>NC_067494.1:686539-1017308 GCF_947179515.1 Apodemus sylvaticus
AAAGATAGTAAAGAGGGGTATATGAGAGGGTTTACAGGAGGAAAGAGAAGGAATGAAAGCTGTAATTATATTATAATATCAAAAATTAAAAAATGCAAAGATATTTTAAAAAGAAATTACAAAGCATTTTTACTAGTTATTTGAGAATTTTGTACATTGTTTTACACTTGGTCATATTTATCCCTTTCCCCCAATACTCCCAAATCCACTCCAAATTCCATACCTTTCCAATTTTGGTTCTTTATTTCTTAACCTATCAAGTTCAGTTAATTCAAATAGTTTTTAGAGAGGCCTGATGCATATTAGACTACTTGTCTCCTTCATAAAACAGCTCATGAAACCAAGAAATTTCAAAACTTAATGTAGTTGTGATTTAGTTAAACTGCTTTGGCTACCCATTGTACATGCTGCACCTGCCCAAGAGCTCTCTTGAGTCATGAATGAAACACACACACACACACACACACACACACACACACACACACACACCAGCTAAATTTATATGCCTTGACTAACTCAATGGTTGGGCGTATCTAAACCCTCCATGGCTAACACATGCTTCCCTTCAGCATTCCTGGTTTAACACCATCTAAATTTATATCTTATCTCTGCTGCCTCTTTACCTTCTGGGTACCCCCCCATCTCACTCCCCTGTGCCTCTTGTAGGGCCTCATTTATTTTCTACCTGTATTGTAAGATGCTTCTCTCCTGCAGCTCTCCTCCCTCCCTCCCTCCCTCCCTCCCTCCCTCCCTCCCTCCCCCCTAGCCCCTGCAATCTAAAAATCCTGCCCCATCTGCCTACTCAACCAATGGCTGTACAACAATACTTTATTATCAATTGAAACCAGCTGGTGGCATGGGAGAAACCCTTAGGTCTAGAAGCATTGCTCTTAGGAGTCAAAATAAGATAAAGCATTAGAACTAATTCCCAACAGCTTAACATTTTGAACATACAATTGCCAGAGATTGAATTTCTGTCTGATTGGGAAAAGATCTTTACTAAACCTACATCCGATAGAGGGCTAATATCCAATGTATACAAAGAACTCAAGAAGTTAGTCTCCAGAGAATCAAATAACCCTATTTAAAAATGGGGTACAGAGCTAAACAGGGAATTCTCAACTGAGGAAACTCAAATGGTTCTAAAGCACCTAAAGAAATGTTCAGCATCCTTAGTTATCAGGGAAATGCAAATCAAAACAACACTGAGATTCCACCTTACACCAGTCAGAATGGCTAAGATGAAAAACTCAGGGGACAGCAGATACTGGAGAAGATGTGGGGAAAGAGGAACACTTCTCCATTGTTGGTGGAATTGCAAGCTGGTAAAACTGGAAATCAGTTTGGCGATTCCTCAGAAAATTAGACATAGTACTACCTGTGGACCCAGGTATACCACTCCTGGGCATATACCCAGAAAGTGTTCCTACATGTAATAAGGACACATGCTCCACTATGTTCATAGCTGCCTTACTTATAATAGCCAGAAGCTGGAAAGAACCCAGATGTCCCTCAACAGAGCAATGGATACAGAAACTGTGGTATATATACACAATGGAGTACTATTTGGCTATTAAAAACAATTAGTTCATGAAATTCTTAGGCAAATGGATGGAACTAGAAAGTGTCATCCTGGCGGAGAAGCATCTTAAAAAATGCTCAACTTCATTAGTCATTAGGGAAATGCAAATCAAAACAACCCTAAGATTTCATCTTACACCAGTCAGAATGGCTAAGATTAAAAATTCAGGAGACAGCAGGTGTTGGAGAGGGTGCGGAGAAAGAGGAACACTCCTCCACTGCTGGTGGGGTTGCAAATTGGTACAACCACTCTGGAAATCAGTCTGGCGGTTCCTCCGAAAACTGGGCACCTCACTTCCAGAAGATCCTGCTATACCACTCCTGGGCATATACCCAGAAGACTCCCCACCATGTAATAAGGATACATGTTCTACTATGTTCATAGCAGCCCTATTTATAATTGCCAGATGCTGGAAAGAACCCAGGTATCCCTCAACAGAAGAGTGGATGCAAAAAATGTGGTATATCTACACAATGGAGTACTATTCAGCCATTAGAAACAATGAATTCATGAAATTCTTAGGCAAATGGATGGAGCTAGAGAATATCATACTAAGTGAGGTAATCCAGACTCAAAAGGTGAATCATGGTATGCACTCACTAATAAGTGGATATTAACCTAGAAAACTGGAATACCCAAAACATAATCCACACATCAAATGAGGTACAAGAAGAAAGGAGGAGTGGCCCCTGGTTCAGGAAAGACTCAGTGAAACAGTATTCGGCAAAACCAGAACGGGGAAGTGGGAAGGGGTGGGTGGGAGGACAGGGGAAGAGAAGGGGGCTTACGGGACTTTCGGGGAGTGGGGGGGCTAGAAAAGGGAAATCATTTGAAATGTAAATAAATTATATCGAATTAAAAAAAAAAAAAGAAAGTGTCATCCTGAGCGAGGTAACCCAGTTACAAAAGAACACACATGGTATACACTCACTAATAAGCAGATGTTAGTCCAAAAGCTCAAAATAAACAATTTACAATTCACCCAGCACAGGAAGCTCAAGAAGAAGGAGGACTTAAGTGAGGTCCCTTTAAGAGAGGGAACAAAATATTCACAGGAGCAACAAGGGAGGCAATGTGTAGAGCAGAGTCTGAAGTAAAGGCCACTCAGTGAGTTCTCTACCTGGGGATTCATCCTATAAACAGTCACCAAACCCAGACAATACGACAAGAAGCGTATATCAAAATGAGCATGTCATTTTTTTACTGATGTGAGAAAACACTGTGACCAAGGCAACTTCTATACATAAATGTTTATGCTCATATATGGTTCCAGTGGGATAAAAGTCCAGCACCTTCATAATGAGGAACCATGGCAACAAGAACCAGGAATGCTGACAGAGGTTATCCAGAGCTTATATTTCCTTCCACAAATGTGGAGCAGAGAGAGCAAAATCCAAAGGTCCCTGAGGTGTTTGAAATTGTAAAGCCCTAGCAACATACTTCTCCCAGCAAGTCCACAACTTCTAAGCCTTCTCTAATTGCCACCTACTGTGGACCACATATTCAAATGCATGGACTAAAAGAGACATCTCATTCGAACCACCACACTGTTTATGAGTCTTGGTGACTCTCAACTACTCTGAACAGCTTTACAAACTCATGGGTCCAGTAGTTTCCCGGAGCTGTATTATGGTATTATTCTAAATGGATATGATGAAGTTTAAATACACAGACTCAATACTAATTGCTAGTCAGGGTACTAGGACCTTAGCCTTGGCTCTTGCACTAGGAAAAGATGTCATCTTGGGAGTCTAGGAAGGTCATTAACTCAATATTGGTTTTAAGAGTCCTTAATCTTCTATTGTAACTATCCAGAAAGAAGCTCCACTAACCATTGCCTGGACTTGCAAAAGTCAATCCAAGGTGATCTGTCAATTATCTTGACTGAAAAATATCACTCAGGAAAGTTGTCTATTGCAGAGACTTTGTAAATATAAAACATGCTTAAAATTTAAATAGATACCATGTTCTCTCTGGCCATTGCCCTGTTAGGGTAATTTTGTTGTGTGTGGACTGTGTAAAGAGAGTTTTTGTATTATTCAAATGAAGATTTCTTTGTCAGCACAGAGTTGAGTACAGTTATTATTTTTATTAGATCATCACCTGCCTGAGTATTTTGTAAACATTCTTCTCTATCACCTTCTGATTGGTTCAAAAAGATGTCAGCAGAGGAAAGGTGGGACTTCCAGGCAGAGATAGGAATTCTAGGAAAGAATCAGGAGCAGGAATTCCCCAGCCATATATGGAGGAAATCAGAAGTACAGGAACAGAATGAGAGATATGAACCACATGACTAAGGTGGATTCATATAAACATGATATTAAGTTATACAAGTTAG
This sequence comes from Apodemus sylvaticus, assembly GCF_947179515.1. NCBI lineage: Eukaryota > Metazoa > Chordata > Mammalia > Rodentia > Muridae > Apodemus > Apodemus sylvaticus. The sequence continues at coordinate 690,460 of NC_067494.1, forward strand.
ATGGATACAAGCCTAATCTATAAGGCCTATGCTTTCATAAATAATAAAATATCCCCATGTCATTATGGGGAGCTGGAGGGTAGAGGCACTATATTTAAATCTGCCAAATGATACTGACAGAGGGGACAGTTTGGACATTTTCTATTTTTATCTCTTGAGAAAACTACCTGTTTACTCAGTATACTCTAGGCACCTGGTCTAAATTATTTTGAAATTTTAGGAAATGCCAGGACGAGAATGCTAAGTGGATCCCAGATGAGACTCCAGAGATAACTTGCTCATTTTCAGCCCTTTAAAAATAAGTTCTACTTTAACCACTATTATGGAAAAATAGCACTTAAACTATAGGTTAATATATTCAACTATATGTGCAATTCATTTTGAAAACAACTGGTAGAATTTGAATTCTGTACAACCAGAAAAATAATCAACACTCTTATAAAAAGATCAACTAAATCATACTAGAAATGGATTATTGAATTCAGAAATTTAACAAAAGATGTTCATTTTTTTCCCTAAAGGAGTATTTATAATTTTAACTCAACATGTTCTTTTTGACTGCTAATGTCTGTTAGGAGCTGGCATTATAGGTGTGTGTAATCCTACCCTACTTCTATATACTTTCAACTTGTTTTACCTTGAAGGTTAAAGATCTTGAAAAAATATTAAATATATAAGTATGTATTGATCATTTATATTTCTTTGGTATATAACTGTTTAATTCATTATCTCATTTATTGCTCAAATAACTTTAAACTAGATAATTTGGCTTGGGGTACTTAGTTTGGTACATCCTTCCTGATTCTTAATAGTAATATCTGTGAAATGTATAATCATCAAATGTTTTCTGCTATTTTTATGCTATATTTTAACTTTTCTGAGGACTAATTTTAGTGTGCCAAATTTTTTAACTTCACAAGACCCAATTTCTCAGTTCTTGGCTTGTTTCCGGAGTAACTGGAGTTCAATTAAGAAACTCTCTGTGTATGTTTATGTCTTAAAAGTTTTTGCCTTTGCTTTCCTGTATTATTATCAGAGTTTCAATTCTAACATTGTGGTCTGGTATATTTGGAGTTAATTTTTGATGTATATGAAAGATACATATCTAATTTTATTATTTATCTGTGGAAAAATAATTATCTAGCATCTCTTTTGGAAGAATTGTCTTCTTTTTAATATGTTATTGTGTTATTAAATTAGTTGTGTGCAGATTTATGAGCACATTTCTGAGTCTTCTATTCTAGTCCATTGAGCTACATGTCTATTATTATGTCCATACCATTTTGATTTTGATGCTATATTTCTGTAGTTTCATTTGCGCTGCCTCTAGCATTGCTGTTTCTGCCTAGGACTGTTTTGACTAATATGTGATTTTACATGAATATTAGGGTATTTTCTTTTGAGATCTTTAAAAAATGACATTGGAATTTTGATGGCTATTGCATTTTTATAATACTATTTGTTCAACCACTAGTGTGAGAAGTCTTTTAATTTCAAGTTTTTCCCCCCAAGGGAACATTTTTCCTAATTTATTTCATGGAAACTTCACTATTGACATCTAGAAGAGCTGTTGGTTTATATGTTAATTTTCTATCTGGATACTTTGCTTGCTGTTATGGATTTCTCGTCCTGAGTGACTAAAGACTCTAACCGTGAGCCAACACAATGAGAAAATATCTCTAATGCACACTAGTGGATCACTCCTAAAAGAATCATAAATCTAAAGGTGGCATGGCACTGTAGGCAGATCATGATATATTTCAAATCACCTGTCTTAGTCAGGGTTTCTATTCCTGCACAAACATCATGACCAAGAAGCAAATTGGGGAGGAAAGGGTTTATTCAGCTTATACCTTCCACATTGCTGTAGCTCACCAAAGGAAGTCAGGACTGGAGCTCAATAAGGTCAGGAAGCAGGAGCTGATGCAGAAGGCATGGAGGGATGGTTCTTACTGCCTTGCTTCCTATGGTTTTCTCAGCTTGCTATTTTATAGAACCCAAGACCAACAGTTCAGGGATGGCACCACATAAAAGGGGCCATCCCTCCTTGATCCCTAGTTGAGAAAATGCCCCACAGCTGGATCTCATGGAGGCACTTCCCCAACTGAAGCTTCTTTCTCTGTAATAATTCCAGCATGTGTCAAGTTGACACACAAAGCCAGCTAGTACATCGCCTCAGCTTGTGGTCACATGACTACCCAGAAGTGTCCAACACAATAGACAATGTATTTATTGCAGATCAGGACACTGGTAATTTTCTGTCATCTGCTGTATCGTTTGCTCCATTTTCTCAACAGACATTCTTGCACCTGAAACACTCAAGAGCTAAGGGATCAAGAATGCTTGCTCATCTCCATCTGCATATTTATTAGCTCTTTTAACTTGACAAGTACACATTATAAAATCTTAGACTTTACAGAAAATCTGTTCTACAAGATCATTTTGACCTATAAAAGCTTTCATTATGAACGGTCACCCTTGTATGGAAAGAGAATTCTTCATAGACATGTGTTAAATTGTGCTGCTCAGAACCTTTCTTCTATTGTGGGGAACTCATTGCATACATTCATATTTGAGTTAATACCATTTAGTAATCCAGGGTTTCATTATGATTGTGTTTCTTCTAAGCCAACTTAATGATCCACTGTATAATTCACTATGCTGGCTCAGTGCAAGGTCACAGGTACATACATTGTCCATGTTATAATCACAGAATAAATTCCTACTTTCCTATGGGGAAATATTACCAAGGCTAATTTAGTTTGAAGGCAAATGTTAACTAACGTGTCAGAGCTTATGCTTATAGCAATAATAGATTTATATTATCAGCTTTATTCTTTAACTCCATGAAACTCTCCTATACTTCCCCCAATGAAAGGCAAAAATAACAAAGGAGCAAAACATAAGAGTAAATACCTTATAAAGTTAAATCATTTAGCATCAAAAACTAAAAAAAAAAGTCTTATTTTTTTATGCGTAAAAGTCAGAACTGAAGTTATTTATGTTCCTCTTTAATATGAACCCCTTAAGATATTTGAGTGGACTGGATTTTAGAACACTTTGTTCTCTGGAATTCCATATTCTTTACTTTTCTGTGTTTCTTTGATGACTAAGTATTCTAATCATAAACTCATCATGTATTATTAACGTTTTTATATAAGTTAGAAGTAGTTCTGTTTTTTTGTTTGTTTTGGTTTGGTTTTTTTAAAGGTGGCATTTAGCTAACAGATGAAAAGAAGGAAGAAAAGAAAAAACAAAAGAAAAAAAAAGAAAGTGAAATAGCACGTATAATCTAGTTTTATTTATCACCAAAACTCTTATCTGGCTGTAAAATACTTCAGCATTAGTATATTCAAACTTTTTAAGCTAAGGTATTTGTTTATAAGACTGTTGTTTATAACGATCACATCTTAGAAGTGTTGTATACCTTTTTAAAAAAGCAACAATTGTTTTAATGGCTATGTAAACCACAAAAAGCTGTCACATTTATCCACAGTCAAACTGGAATGTAATTTAGAGAACATTTCATTTATCTACTACATATACAAACAGGTCTAAAAGTGTTTGAAAAAGATGTGGTTATTTTTATATTGTCAGCAAACTATTGAGGAACAAAATACAGACAAGACATTATTCTATCTTAGTTACAGACAGGACACTAGAAAGCAAATGAAATATTCCACTTATGCTCCCATAGAAGGGAAAAGTAGATTAAAATATTAATGTATCTTTGCACTATAGTTATTTATTTATTTCAGTCTATCTACCTAAATCTCATCTATCATACATCTATCTGCCTGTCTGTCTGTCTGTTCATCTGTGTCTGTCTGGCTGTCTGTCTTCTATCTTTCTTTGTCTCTTCATCTCCCAGAATTATTCATTTTATTCTGATGGTCTACTCAAGAAACATATTCAGGTGACTAATCTCCAGCACAGCCTTTGAAAAACTTATTTTAAACTTCAGCCAAATCCAGTGTTTTAATTACATGAGACTCACTAGTTTAATAAACCCACTCCACTGCTTGTTGCTTGAAAGTTTTGACAGCAGGATTCTGAGAGCTAGGCCCAAAATGCAAATGTTCCCATGTGCATTACTATGCCCCCTCCCAAAGCCTGGCAGTTAAATAACAGTGGAGTCTATAAAATAAAGCTGAGGAGACCTTTACAAATTGAACCAGTTGAATTCCTCTTTAATTCACAAAGAGAGAAGAAGCTGGATTAGTCCTGCTGCCCTTAACGAATCCCTGTTCAAGAGCAATGTTAAATTTTCCTGATCAAAAGAGTTAAGAAACCAAAAGGGAATACATACATAGCAAGAAGACATTAGCTCTTAAATACAAGCATAGACAGGTGAATAGGCATCAATGTTTTGATTGTGTAAGTTTTGGTTGACCAATCCTGAATTCAACGATCATGGTTATATATTTAATATTCAAAGTATTAGCTGGGTTCATAGATAAGGTATATTTATAAGCAATAGTATCATATTCCAAAATAGACAAACATGAAATCATAAGCTAATAGGTGTTTATATTACTTAAAAACTTAATGCTTTCAACTATGCTACCAATAATAGCTAATTCTTATACTAGCTCATTTTTAATATTATACATATTTAACTACATTCACTTTTTAAAATTCTGCATAAGGAGGTGCTTATAATAGAACTTAGATTTCCATATATCATATGCAAGCACTCTTCTACTGGTCACCATACCTATGTTTTCGAACAATTAATTTTTATTTACAGGGATCTTTTATTATTTTCCTCAGTATCCCATAAATACGATAACGGTGAGAATTTTTCTCACCAGAAACATCCAAAATTATACATAAGTGCTCTTTTGGAAAATCTGGCCATGTTTAGAATTTGTTCATATTGAATGCCATTGTTTGCTATAACCTTATTGACAGTTTTGTTGCTTCATGGATAACCCACAGAAAAATATCATTTGCCAGATGATCAAGGTCAGGTTGACTCTACTGAAATACTTCCACTGTATGATCATAGTTTCTGGATTCAGAGTCAGACTGGCAGAAGGAACTATATATAGTCACAGTCTCTCTGTGAAGAGAGCAGGAGACCAGTAATGTAATATAATGATTCTATATGTATACACCAATAATTATAAAGTCATTCAATGTTATATGAAGTCTGTTTAAAATGTGAATTCCTAACCATTATAGGAAGTGATGAAAGGAAAAAGACATATTGGTTAAGCAAAATAATATTCATAATACTATTTATTAAAGAAAAACAGTTATAAGTAAAGACTTTCACCAGTTTTGAAGCTACTTTGATATTTTTTTAATCAATGAATGCTACATATTCAAACCTGAAATTAACCAAAGAAGAAATTATTTATGTGAAGAATATCATAAAAATTAAAAGTAAAAATCTTGATCATGGAAATGATTTTTATCATTCAAATGCACCAAAAATGTGTACCATGTCAAAATGAGGGTGAAGAGGAAGAAGGGAGATGAGACGGAGGGAGAAGAAAAGGACGAGGGAAAAGAGGAAGAGTAGCAGGAGAAGTTTTAAGAGGAGGAGACAAAGGAGCATCGACAACATAAAATGAAACCCATACCTTTACTTTGTATTTTCTTCTCAGGTTTCTCCTGCTTTTCAGCCTTTTCTTTGTGTATTTCTATGGAAACATAGAATATGTATTTTAAAACCTGCAAAAAGTATAAAATTTAAACTACACCAGTAACTAAACTTGTAAATTCCATAACAAAGTATAACATTTTCTAAGAAGGATGTATTACTCCCAAAGACAGGAGGAGAAAGACCACCAACCTAAATCATCATGGCCAAATTAATTAAAGCCAGTTATTAATTAAAGCAAGCTTTTTAAGCTGTGTAAATGAGCTGTTTCCACCTAAGTTGGGCTTTGAGGAGTCAGGACTGGACCTGAGGAAAACAATGCTTTTATAGCTCAGGATTAGGGGGAGTTCTGAATGGGAGCTTTGGCTAGTGAAACATGTGGAGTTATAGGAACAAAACAAACATAACAAGTTACTCATAACATCCTGAAACAAAGTCTTGACTTCAAGGTGGTCATAATGACCTTTTGACCTTTTGAAACAAAGGTATGGTTGCAAGATGGTTTTGAAACAAAGGCATGGAACAGGCAGGACAGAAACATGTGTGGCTGAGGTTCCTCCTGGAGCTTAGCCCAATCCTTGAGAAACTGGCTTAATCATAAGCAGGAATGAATCTAGTTTTTCCTTACTTCCAAGCCCAAGACAAAGGAAAGCTGGTCCTTTACTTGCCAAGACCTGAAAGAGGCTTGTTAATAACTACTGCATAAAATCACTTCTTTATTGAAATAAAGGGAAAACTGGAATCATCATAAAATCAGTCACTTTAAAAAGTAAGAATTTCATTATTCCTGCCACTATTTTCAGAAAGTGATCAAAAACTCTGATTCTCCTTAATTTCAATTACTTTCAATGCAAACTGAGAATATTTAGTGTGAATTTCATTTAGATTTAAGATAGCTTAGCTTTTACATATTTAACTAAGAGTTTATGAAATGAGCTGTAGCCACTAATAGGAACTATCAAGATACATTTATATGTGGCACTTGACATTTAACAAAAATTTTTCCAACTAGATGTGGCACATTTCATATTTAGCTGATTCTTTTTTCTAAATATGAAATAACAAGTTTATTCAATTTGCACTAGTGCATATATATGTACACATATGTACATATATATGTATATACATATATATATGAAGCTAATTCTGAATTCACATTTAATTTGAAGGGAGATGATGAGATTTAACCTCTAAAAGGTTACTTATTTTTAAATAGTATGTGCTTTCTTTAAAAAGGCCAATGATGTTTGTTTGTTTAACTCATTTATTAAGCAGCTGGTCTGAAAAGACAGTAATTACTGTACATATTTTAAAATCTGCATCTGTTAATTTGCATTTTTATCTTTGTTATGTCTACTCAATGAAAACAAGCCATTCAGAAACTCTCAATATCCTGTGAAAAGACAACTATTGACATTTATTCCTCTTCTAAGCAGATATGTATAACTTTGAAGTCTTCCCTCAGGTTCTAACATTAATCAGTTATCTTAATATGCACATTGTCATTTCTTTGTTTCTTTGTTTCTTTGTTTCTTTGTTTGTTTGTTTGTTTGTTTGTTTCTTTCTTTCTTTCTTTCTTTCTTTCTTTCTTTCTTTCTTTCTTTCTTTTCTATATACTTTGTTTACATTCTAAAAGCTTTCCTATTTCCCAGTCCCCCCTCCATATATCCTATAAGTCCTCTTCCCTCCTTCCATTCTCCTATCTTTCCCCTCCCTTTTCTCTGTCCTGGTACTCCCTTACAATGCTGGATCAAGACTTTCCAGGATTAGGGCCCTCTTCTTCCTTCTTCATGGGAATCATTTGATATGCTAATTGTATCTTCAGTATTCAGAGCTTCAGGGCTAATTAATATCCACTTATCAATGATTGCATTTCATGTGTATTCTTTTGTGATTGTGTTACCTCGCTTAGGATGATATTTTCCAGTTCCATCCATTTGCCTAAAAAATTCATGAATTCATTGTTTTTAATTGCTGAATAGTACTCCATTGTGTATATATACCACATTTTCTGTATCCATTCCTCCATTGAGGGACATCTGGGTTCTTTCCAGCTTCTGGCTATTATAAATAAGGCTGTTATGAACATAATGGAGCATGTGTCTTTATTGTATGCTGGGGAATCCTTTGGGTATATGCCCAGGAGAGGTATAGCAGGGTCCTCCGGAAGTGCCATGCCCAGTTTTCTTAGGAACCGCCAGACTGATTTCCATTGTGGTTGTACCATTTTACAATCCCACCAGCAGTGAAGGAGTGTGCCTCTTTCTCCATATCCTCACCAACACCTGTTGTCTCCTGAGTTTTTAACCTTAGCCATTCTGACTTGTGTGAGGTGAAATTTCAGGGTTGCTTTGATTTGCATTTCCCTAATGGCTAAAGATGTTGAGCATTTCTTAAGGTGCTTCTCAGCCATCCAAATTTCTTCAGGTGAAAATTCTTTGTTTTGGTCTGTACCCCATTTTTTAAAAGAGTTATTTGGTTCCATGGGGTCTAACTTATTGAGTTCTTTGTATATATTGGATATTAGCCTTCTATCAGATGTAGGGTTGGTGAAGATCTTTTCCCAATTTGTTAGTTGTCATTTTTTCCTTTTGATGGTGTCCTTTGCCTTACAGAAAGTTTGTAATTTTATGAGATCCCATTTGTCAATTCTTGATCTTAGAGCATAAGCTATTGGTGTTCTGTTCAGGAACTTTTCCCTGTGCCTATGTCCTCAAGGGTTTTCCCCAGTTTCTTTTCTATTAGTTTCAGTGTGTCTGGTTTTATGTGGAGGTCCTTGATCCACTTGGAGTTGAGCTTAGTACAAGGAGATAAAAATGGATCAATTCACATTCTCCTGCATGCTCACCTCCAGTTGAACCAGCACTATTTGTTGAAAAGGTATCTTTTTTCCACTGGATGTTTTCTGCTTCTTTGTTGAAGATTAAGTGACCATAGGCATATGGATTCATTTCTGGGTCTTCTTGCCAAAAGCAATATACAGATTCAATGCAATCCCCATCAAAATCCCAACTCAGTTCTTCACAGAGTTAGAAAAACCAATTCTCAAATTTATCTGGAATAACAAAAAAAACCAGGATAGCTAAAACTATTCTCAACAGTAAAAGAACTTCTGGGTGAATTAGTGTCCCAGACCTCAAGCAATACTATAGAGCAATAGTGTTAAAAACTGCATGGTATTGGCACAGGGAAAGGCAAGTAGACCAATGGAATAGAATTGAAGACACAATGTCATTTCTTAACTCTCATCTCATTGTGACTTTGAATAGTGTCAGACAAGTGCTAATAAGGGTACAAGTTCACTCACATTTCTGAAGAAAAAAAACCCCAACCATCAAAGAGCATTTCTGTCTGAAACTTATCAGTACAATTTGTTTTTTAATCTTCCTTAATGCCTCCCCATTCAACTTCACAGCAGGTTTCTTGGCTTAGCACTGTGATCTTCTTTGATTGGGTGAATATGATCTGGTCTCAATGTGGGGCAATTCTTTGCATCAAATGGTAAGTAACTATCTCTCTGGCCTCTAACTAATTGGTGCTAGTAGTGCCATATACACTTTTAATCGTGACAATGAAAAGTGTGTTTAAGAATCTGAGAATGTTTCCTCTCACATAAAATGAACCACCATTGAGAATCATTCATCAAATATATATAATAAGCAGTATCAACTACATTACCATTGTTCAGACCTCAGTTATATTCATATATGAGACACACCCAAATTAATATGATTTATATTTACATATTTATATATTATAAATTATGTGAGGAAATACAAATAGGAGTTTTTGAAAGTTACAGTAAATGTAATTAAAGCCATTAATAATCAGCCAATCTTTTTTAAATTTAATTTTATCATTTTTTTTCACTTCACATCTAGCTCACCGCCTCCTCCCAAAATCTTTCCTTTATTCCCCTTTCTCTGAGTGCATAGGAATCCCCCTGGGTATCCTCCACCCAAGTCTCTGTAAGGCTAGGTGCTTCCTCTCTCACTGAGGCCAGAAAAGGCAGCCCAGCTAGTAGAACATATCCCACATATAGGCAACAGTTTTGTGATAGCCTCCACTCCAGTTGTTTGAGACCCACATGAAGGCCTATTGAAGCACATCTGTTACATATGGAGGCCTAGGTCCAGCTCTGTTGGTCTTCCTGTGGAGTTCCTATCCCCTTTGGGGGTCACAATTCTTTCTCTTATCCTTCCATAAGAGTCCCCAAGCCCCATCCACTGTTTGGCTGTGGGTGTCTATAAATCAGCTAATCTTTTTTTTTAATTTGATATATTTTTTATTTACATTTCAAATGATTTCCCCTTTTCTAGACCCCCCACTCCCTGAAAGTACCATCAGCCCCCTTCCCTCCCCCTGTTTTCCCACCCAGCTCTTCCCACTTCCCTGTTTTGGTTTTGCCCTATACTACTTCACTGAGTCTTTCCAGAACCAGGGGCCACTCCTCCGTTCTTTTTGTACCTCATTTGATGTGTGGATTAGGTTTTGGGTATTCCAGTTTTCTAGGTTAATATCCACTTATTAGTGAGTACATATCATGATTCATCTTTTGAGTCTGGGTTACCTCACTTAGTATGATGTTCTCCAGCTACATCCATTTGCCTAAGAATTTCATGAATTCATTGTTTCTAATGGCTGAATAGTACTCCATTGTGTAGATATACCACACTTTTTGCATCCACTCTTCTGTTGAGGGATACCTGGGTTCTTTCCAGCATCTGGCAATTATAAATAGGGCTGCTATGAACATAGTGGAACATTTATCCTTATTACATGCTGGGGAATCTTCTGGGTATATGCCCAGGAGTGGTATAGAAGGATCTTCTGGAAGTGAGGTGCCCAATTTTCAGAGGAACCGCCAGACTGATTTCCAGAGTGGTTGTACCAATTTGCAACCCCACCAGCAGTTCAGGAGTGTTCCTCTTTCTCCACATCCTCGCCAACACCTGCTGTCTCCTGAATTTTTAATCTTAGCCATTCTGACTGGTGTAAGGTGAAATCTCAGGGTTGTTTTGTAAATCAGCTAATCTTAAGCAGATGGTTCTGAGCAGTTTGACAAGACTTCTCAGGTCCACTGGAAAACTCTGGAAATAAATCTTTAGTTTTCCTGGAAAAGACAGAATTCTGCCTGTGGTTTTCCTCCTTTATTCTCTGTAAATACAAGTCAACTCCTGAGAAGACATCTAACATATAAATGGGTCTTCATAATCTTCTGAGTGGGTTTCTTCATTTGAGGTTGGAATGAGAATTTGGATTAAATACTATTAAAATTGATTTGAAAATTTTCCGAGTTCTTTTCAGAATCTGGTTAGTCAGAAGGATTAAAATGATGCACATGGCTTACATTACAGTCTTATAAGGTAGTGCTTCTCTGGGCCTTAGGGGGACAAATGTCCATTTTTAAATGGTAGGGTAAGCACAGAGGTAAAACTCTTTGAATTAACTGATTAAAAACAAATTTGAGTTTCTTCTCTGACAAGTTCCTGATTCTTCCTCTCATCCAAATCAACAGAAGCTATACAGAAGATTGGGACCTAAGTCATTAAAATAGGGTAAATGCCAAATGTTTGAAATAGTCTTCAAATGTGTAAAAGAACTCATTTCACAAGATGTTTATTATTCCTAGAAAGCATTAGTTGGAGACAAGGAGAGAATGAGACTATTAGAATAAAAATTTATATTAAATGTTATATTCATTTGATATGAAAAAGCATATAAAGTTATTATTGACAATATTTTATTTCCCTTTAGAATAGTGTGTCCATGTGATGCATAAGCATATAAAGTTATTATTGACAATATTTTATTTCCCTTTAGAATAGTGTGTCCATGTGATGCATGCATGTGGATATTCTACCTATAGGCCATGCAAATGAATAAAGAATGGTTGAAAGCTAAGTTAGACTCTTCTGCGATGTTTTGTCCTGAAAACCATTTTCCTGTGTAAACACATCCAACATGCCTAGCCTAAGGTATATTTTGGGACATATATTATGTACAGTGACAGTTTCTAAGACTAGATACTCCATCCTGGTCCATAACAGACTTCAATGTAAAGTGATTTTAATAGACATTTGTCCACCACAGATCAGACTAAAGAAGCAGATCGGGAATTGCTCTGGCTTCAGATAGCTCTGTGTTTTCAGTCTGATGTCATTAAAATATAAAAAATTAAACCCCATTTTTAATAATATAACTTACAGAGAAATTAGCCACAGTCTATCATATAGGGAAAAAACATGGAGATCTATCTCATAAACTACAATCAAGTTCAGCAATCAAGACCCCCTCTTAGGTTATTTGATCTCAGTTTCTTTGAGACACAAAAACAACTACTCAGACATTAAAAAGAAACAAAGCCCTGTTATTTGCAGCAAAATGAGTAAAATACACATAGAAATAGTGTTAATGAAAATAAGCCAGTAACTGGCAGCTAAGTATCTTCCATTCTCATGCCTATAAAGTGAAATATCAGTCTGAGTACAGCAGTGTAGTGTTGTGCATATACTTGGTCCTTAGGGAGTGGTACTTTTGGGAGGTGTGCCCTTGTTGGAAGAAGTGTGTCACTATGGGAATGAGCTTTGAAGCTTTGCCTAGGGCAGAAGAGTCAGTCTTCTCCTCCTTGCCTTCAGAACAAAATGTGGAACTCTCAGTTCAGCTCCTCCTCTGCCATGCCTGTCGGGACACTGTCATTTTTCCTGCCATGATGATAATGAACTAACCCTCAGAACCTAAGCCAGCTCCAATTAAAAGTTGTCCTTTCTGAGAGTTGTCTTGATCATGGTGTCTCTTTACAGCAATGGATCGCCTAACTAAGTCAGATAGATAGTATAAAGAATTGGGAATGGAGCTAGGATGAAGAGAAAAATAAATGTTGCATGAATGAATGTATTGTACTGAACTATTATAAGTGTGTTAATCCTTTTCTAAAAAAGAATAACACTCAGGGAACAGAAAGGCATTCCAGCAAATATCTCTCTCCAGCCTTCCTTAAGGAGATAGCTCCTTAAGCAGAAGGGAATTACTTGCAGGTGGATATACCTGATTACTTAAAAATAAAAGTAAATAAATTTAAAGTATAATCCTCTGATGGAGTAAAAATTAGCAACATTTCAGAAAGTTTAGTTCACTATTCTTCCTTTTTCTTTCCTGTGACAAATAGAAGGGCCGGTGGTGGTGGTGCACATCTTTAATCCCAGCACTTGGGAGGCAGAGGCAGGCAGATTTCTGAGTTCGAGGCCAGCCTGGTCTACAAAGTGAGTTCCAGGACAGCCAGGGCTGCACAGAGAAACCCTGTCTCGAAAAAAACAAAAACAAAACAAACAAACACAAAAGACAAATAGAAGAAACAAAACCTAATTATATAGCTCAGAATACATGTTCAGTATTTTATTTTTCTAATTCTGCACTTCAGCCTTACACAAATGAAGAGAATCTCATGTAGATATGGCAGGTATGCTCAGCCTTCCTGCAAGATGTTAAAAAGAATATCTACAGCTTAAAGACATATACTGATTACTTTCTTAGACAGATTCTCTTTTGTAGAACATCATCAACTAAATTTTGGGTTTCATGTTCAATTTAATCTGCTAGCAATTTTTTTTGGAGGAGTCTCTGTACAGTACAGCTAAGTTTAGGCCTACATATACCTTTATTTCTTTGTTCACAGAGGACAAAGATGGATATTTCATGATTTAAATTCAAGGAGAATCTAAATATCTCTCTGCCACTTTATTACAGTGCAGCATTCTCCCTGAGGATTGGTTCACAGTACTAATATTGCTAACTGTGGCTATCAGCTGTCAGAAGATTCACCCACACCTCTTCAGTGTACCAATCTGTCTTCTTATACTTTAGCCAGAAAAATTTGGCCATCTAGGCTACTGTTTAATTGAATAATAACATGTTACCAATTTGGTTATCACAAGATATCTTTCTCACAGGTGATGTCTGATTTACTACATTCAATTGAACTTTTAGCCAAGAACTACTTGTAGAATACTGGAAATTTTAATTTAAAAGATTCAAAGTATTAAAGGTAGAAATCTAATGCCCTATGGTTTTAAACTTTCTTTTTCAAAGAGGAAAAGCCCTTTCATTTAGTTATTTAACATTTTCTGTAGACATGCAAATGCCTTTACTTTGTGTGGCATAATATTGATGCATGTTTACTCAAAACTTTGTCAAAGATCACAACATTCTTTTAGGAACAGTTTCTAAGAAGGATATAAGGAACAAAGAGGAAAGTTAGCGAAGTTATTAATACTCTCCAAACATAAAGGATTTATAAATAGATACATGTCAAATGCCTCTCAGAAGGTATTCACTCTCGGCAAAAGATTGAATCATAATTCCCCTTTGTTACCAGGAAATCCTACGACTTTAGGTTTAGGAGGTTACATAGGCCAAGGTATTTTAACCCAGGCATATAACCATTCAATTTTGAGAATTCATAGTACAAAATAAGATGAAATGCAAAAAGAATGATGATTATCTCAATGGATTGAGAAGCAATGAAAGATGATCTTTTGTTCTACTAGGTCATTGGTAGCTCTGATTAGTAATAAGTGGGCTTCCCTACTTGTTTCTCTGTGTCAGAAATCCTGTCAGAGAAAGGCAGGTAAAATCCACAGAGAGAGTGCACTGTTTTCCCTCTTTCTTTTACCCTTGTTAATTGACCTCTTTTCTGTATTTTAGGGTAAAGTACAAGGGACAATAAAAAAGGAAGAACAGAGCCAGTATTTGCCTCACATTCCTGTACATACTTTCACTCTAAATAAATTAGAAAAAAAAACCCATGATGACCTTTGTTTATTAATGAATATAATTAAAGAACTCTAATTATTTAAACTCTAGTTTTGGTGTTCTGTTATTTAACATAATTGACAAAATGAACTATATTCAATCAGATTCTTTTCAGAATTTTTCTAATGACTAATGTCAAACAGTATGAGAGATTTTAAACTGACAGAAATTAGATAAACAGACAATAATTTATTGGAGTGCTGAGGATAAATACAAATTAATCTTGGTTTTATATTATTACTTCATGAGTGCAATAATCTAAAGATAATAATCTTCATATGAAAGATGTAATAATTCTTTGGTGTTATAATGTAACTTAAAATGTATTTTGATAAGAAAATGAAGACACAGAAATCTATTGAAAGAATTTCCATAATATATTTTAATTCCTGGCATTTATTAAATACAGGTAACTGTTGAAGATAATTAACACTGAAGTCAATATGCCTAATTAAAATCTGATTCTGATCACTGCTATGTGAATTATATTTTCTCATCTATGAAATAAGAAAATAATAACAAATTTACTTCAAAGACTTCCTTGAGCATTAAAATGGGTCAAAATTTAAATGACATCACCCCATTTTAAATGATAACCATGTGATTGAACTGATTTTATTGTCTTTGTTTCTTACTAAATAGTATATTTGATGATAGCTATAGTGAAAATTGTGGAATCTTGGTTTCTTTAAAAAAAAACACACAAATAGGACTGGAGAGATGGCTCAGCAGTTAAGAACACTAAACACTCTTCCTAAAGTCCTGAGTTCAATATGCAGCAAGCACATGGTGGATCACAACCATCTTGTAATGGGATCCAATGCCCTCTTGTGTGTCTGAAGACAGAAACAGTATAGTCATTAAAATAATACTAATATAATTCTAATACTAATACTAATGCTAATACTACCACTAATAATAACAATAATAAACTAAAAGAATTAATCTTTAAAAACAGAAATATTTTAAGACTATGATTTCATTTTAAGCCCATTTGTGGAGATATGACACTCCTACAGACTGCAGCAGCTGACTATAACTTGTCTCATTTTCTAGCAGGGACATGGTTTTGCCAGCTGCAGATAGTTTCTGCAGTTTTGTAACATTTGGAATTCTAGGAACTTTTCAGAGGGCATATAAATGCAAGGCCTTGAAAGGCAGAGTCAGGGATGTTGGTTATTGATGGGTGTTGGATGTGGTTTGTTAATAGTCATGCTACAAGAAGAAACACAACCAAATTAGATTCAAGAATCCCCTTCTCCCGCACTCGCTGCTCTTCTCTCTCTCTCTCTCTCTCTCTCTCTCTCTCTCTCTCTCTCTCTCTCTCTCTCTCTCTCTCCCCCTTCCTCTTTCCCTGTTCCCCTCCCCTTCCCCTTCCCCTTCTCCTCCCCCTCCTCTACCCTCTCTACTATCCTTTCCCTCCAATCTAGTGATGGGAATTAAAACGTGGGGTGGAGGGATAAGGGAAAGAACTCACAAAGTAGCAAAAACTAGCTACAGATGACCCAATATTTTGTTCCACAATAAAATTTCAAGAGTTAATAGTATGTGTAACATACTAAACAATAGCTTGAGAAACACATATACTATGTAAAAATTGTTTTGAGAAAGCAAATTTGCTTTTCAAAATATGTTTTAGGAATGGGGATGTAGCTTTCTGATATAGTGCTTTGTGCTTCAACAATATATATGAATGCATATATGTATACATATGTGTATATATATATGTATATACTGTAACATATTCTGTAATAAATTCTATAAGAATTCCTATAGATATGCATTCTCTGCATTGGCAATATATACATTACATATTATATTACAATATTATAAAGCTGGGAAAATTTATATAAATATAAAAACATGTATTATATATATATACACTATAAATATATATTCGCAAATGTTGAAAAATGCCACAAAATTGTACTGTTTATGGACATAAAATGAACTAATGGAACGTAAACTTAAACACTTTTTTAAAAGTATTTCCTACAATATATTTTCGTTTGCAATGAATACACATATGTTAATAAAATTAAGGATATATATTTTTAATAATACTATAGTGACAGTAGATTTACATAAATTATTATGTATCTAATAAAATGTTAAATATTGAAACAGCATGTCCACTCAACAGAAAAATAAAAAAGACTAAAACTGGAGACAAGGTTTTAAATTAAGTTTGTCTATTTAACAAATTTAAAGAAAACATAAGTTATTTTATAATGTTTCACACATGTTTGCTTATAAGAAGTTATTTTTCCCTATTTATGATCATAACAAAGCTTATATGGGGTCCTGTCTTTTAATCTTGTCTGAATCCTTACTCCTCTGAGTTTAAAAGTGTAAGCACTGCTGGGCGAACTCTCTCCTGGAAGGCTATGCACAGAAGGCTGTGGAGTTTCCCAGCTCCCTGGTGCAAATGATGGCAGGAAGACTTCTGTCCCAGCTGCTCTACTGATCTTAGGCCCTGTGGGCTCCTAGCAGGTCCCCTCCAAAGAGAAGGTGGAGATCTCACCTCTGTGCTCCTCTCTCTCCTTTTAGTATTAAAATATTTATTATAGTAACATGCAATGACTATACTTAAGACTTTTCTAATTTTATTAGGCCAGTACAAATTAATTTTGATAAATGACTAAGCAAATATAGTATTCTATTTACTATACTAATTACTGAAATAATTCTAAGAGAAACTACTTTCCTGAAATCTTAACAATTATAACAAATATAGCAAATTATGTATACATATCTATTTTGTGACACTTTTCCAGCTGCATCAAAACTTATTTTTTTCAGGAAAGGATGCCTTCCACCAATAATGAAGAACATGCGAAAGTCTCTTTTCATCCTTAAGTCACCATTGCCTATAATTAAGTGGGTGGATACTAGAAATAGTGTTAGGCAGATATCCCAGGGATGTTCAAACTTATGAATGTAAAGAAATTTGAGTCTTATTTTGTCATATTTTATTTCTTTGGAAGTTAAGGTAAACTTTTTCCAGGAAAATAATTGTCTCACCATTGCAAACTAATGGTTTTTAGAAATTAACTATATTGAAATGCTATCCACCTAATCTCATTTTTTCTCTCTTTCTCATAAAATCTATAATCTCATTTTTCTACTTTGGGGCTTTATTTTCTCTACCTGTTAAATGAAGCACCATTCCCCATATGCAACGAACCCAACAGATGAAAGTGATTACAAATAATACCTTATTAGATAAACACTGATGGAGTTGGGAGACATGGATGAGGTTCTGGCTGGGGTAGTATACATGCTTCATAAAATTAATGATACTCTGTACTAGATCAATATGGCTGTTTATCAGTCATCTAGGGAGATTTTAAAGCGCATTCTAAGATACAGCCAAATTAAATCAGTTGGTTTCCCACAATGAATAAATATAGAGGATCTACAATTTAAATAAGCTCCGAGGTAGCTTCATAACCACTGTTGGGAACAGAATTGCTGTCCAGATCAATGTTTCTCAAGTCTTAATGTGCATATGAACTGTTTGGGGATCTTCTTAAAATTCAGATTCTCTTTCAGTCAACCTAGGTGGATGCAAATATCTAAATGGCCTCCGGATGATGTTCAAAGTTTTGGCCATGGACCATATTTTACAATGTGAGGGTTTGTTCTAAATGAAACTAGTGATAACTCCATTAATGACATCATTATTTACATTAATGACATGATTTAATCAGAGTCAGAAAGCATCTTAGCTGCAAAGGAACTAGAATTGAATATTAGTAAATTTAACACCTTTGTTTCATACATCTGAGAACCAAGAGTCACTGGTTGATTTCTACAACTTCAAACATAGTCAATTTTAGGGCAATTTGATAAACCACAAAAATCATAGCATTGCCAGTGGGATTTAGTGTCTTGTCTCCACCTATACTCTTTTCCACTCACTAAGTAATCTAGTTAAGACTTTGCTTGGGGATGCTGATTTCATAAGTCTAATGTAGAAGGTAGTCTGAGATAATAAGCAAATGTGTGGCTACCTGTGGCTTTCCTGTGAGAAATGATTATGGTCACAGCATTCCTATCTCACTACAGGTGGCTAAGCTGATGCTACCCTATCTGTCCTCTGCTTCTAAGGTGATCCCAGATGTTCACAGATTAGGTGCTGCTCCAGTTTCATTGTTATTATTTTGTTTTGGTTTTGGCAAATGATCAGATCCAACAAGAGCATTGTTACTCAGTCCAGGGATGTTTCTTAGAAGAAACATTTGAGGAAAAGGTAAAAAGGTTTTCCTCTTGAGTCACTGGCTAAAGTGGTCTGGACCACAGCTTTCTGAGGACCATAATTGCAGGAGGGGGAAAAGCTTGTCTATTAATTAAACTAAGCATGAAGATGATGTTCTCTAGCAATGCAATTTTGTTTCTTATAAAACATGTCCCACTCCATTCTAGAAGCTGCTGGGACTTCACAACTTCTAGACTCCATCTCTTTATCCAATAAAGACCTTTTCTTAAAGTCTGTTTGAATTGGAATTAGATTTTTCCACACAAAATAATTAACACACTCCTTAATTCTGACATGCAGAGTTCATTACATCTTCACGTAAATGGAAAAGTCATTGTTTCTCTTGCCTCAAATTTCTTAGCCTCTTTCCCTCTTCCATTTAATGCCTGCCATCAGTTTTCTTCACTTTTTTCCTACTGCAGTTGTTAATATGAGTGTTGAAAAAAGAGGAAGCAAGCACTGCAGAAAATATTAGACAAAGTCTGAAGGACTACATGAAGGAAGTATACAGCTGAGTTTTGATTTAGAAGTTAAAGGACTGAAGGAGTTGAAAGAATTTACAACCACATAGAAAAAACAACAATATCAACCAATCAGGCTACCCAGAGCTCCCAGGGACTAAACCACCAACCAAAGAGTATAAATGGAGGGACCTATGGCTCCAGTGGCATATGTAGCAGAGGATAATCTTGTCCAGCATCAACTGGTGAAGACGCTCTTGGTCCTATGAAGGCTTGAGGGTGGAGAAGTGAAAGTGGGTGGGTGGGAGAGCACCTTCATAGAAGCAGGGCAGGGGGAGAAGGGATGGAGTAGGGGGCTGCTGAAGGGGAAACCTCGAAAGGGGATAAAATTTGAAATGTAAATAAATAAAATATCCAATAAAAAAGAAGTATCCATTTCATAATATTGCTATGCCATAATTAGTGACAAGATTCTGATTTTTACTTCCTTTTCTGGTGCCATAGATTTTTTGACACTTAATGTTTAATCAAGTGTAAACTCACAATCTACTAATAAACATGAACACAATAGAAGTGGAAGATTAATTATATGGCTATTTTATTACCAACATTGAGATACAGTCTTCTAAATAGTGGAACAATAATGTCTTGGTGTGGGTATTTTCAGGATCCTCTTCATGTACTCTGACATCAAATCACTATTGTGGATATCAATTTTTTTTAATAGACAGTAAATGAATTGAGTTTTAACCTAGTAGGTAACTCTCTTCAATCTGGGGGCAATAGGACAATTTGCATCTCTACAGAAAATGTAACTTATTTCTTTAAACACAAGGGCCTCCTTATGATTCCTCCCTGTGGATGCAATGTGATCAGCTACCTCTCACCACTACCATGATGCCTTCCCTGCTGATGATCTGCATCACATTAACTTCCTCCCTCTCACAAGTTGACTTTTGTCAGGTATTTGCTACAGCACTGAGGAAAGTAACCAATGTAGGAATCAAGGAAATTATAGATAACTTTGATTGTGTTGCTGGTGTTCTCAATGAATGCAAATGATGAGTATATGGTCCATAAGGCCATGGTGCTTCTAAAAGCAAAGACAAGTTTTTCCTTTACAGGAAAACCTGAATGTGCTTTACTCTGAAAGAATATAATTATCCTTTCTCAACCTTAAAGCTAGATGTCAAGAAAAAACAATAAAAAATATAACTTCCTGTCAAAAGACTATCATTATTTTATAAAATTACATATTTGAAAAGACATAAATGTTATAATGATCACTCTTATATACAGGGGTACAATAGACAAACGTTTAAATAAGAATGAACTGAAAAAAGGGAGATAAATGTTTCCATTAGATTGTGCTTAGAAGTGTTAGAACAAAATTTAAAACTAGGCATGCTAAAAAGTTATATTTTTCTAACTGTTTACCTAATCTAGTCAGTAAAACCTTAAACATTAGTTCAAAAATATGAACAATAATACTAGCTATAACACAATAATTCACTTTTGAAAAATATGGGAATTATTAAGGTAACAATTCTTTAAAATGACTGGACTCCTCCTCTTCCTCCTCTTCCTCCTCTTCCTCCTCTTCCTCCTCTTCCTCCTCTTCCTCCTCTTCCTCCTCTTCCTCCTCTTCCTCCTCTTCCTTCTCCTGCTCCTCTTCATTCTCTCCCCAACACTCCTCACATCTGGATCCTACAGTATGGTTTTAACTTGAACTTAGAGACAGTTACTTGGTCCTGTGAAGGCCTAATGAGGGTGGTGAGGTGAGAGTGGGTGGGTGGGATAGCACCCTCACAGATGTAGGGAAAAGGGGGATGGGATAAGAGGCTTGCAGAGGGCAATCTGGGAAATTTCTCCTGCTCTTCTTCATTCTCTCCCCAACACTCCCCACATCTGGATCCTACAGTATGGTTTTAACTTGAACTTAGAGACAATTCCTTGGTCCTGTGAAGACATTTGGAAAGCAAACAAATATAACATCCAATTTAAAAAAGGAGAAAGAGAGAAAGCAGAAAGCTACCATGGGATAGGGGAGTTATAAAACAATGACCACGTAGGGTGGGTAATTGGAGTTAAAAGCAACAACCGATATGAAATATTGCAAATCATATGACAGGATTATTGGTTGGAAATAGGCATAATAGCATACAGGATAGATATTTGCCAAGCTCTTGTGTTAATTAAGACTTATCGTAAATGTAAAAATAGAAAAATTAAAGTACTAAAATATTTGTACAAAAAATAGTCCAATAAGATAAATCCTTGAGGGCATCAATGTGAATCAATTGCAATCTATTTTCCTATTATTCAGCAGTCTCTTCAACATGGTCTTTTGTGGTATTGTAAAATGACCTGCAATTTTCTTATTATTAATAGCTTCTATTAGCATGACGTTTGACTACACAATAGTTATTAAATATCAGCCTTGAAAAGACTATATTTATGCCCTTAGGAAGTTTACATCTCAATCAGTTTCAAAGACTGAACTTGATAACTAAATTCTGATTGGGATTTTTCAAAACTCATCCTCCCTATTGTTGCCAGAATAACTTCCTTTCTCCTCATAACACTTCATAAACACATTTGCATCAGGGCAGCTTTGCTACACTGGAACCTCACCCATTCAGTTCTTTTTTGTTATGGTAGACATCAAAACATTAAATTTTTCTCCACTAATAGGGCCACCTTCTCAGTCTGCTCAGCCACAACTAAGTCTGGGCTGGTTGTATTGATTACATTCAATCCCATTGTTGAATCCACCCTTGTCTTCAGAAAGTAACTTCCCACTGATTAGATAACCAAAGAGTATTCTAATAGGCATGTACATGAGCAACTTAACCATCACAGTAGAATCAAACCCTAGCTAGTTTTTGCTCACACCAAGTGTACGTAGGTTTATAGATCCTTTGAGGCACTTGGTCCAAAGATGTACAAATTTTCCACAAAACATACTACTCCCAAACTAAAATTAGTCACCATAATCCTTAACTTTCACTACAAGAGAGTATTCTACAGCATATCCATATACCCTAGGCAATGTCGATTTCTTTTTTTTTGGGGGGGGGGGGGATGTCTAATACATACACTTAGTGATATGGCTTTGTCCCCAAGACTGTATGTTCCACACCCCTATGGCTATTATGTATCATTGTCATTATTAGAGATGCAAAATATTGACAGTAAAATCAGGACTACAAAGAGACTTAATGCTTAAACTTAGTAAATTTGATAAAATAAAAGTATAGACAGAGGTTTATAGACAGAGGTACACAAATGGATTTCCAAAGCCCTTCAGTAAAAATGCAGCTGAAAGACATTTAGATCAGCTCACTACAAGAAATGCAGTAGCTCTTTCTGATATAAGCTTTCCACACTCTCAATGTTAAAACAAATATCTTTTTTTTGAAATATGTTAACTGACAGTACAAATAAAAGATACCTAAGTTATGCTCAAAATCATTACTATAGAAAATGAAAGAAAATGCTGAAAAAAAAATGAACCTTTCCTTTTTAAGGGAGGTTCTTCTATTTTTCCTAAACCAAAGGTTGGGGGAGGTAAATTAGCATAATCTCTGGTGGGGATTTTCTATTTACTCATGTCCTCATTTTTTCCAAGCTGCTGCTTTCTATAGTCATGATTCTTGCTTTACTTTGCTATGGAACTTCCACAGTACATGCTCTGTATATATATATATATATATACATTCATTTAAGATGGTTTCATTTTACGAATTCAATAAAATTGTTGCAGAGCTCCAAGTTACTGCATTATAGCTCATACATCATATTAACTTCAATTTTCTTTGGTTATTGTGCCTTCTTACAGGGCCAAATCAGAAATAAATGTCCAACATAGTCATAAAAGGGATTTTAATAGTCAGAATCTTCTTGTTGGGTAAGACTGAGTGGATTATCTTGGATGACTAACGGTAACCATTAATTTTGTTTTAAAAAATGTTATATAAGTGATTGGATCACCATTGTTTTTCTTTTTAAACCCTCTAAATGACAATTTAGATATAGATTGTTGTTCTATTTACTTTTATTCATTAAATGTGAACTGCTTACTTATATAATACTTAAAATATATCTTTCCATTCTATTCCTCCATTTGAGTCCATCAATATATGCTTTAACTGGGCTTGTTAAAGATTAGTTATCATCATTCTACTATTAATGTGGCTTACATGTACAAACACATGATTGTTGGTTTTAATGTTTTTGTTTCAATACTCCTAGAGATGAATTTGAAAAATAGCTACACTCTATCAAATAACCATATAAGTGGGTAATCTATTGTGGTTTTATACTCACTTATATTAAGACTTTCTGCTATATTGCCACTCTAAAGTGGCATTATATAAAAGGTATCATTTTGATGCCTTTTCCATATGGTATATAAACTGTAGGACTAAGGCCTAACAGAGAACAATTCAATTTGGGAACTTATTGGAGTGATTTTTATATCAATAATTATTCTCATTTTAGTTTAGTCTGTCCAATTTCTCATTAGGACTGAATCTTCAGCAAGTCAGTGTCAAGAGTGTCCAATACCCAGGCATAGCTGTTAGCTACAACTGTCTATATAACTCTATATATGACAGATATAACTTTGCATTTTTTGTACCTTTATCAATGTTCTCCTCTGCATCCTCATCATCTTCATCACCTTCAGATGAGATGATGTCAGACAGCAAAGAGAAGAAGCCATAGATCCAGTCTGTTGTCTCCTCCACAGCATCATTCACTAGTTTTAGAGGATCTGAGCCAATCTTGGCAATGGAGCTTGCTAGAAGACATGGAAACAAAGGGAAAACTTCAGCAGTCAATACCAAAGAGCCTAAGAAAATTTGTTTCACAGACTATAAATATCTCTAGGATACTATTTTATACAGACATGCAAAATATATCCTGCTCTAGTATGTATATAAAGTAGTATATAAATACATTACATATATATTAGTGTCTATTATGAAATTATTAGCATATAAATACATAAAACAGTATATAAATAAATTATATATTAGTTTTATTATATATACTAGTATTATAAATTAGCATGTATTATATAAGCAAATATATTATACATATACACAGACACACACCATATACATATGGTGCAGATACTTACACCCCACCAATGAACAGAAGCAAGCATGAAGGCAGGGGAAAGAATGAGAGGGACAAGAAGGGGAAAAGGGGAAAATGATCAGGTATTGGGAAAGGGAACTGGATAGATAGAAGCCCCTAGGGCCAACAGAATTGATGGAAATAGGCAACCTCAGAGGGAGGAGGTAGGGTAACCCTCTAGAATGTCCTAGAGACCTAGGAGGTGAGAGACACTCAAGACTCAAATGAGAGGAACGTTAGATGAAATGCCCAATAGTGGTAAGAGGCAACTTGTAGAATCCATCTCCAGTATAAAGACAGGGCATCAAGTAGAGGGATGGGGTTGTCATCTGTCTTAGTCAGGGTTTCTATTCCTGTACAAACATCATGACCAAGAAGCAAGTTGGGGAGGAAAGGGTTTATTGAGCTTACACTTGCACACAGCTGTTCATCACCAAAGGAAGTCAGGACTGGAACTCAAGCAGGTCAGGAAGCAGGAACTGATGCAGAGACTACGTGGGGATGTTACTTATTGGTTTGCTTCTCCTGTCTTGCTCAGCCTGGTCCCTTATAGAACTCAAGAGTACCAGCCCAGAGATGGTACTACCCACAAGGGGCCCTCCCACCTTGATCACTAATTGAGAAAATGCCCCACAGATAATCTCATGGAGGTACTTCCCCAACTGAAACTCCTTTCTCTGTGATAACTCCAGCTTGTGTCAAGTTGACACAGAAAACCAGCCAGTACACCATCGCGCAGTCAAAAACTCTGACCCAGAATTGTTCCTGTCTAAAAGAACGGCAGGAAAAAATAAATGGAAATGAGACAGGGAAAAGAGGTTCAGTGACAGGACCAAATTGGGATCCAGCCCAAGGGGAGGATCCAAGTGATAGTGACACTATTACTAAGGCTATGGTATGCTTGCAGACAGGAGCCTACATGGTTGTCCTCTGAGAGACCCAGAAAGCATCTGACTGAGATAGTTACATCCAATCAATGGACAGCAGCCGGGGACCCCTCTGGTTTAATTAGGGTAAAGCTGGAAGAAGCTGAGGAGGAGGGTGACCCTATAGGAAGACCAGCAATTTCAACTAACTTGGATACCTGAAATCTCTCTGAGCCACAAACCAGACAGCATACACTAGCTGATATGAGGCCTCCGACACTTAACAGCAGAGGATTGCCTGGTCTGACCCCAGTGATAGAAGACACACATAACCCTCAAGAGACCTAAGGCCTCAGGTAGTGGGGAGGTCTAGTGGATGGGGACTGGGGGAGGAGGTATGGGATGAAGAACAGCTAAGGGGTAGACCAAGAGAGGGATAATGACTAGATTGTAAAAAAAAAAAAAAGATTAATGAAAAACAAAACTACCGATAGGAAAAATAAAGTTTTAGAGCCATTTTTTTAATTAGCTCATTGTAATATTAATTATATACACATATTTTTATATATTTACATATATATCCATATATATTATATATTTACATATATATATTTATAATAGACCACAGGACAGAGTGGTACATGCCCTTAATCCCAGCACTCAAGAGGCAGAGGCAGAGCCAGGCAAATTTCTGTGAGTTTGGGGCCAGACTGGGGTACATAGTGATGACCAAGGCAGTAAGAAACAACCCTGAATGGCTTATGCATCAACCCCTGACTCTAGGTTCTAACCCTATTTAAATTGCTGTCCTGACTTTCTTCATTGTTGAACAAATATGTGGAAGTATAACACAAATATACACTTTCCTCCCCAACTTGCTTTTGATCATGGTGTTTCATTACACCAATAGTAACCCTAACTATGACAATGGAAGTAACAATACTCAGATAACAAAATAAATTTGGCTTCTCTGCTTAAGAATTCACTAGTCTACAATGGAGGATGACAGAACATTAAGTATAATACAGTGTTATTTATATATCATATATAAATTTTACACACACACACACACAGTTTTACTTGGTCTTCTAATTTTGATATCAGGTGGCTAGTCATTCTTAATGGTACATTGTGACTAGATTAGAGGAATTTGTGATTAATATAGAAAGTAAATACGTAATTAAAAGAATAATGTGATAAAAAAAAAAAGAGAGCCAGGGTTTCTATTCCTACACAAACATCATGATCAAGAAACTAGTTAGGGAGGAAAGGGTTTATTTAGCTTATCTTTCCACATTGCTGTTAATCACCAAAGGAAGTCAGGACTGGAACTCTAGCAGGTAAGGAAGCAGGAGCTGATGCAGAGGCCATGGAGGGATGTTATTTACTGGCTTGCTTTCCCTGGCTTACTCAGCTTGCTTTCTTATAGAACCCAAGACAACCAGCTCAGAGATGGCACCACCCACAAGAGCCCTCCCCTCTTGATCACTAATTGAGAAAATGCCCCACAGCTGGATCTCATGGAGGCACTTCCCCAACTGAAGCTCTTTTCTCTGTGATAACTCCAGCCTGTGTCAAATTGACACACAAACCCAGCCAGTAAAAAAGACAGTAGATGAAAAATATTATGTTTATAAAAGACTATAGTTAAAAACACAAAAAACAACAAAAAAAGAATCCTATATGCCAAAATAAATAATCAACTATCAAGGAAATTTCAAATACAGACAAAAGTGGAGTGAATATTATATACAATCATTTATTTTCCCAGAATATCATTTGATGTTTAAGTAGAAAAGCAAGATGACCATGCATTTAAGATAAGGGTTGTACTATTTGGATTTGATTTTATATAATTCATAAGTCTATGAGAGGTTTAGATGTCTACATGACAACAAAAGAGAAGAAAGATGAGAGAAGCCAATTTCAGCTTGCAAAGGATGAGATGAAATTTATGACCATAAACTCTAATTTGTTCTACTTCTGAGATTTTCAGGTTTGCATGTTGCATGTAGTTTTGTTAACCTGCCTATGTTCTGGGAACAAAACACCCTACCAGCCCCCACCCAACTTTCCTTGCATCCAAAGATAAAAAACACAGACATGCATGCTGTTCATTTCCAACTTACCTTCTTGGCACAATGGCTGAGCATTATTAAACTCCCATGGCTAGCATGCCCTTATCAACACGCATAGTTCCACATTTCCTACCTGCCCTAAACTTTAGTTTCTCAGTTGCATCTAGTCCCTGCTAAACACTTCCAACTTCCTGCCTGTAGGAATTCCCATCTATTCCTTCTGCCCAGCAATTGCCCATGGCTTCTTTACTGACAAATCAAGAACCAATTGAGAAATAGGACCTTAGCATCAGAACCACCCCTACATCTGCATGCTTGTGATGCTGATAATTTTCAGAATAAGCTTCTGTATTTCTCTATTCATTAGCTAAATATGCACCTTACCCAGGAGTAAGAGAAATCAATGGAAAATATGGTGGAACAATCATTTTTGTCAAGCATGAAAGTCAGGAGATAAATAACTACATGTATTCAGAATAATACTGGTCCTGCAATGACCTTCTTTTCTTTTTGTTTTTGTTTTTGTTTTTTTATCTTCTTGGAAACAGGGGAAAGATATGGGATAAAGAATAGTCAGAGAGTGGACTGGGAGGGAGATAGCAACTGGACTGTAAAAAAGATTTTTCTAGACTCCAAGTCTTATCTTCATCATATTATTCATCTTCATCATATATTATGTTACATTACAATATTATATTATATTATATAAAATTATCCAGTTGGGGTTGAGCATTTATCTAACTGATAAAGCAACTTCCCTCATAAGAATCTACTGCAATGACCTTCTAATGGTGAAAATTTCACTCCTATGCTTGCCTCCTGCCTTTCAGATTTAGCATTTGCTTCCTTTCACTCACACTATGCCCAACCTAGGCAAGAGAAAGAACTTGAAATATCTATTTCTACCTGTTGAAATTGACAACATGTAAAATGACTGTTTTGCATTCCAGTGAACTTCAACATTTACTAATTTTAGTTTTTTCCTTTCTCCTGAAAAATCCCATCTCCTTTTTTTCTAATATATCAAATATTCAATCACAAATCATAGGTATAAAGTCTTACTCCCAGATCCTTATACACATAGATACAGAAGTTTAACCCATATGAATTTTATACTCTACTGCTTTTTTGAAAATTTTATTTATTTTAGGAGTTTGAGAATCTTGCCTATACATATGGAGATTCATGACATGTATGCCTAATGTCCTTGGGGATCAAGAGAAAGTGTTGGATACCCTCAAACTTTATTGATGGGATAGCTGTGAGCTACCAAGTATTTATGGAAACCAAAACTGGAATTCTTTATAAGAGAAACAGGTGATATAATGAGAAAGAGAGAGAGAGAGAGAGAGAGAGAGAGAGAGAGAGAGAGAGAGAGAGAGAGAGAGAGAATATATTATGTTATATTACAATATTATATTATATTATATTATATTATTATATTATATTTTATATTATAAAGCTAAGACATTTAGGAAAGGTATTCCTGCAACAAGTTGTCATATCCTCAAAGCTTTTAGAGAAATAGAACCATAGAACAAGAAACACCAACAAATGACATGCACACCTATTTCTAAACGAAGTTTTGAACATAGGATTTGCCATCTTTGTTTTTAATGTTAACAGTTCTTTCTCTTGTGTTGATTATGTTGGCCCTTTATCATACCAACTTCATCTTTGTTGTCTATTGTACTGGGTTGCAAATTTAAGCAAAATGTCAAAATTACTACTTATCATTGAAAGAGTAATAGATGTTTTACATACTTGTTCACTCTGCTTGTCACTGAAGTATGCTCAATTATAGATAGGATCAGGATTATATCTCAAAAACATTGAAATTCATTGTTTTTGTGTGCTTATGAAGGCAATATGATGTAAATTGATTCATTTCAATATGACTCCAAAATGTTAGTGACTATTACTTATATTTTTTTAATTATAAAATATAAGGCAAGGCCCTTAGGTCAAAACTACATAATTACACTCTAAGAAATAACAAGTAAACACAAGGCTAAACAAAACAAAACAAAACCCAAAGCATTGTTGCAAGTCTATTCACCTCTGTTCTGTTCTTGTCCTCTATTTACTTTGTTATGTCATATAAATATAATTTATATTTATAGAAAGAGGCTTAGAAATTAAATAAAGAAACAATAATTAAGTTTTTTAATATAAGAGACATGGGTCTCTTACTTTCTATTTAGAATTTTCTCAGTTTTATATTTCTTATGCAACTTCTCTCTTTTTTTCCTTTATTTGTATTCTCATCACATATTTTCTTTATTTACATTTCAAATGTTATTCTCTTTCTCTTCAACATAAGAATGGCTACAGAAAATGTACATTTACACAGTGGAGTACTGCTCAGCTATTTTTGTTTTTGTTATTTATTTATTTATTAAATATTTTTTTACATTTCAAATCTTGTCCCCTTTCCTAGTTTCCCCCTGAAAACCCTGAAAACAACCAATCCCATCCCCCCACACCCCTGCTCACCAACCCACCCACTCCCACTTCCCTGTCCTGGCATTCCTCAATATTGGGGCATAGAGCTATTAAAAACAATGAATTCATGAAATTCTTAGGCAAATGAATGGAATTAGGAAATGTCATCCTGAGTGAGGCAACCCAGTTACATAAGAACACACATGATATGCACCCACTGTTAAGTAAATATTAGCCCAGAAACTTAGAATAGCCAAGATACAATTCACAGACAAAACTCAAGAAGAATATGGATACTTTGGTCCTTCTTAGAAGGGGGAACAAAATACCCGTGGGAGGAGATTCAGAGACAAGGTGTGAAACACAGACTGAAGGAAAGACCATCTAGAGACTACTCAGCTATTAAAAACAATGAATTCATGAAATTCTTAGGTACCTTCACTCTTAACTTCAGCCATTTAGCAATGTGTGCTGAAATGGAGACTGAATGACCCTCTGTTATCACTCAACTGATACCTTTGAGGCAATGAGGAACCTTACTCTGTGCAAATAAAAATGCAAACGAAAGTGCATTACACCTCTGCTTTCCATTTGCAACAAACTATGCTGCAACCATTTAAGCCTAAAATAGACCAGCTAACTGGATCTAGACTCAGTCCAAATAAAGGACTTACTGCATTTCAATCAAAGGCATATAAAAGAGTTGAGTTCCTTTACTCATGAACACTAGGGATCTCATTATACTTATTATTAATATTATTCTATGAACAATAGGGATCATACTATACTTTAAAAATTAAGGAGGTAAACATACAAAAATTTTTACTAATAGAAAATAGGTATCTTTCCTTTTACAGCCTTTTAGAACTCATCATTTTGTGAAATTCAACGCAGGATCCAACTATCGACACTCAGAAAAATACTCCAAAGTGTGGTTTTTTGGAATACTTAAAATTGTTATTCTTTCTTTTGCTCTAAATTGCTCAATGAAGGATTCTTTACAAACTAGCATCCCTCTCTGCAGGATGGATCAGAGAAACTATAAACTGTCTGCTAAAGAAAGCTTTCACAAAAACTCCCTATAAATATTATTATAATCTCCTACCTAGGTGTGTGAGCACTGGTCATACACATCTCCCCTTGTCTGATAGTAAGACATAGACTTTCATCATCTCAGAGGAAAAAATAATGCACACAGAGTCAAAAATAAATGGAAGGTACCTTCCTGTTGCCTTTCCCAGTCTTTTGTTGCTAGCTTGGTACTATTCCTTCTAACATCTTTTGTAAAGGATGGCCTTTTGTCATGAGAGCAAAGCATGATATTTTGTTTTAATGGGGTTTGGGGTCTTCAGCCTTGAAGGTTACTGGGTCTTAGGAACTTTTATTAAAATCCCTTATGTTTTTTTGGTGCTGGCACTACGTCTGCTATACCTAGAATAAAGTGCATTTGTAGCATATGTAAACAAAGAAAAGAAAAAGAAAATATTTGTAGGTTTAGAGTTTGTGTTTGCTTGTTCCCAAACTGGCATGTCACAGAATTAATTTCCTCAGATCTAAAAAGATCTAAAACATTGTCCCGATTAAACAAAATTTAAGCACTTATGAATGGCAAAGATCACAGTTACTCTCATTTGTGGGGCTTAGAGCTTATAGAAACATAAAACCACATGGGTACTCGGAACATGAAAGTAGAATCCTAACAAAAAGGACAAGGGAGTGGAACAAACTAAAAAGTAAGAGAGTGGTAAGATATGAGTATTTCACAGCATATTATATATTTGCATTATAGTCTTATATAACAGTATAAAATAAAATAATCTGAAAAATGTTCCTATTGAATTGTTTAAACAAGATAGGCTTAGATAAATACATCTTCTTAAGTTTTGTTTAATTATTTCAGTATGTATATGTGTGTGTGTGTGTGTGTGTGTGTGTGTGTGTGTGTGTGTGAGAGAGAGAGAGAGAGAGAGAGAGAGAGAGAGAGAAGAGACGGGGGAAGAGAGAGAGAGAGAGACAGAGAGACAGAGACAGAGACAGAGACATGTAGACAGAAGAGAGAAAGCAGTTTTTGTGGAGCCCTAAGAGGGATTTCCTAAAAGCTAGAGTTATAGGGAATTGGAAGCCATTCAATGTGGAGGAACTCTTCTGGTCCTGTGCAAGAGCAACAAGTTCTCAAGTGCCTTTAACACCTGAGCCATTTTTTAAACATCTAGATTAGCATATCTTGGCAATGGCTATGTCTGCACTATTTCATATTCATTCATTTAATCAAAGTAAACTTTGGCATTGGAATTATTGACTTGCTTCTTGTTCTCTTTAGCTAGTCTATTACTTAATATTAGATAAGGAAATAATTTCATTTCGTCATATGAAAATATAGCATATTTTACCATACCTTATGCATTCATTATGTCACACAATTTCAGAAAACACTTAGGAATGACTAGAATACTTCTTCAACATTACACTTGTAGGATGTTTTTATGTGATTACTAGAATTTGTGTATGTTTACATGTTAGTCAAAGTTCTAAATTTATGTAATTATCTCATATTTTAAAAATATTTTTATTCATATTTTGATGCATAAAATATATCCAAGGTCAATGGGATACTATTTAAATAATACCGGCTATAATTTCTCTAATCAAAACTATCTGCAAATCAGAACTCTAAATGTCATCTAGGTATTAGCTTATTCAATGCACACAACACTTAAAATGGTAACTACTATAACCTACAGATAACAGAACTGAAAGGCATAGAATTAATTTGACCAAGACATCATCTGCCCAACAGTTAATGAGATAGAGATTTGAATCTATTGCAAAGTTGCTATCATCTTCACTTTGGCCTGGAAGTCTATGTGTTCTCTCATTAATATTATTGTTCTGTGTTTGGTTTATCTACTGTTACTTCCCTTGTCTTCTGCCATAGTTTTTTTTTGCCTTCTGCTGTGACATAAGCCATTCAAGAAATGATGAATTCATTTCAGTTGTAAGGTCAAATTTACAGTCCATCATAATAGCAAATCAGAGAGCCAGGATCTTGAAGCCACTGGTCACACTGCATCCACATTCAGAAGAAAAGAGTTATTATTAAGCAATGTGTTCTGCTCATTTTCCACAGTTTATGGTTTTGATTAAGGGATGGTGACACAGTGGTTGGATATTCCATTTCAAGTCATGAAATCACACACACACACACACACACACACACACACACAAACACTGTACACACAAATAAATTTTAGAAATAATGATGGACACAGTTGTTAAAGATATGGAAAGAGTTCACTATAGACATTAATTTAAACACCAGCTGATGTTTGACAGTAAACTTGCAAAAATAACACTCAGTATATGCTATGGTATATAATAATATTTATCCTCAAAAACTTAACGTTTGAGCTGAGCATGGTAGCACATGCCTTTAATCCTAGAATTGGAAGTCAGAGTATCTCTCTGAGTTTGAGTTCTTCCTGGTTTATATAATGAGTTTCAGGACACCCAGGGCTGCCTAGTGAGACTCTATCTCAAAGAAACAAACTACAACAAAACAAAACAAAACAGCAGATGTTTCACACTATTGGATACCTTGATTCTGCAAACAACCACCTAGGAAACATATAATTTTCAACTTTTCCTGTAAAAAATAATAACCTAGATATAGTTTTATCATAATTCCAATAAAAAAACCAAGACCAAAAATAAGGAATTATATGATCTTATGTTTAAGAGTTCACTCCTGAGTGGTTGTACCAGTTTGCAGTCCCACCAACAGTAGAGGCTTGTTCCTCTTTCTCCACATCCTTGCCAGCACCTGCTGTCACCTGAGTTTTTGATCTTAGCCCTTCTGATTGGTAGAATCTCAGAGCTGTTTTGATTTGCAGTTCCCTGAAGACTAAGGATGTTGTACATTTCTTTAGGTGCTTCTCAGCTATTCAGGACTCCTCAGTTGAGAATTCTTTGTTTAGCTATGTACCCCATTTTTAATAGGGTTATTTGTTTCCCTGGAGTCTCACTTCTTGACTTCTTTGTATATTGGATATTAGCCCTTTATCAGAAGTAGTGATGGTAAAGATCTTTTTCCAATTTATCAGTTTCTGTTTTGTTCTATTGAGAGTGTTCTTTGTCTTACAGAAGTTTTGTAATTTTCTTTATTCGATATATTTTTTATTTACATTTCAAATGATTTCCCCTTTTCTGGCTCCCCACTCCTTGAAAGTCCCATAAACCCTCTTCCTTCCCTCTGTTCCCCCATCCACCCCTTCCCACTTCCCTGTTCTGGTATCCATCCGGAGTTCTTCGAGTGAAAATATTTGTTTAGTGAGGCTTTGTAATTTTATGAACTCCTATTTGTCAATACTTGATCTTGGATCATAAGATATTGGTGTTCTGTTAAGCAAATTTTCCCCTGTGCCCATGTGCTCAAGGCTCTTCCTCATATTTTCTTCCTATTAGTTTAAGTGTATCTGGTTTTACGTGGAGGTCCTTGATCCACTTGGAGTTGAGATTTGTACAGGGAGATGAGAATGGACTGATTTGCATTCTGGTACAACCACTTTGGAAATCAATTTGGCAGTTCCTCAGAAAATTGAACAGAGTACTATCTGAGGACCCTGCTGTACTACTCCTGGGCATATAACCAGAAGATGCTCCAACATGTAATAAGGACACACGCTCTACTATGTTCATAGTAGCCTTATTTATAATATCCAGAAGCTGGAAAAAACCCAGATGTCCCTTAACAGAGGAGTGGATGCAGAAAATGTGGTACATTTACACAATGAAATACTACTCAGCTATTAAAAACAATGAATTCATGAAATTCTTAGGCAAATGGATGGAACCAGAAAATATCATCCTGAGTGAGGTAACCCAATTACAAAAGAACACACATAGTATGCACTCACTGATAAGTGGATATTAACCCAGAAGCTTGGAATACCCAAGATATAATTCACAAACCAAACAAAGCTCAAGAAGAAGGAAGACCAAAGTATGGATACTCTGGTCCTTCTTAGAAGGGGGAACAAAATACCCACAGAAAGAGATACAGAGACAATGTGTGGAGTAGAGACTGAAGGAAAGACCATCCAGAAACTGCCCCATCTGGGGATTCATCCCATATACAGTTACCAAATCAAGACACTATTGTGGATGGCAACAAGTACTTGCTGACAGGAAGATGATATAGCTGTCTCCTGAGAGGCTCTGCCAATGCCTGACAAATACAGAGGGAGATGCTTTCAGTCAACTATTGAACTGAGCACAGGGTCCTCAATGGAGGAGCTAGAGAAAGAACCCAAGGAGCTGAAGGAGCTTGTAGCCCTATAGAATGAAAAATACTATGAACCAACCAGTACCCCACAGAACTCCCAGGGACTAAACCACCAACCAAAGAGTACATATGGAGAGACACTGGCTACACCTGCATATGTTGCAGAGGATGGCCTTGCTGGACATCAAAGAGAGGAGAGGCCATTGTTCCTGAGAAGGCTTGATACCCCAGTATAGGGGAATGCCAGGACAGGGAAGTGGGAGTGGGTGGGTTCGTGAGCAGGGGGAGGGAGGATGGGTTAAGGGATTTTCTGAGGAGAAACCAGGAAAGGGGATAGCATTTGAAATGTAAATAAAGAAAATATCTATTAAAAATAATAATAAATAATAAGAGATCCTTTCTATTAAAAATGAACATATTTCTCTTCATCTATTTGCTCATTTCATGAAGGATATTGGATTTTTATCTAATGATGATTGGACTTCAGAACCTGCTACTTTTTAGATATACTTCTAAGACTAGGGAACTGGGTAAAAACATAAATCCTTTTAGTCATAATGG
Organism: Apodemus sylvaticus; assembly: GCF_947179515.1. Classification (NCBI taxonomy): domain Eukaryota; kingdom Metazoa; phylum Chordata; class Mammalia; order Rodentia; family Muridae; genus Apodemus; species Apodemus sylvaticus. The sequence goes on from NC_067494.1 coordinate 725,980, forward strand.
CCTAAAGAACCAGATAGACTTTGACATTGACAGAAAATATGGACGTTGAGGTATGATATGAATTACAAAAAAGAAGCACACAAAATGTCAGCTATTCTATGTATCCCAGTACACATGAGACTTTATAAAGTCTTAAAAAAAGTTATAATCAGTACAATTACTGAACTTTCTTAAAAAATAATGACATAATCACATATGTAATGTATATATACATCCATAGACAAATGTTTTTTTATGCCCAGCTACAAATAGGTAGGCAGGTATGTAGAAAATTAGATAGGTAGATGATAGACAGACAGACAGATAGATAGATAGATAGATAGATAGATAGATGATAAAGATAGATGGATAGATGGATGGAAGAAAGAGTGAAAAAAGAAATAGTGAAAGAGTGAAAGAGAAAGAGAGATTGAGAGAGAGAGAGAGAGAAAGAGAGAGAGAGAGAGAGAGAGACTAAGTTGGAAATTTTCCCAAAATAATTTCACTCTGTTACATTCAACATCCTATCAAGCAGTGCACCTGCTTAAATAGGATAAGTGCCAACAAAAGAAAAACAATCAGGGAACTAATTTTCAAGGCAATAGTAGATAGATAGATAGATAGATAGATAGATAGATAGATAGATAGATAGATAGATAGATAAGTAGATAGATAGATCGATAGATGGATAGAAGGAGAGAAAGGAGAAAGAAAGAAAACACAAGAAGAGAAAAGAAGAAAAGAAAGGGAGAGAAAGGAAGGAAGGAAGGAAGGAAGGAAGAAAGAAAGAAAGAAAGAAAGAAAGAAAGAAAGAAAGAAAGAAAGAAAGAAAGAAAGAAAGAAAGAAAGAAAGAAAGAAAGAAAGTGAAAGAGAGATATTGAGAGAGAGAGAGAGACTAAGTTGGAGAGTTCCCCAAAATAATTTCACTCTGTTAAATTGAGCATCCTATCAAGCAGCACACCTGCTTAACTGGGATAAGTGCCAAGAAAAGAAAAACAATCAGGGAATTAATTTCCAAAGCAATAGATAAATGGCACACCTCATTACAAACTCTATTTAAAAGGAATATTTGAGGAATGTCTGCAAGAATTTCATAATAAATTGATGCTTATACCATCACATCATTGCCATCTTTCTTTTCAGATTACTGATCTTACTTCCCACAAATAGGTTTCAAATTCAAGCTGCATTTTATGAGTGATTGCCTCCTTGTGCCAGGCATACATTCTTCTCATAGACCATTATCATATAATGATAACCAACCTAGTTTTGGAATCAATATATTTTGTGGGACGCTTAGGAAATTTTCTAAACAGTAATAGACACCCTGATCTAATGTATGCTAATACTTTCCTGTTGTAAATAAGAATATTAGTAAATTATGACCCTTGCTTTTGTGCAAGAAATGCTACAATTACCTCAATCTTGCATACATGCACAGACGTAGATGAAAACTATAAGCAATTTCTTAACAAACAGTATTTGTTTGCATAAGATAATGTTAAAGTGAAACCTGTCCCATCATTAACAACTGAAGGTATTTGTAAGGAATTTAGCACATCAGCCAACTCTGTTCTCTGTAAGAGGTTCTTTAGAAGTTTGAGCCACACAGCTATTCACTTCTAAGAGGACCTAACCTCTGTTACTAAGAGACTAGTTTGATTTTTTTCTCTAAAAGTTTCTGCTGGCATTTGTTTTCCAGGAGAGATGTAAGAGCAATAAACAAAACAATGGGGTGATGCTTCATCTTGAATCCTGAGTTTTCTCCTCTTGTAACTTCATTTTTCATTCAAAAGCATCCTGTTTTGAATGAATAAACTAAATAGACACCCCACATGTATATGCTGTATCACCTATAAAATCATCAAAGTAAAACTAAAATTTCCTCAAATGTACCTAGATAGAAATTCCCAGGTACCTGTTGGGAAAGGGGAGGGTAGCAATTGTCTGTCCTCTGAAGGTGGGTGCTGGTTGTATCGTATTCTTTCACATTTTCCCCAGTACCTTACCATGCTTGGGTAGCATCCTCCTCCTTGTTCTCTAGTTTCTGCTGGGATTTCTCCATCATGCACCTCTAAAGAATGGCATAACGCTTCATGACCAATAACTTACCTAAACACTTAAGGTGGTAAGAAACAAATGACGGTCACAAACTGTCTGTACTCTCCTCTATTTTATTTCCATCTGCCCTCTAAACTCTCAACATGATTTTCCACAACAGCAGATATATTCAACATGCTTAGTCAGCTCCCAGGAATTCATGAGCTATGGTGTTATAATTCCTAGTCTGTAACATCATAGTGCTTCTGTTATTTTCAATACTGACAGATAGACCTAATATTGTCTGAATGTTTTTCAGCTGTTGCATTTGGCAAGGAATCAAGTAGAACTGAAATAATTTCCCAATCTATTTATACTATATTTATTCAGTGTCCTAAAATCTGTCTTCATTATTTTAAATAATCCAAATTATAAGTTTTAAAGAAAAGAAATATATTATTTCTATCACAGACAAGGAAAAGAAAAATTTTACTCATGTTAGTGTCAGGGTTATTTTTGTGTGTTTCATGAGTAGGATACATGGTAAATCAGATCAAATTCTGAGAATGAGAAGTTACGAAAGTTGCTAGCTTAAAAATCTTCATCCTCTGTGGAGAAAGAGGAACACTCCTCCACTGCTGGTCGGGTTGCAAGTTGGCAAACCACTCTGGAAATCAGTCTGGTGGTTCCTTAGAAAACTGGGCATGATACTACCGGAGGACCCTGTTATACACAACTCCTGGGCATATAGCCAGAGGACTCCCCAGCATGTAATAAGGATATATGCTCCACTATGTTCATAGCAGCCCTATTTATAATAGCCAGAAACTGGAAAGAACCCAGATGTCCCTCAATGGAAGAATGGATACAGAAAATGTGGTATATTTATACTATGGAATACTACTCAGCTATTAAAAACAATGAATTCATGAAATTCTTAGGCCAGTGGGTGGAACTGGAGAATGTCATCCCAATCACAAAAGAACACACATGGTATGCACTCACTGATAAGCAGATATTAGCCCAGAAGCTCAGAATACCCAAGAAACAATTCACATATCAAATGATGCCCAAGAAGAAGGAAGAAGAAGCCCCTGGTCCTAGAAAGGCTCAGTGCAGCAGTGTAGGGGATTTCCAGGACAGGAAAGCAGGAAGGGGTTGATTGGGGAACAGCAGGAAGAGGGCTTATGGGACTTTCAGGGATGGGGTATCCAGGAAAGAAGAAATCATTTGAAATGTAAATAAAAAATATATCAAATAAAAAAAGAAAAATATCCTCATCCTCAAGTCAATGTAGTAAGTATTTAATAGAAATACAGTTTCTCTTCCAATGAACCTATTTCAAAGATTTCACAGTATTTATCTACTGTTACTAAGTACCTGATAGTAATTTGATACAGTTCCAACCATGCAGGCCTTCAATATAACCTGCAACATGCTTACTTAGGCTACTAGTCCTATTTTGAAATTATTAATAAATGCATATTAAAAATCTATTGAGGTAGTATAAAAGACTCAACATGTATATATTATAATTTCTAGAAAATGTTTAAATTATGTCAATTAAAAACAGTATTGAAAATGTAAAGTATTTTTCATTCTTTAAATATCTTGAAATAAAATTGGGATGAATCATTAAAGCGTCTCATTAATATCTCACTGAATGGATGAATCAATCTAGAATTTTATATGTAAATGTGTCTAATCTATAAGTAGGTCAATATGAAGTCCATAGAGTTTTGTTAAAATTGTGCCAAGTCTTTAAACTTATATTCCTTTTGTTGTATGAATGGATCATTTGAACTTTAATAAGCAAAAAGCTTTTAGTTCATGTTTTTTAAATTGTTTTCTTTCAAATTTTAATTTTATATTTTTTTTCATTTCTAATCCATTTATGACACCCATGGTAATATGGCAAGTGTTTCTGTGTGCCTGTTTTTGTTGTAATATCCATTTGTCAACTAGAACAGTACATGATCTTACTGTACATCTGAATATTTATCAAACATGTACATGTTGGAAATATAGGTTTTATGAGAATGAAGTGTGTGACAACCAGACACCAACACTTTGCCTCACTGCCCAGGCCAGAAATATTTTCTGGTTTGTACTCTTTCTTCTAAAGGTTTTTCCAAACAATATTTAGTGGAGGTATACTGAGAATCTAAAAGAGTTTTCAGAAATGAAATCAGATTTCCAAGACTAGAACATGAGGTCAATGTGGCTTTAGCTCTGTTCTTTCTGTTCTAGTATGATCAATCTTCCATGCTGTAAGGACACACAAGTGTTAACTGACTGATGAGGAGACACTTTATCAATAGTTTTATCAAGTGCTGCCTCTTGTCAATCTTTTAACTGAAATCTCTGGGTGAAATTTAAGAATCACATATATAAACCATTTCCAAATTTCTGACCTACAGATACTATAAAATTGCAAATATTGCTATATTAAACCTCTTACTTTTGAAATCATTTCTTAGTCATGGATAACTGCTCAGAAAAAGTAATATTTCATTGTATAAACACTTTCTATCTCTTATTTCTTTATTTTTTTAATTCCTAGGGCCAAACTCAATAAAGTTTCAATTAAATGAAATAAAATTATATAGGTACATTTCTTCATAAAGTAAGATGTAGTTTAAATCTCAAAATGTCAAAGTTATGCATTTATTTAAATAATATACCTCGAAAGACTTTATATGTGTCTGATATTTATAGACAGAGATGAATAAAACAATTTTTCCTTGAAAAAGTTTAGGTTTCTGCATGACACGTCAGGTTAACTGATAGCTCTAATATATTCCACTAATGTTTTTTTAATAGATGTGTCCATACAGTACTATAAGTAAGAAAATATATTATAGTATAACATGCTATTTTATGTATAACCAAAGGCATCTTAAAAGAAGAAATATGTCAGGAAACATGAATAATCTTACTATTAACTTGTTAGTCTACCTCTACCAGATTCTAGAACTGGGGAAACACTGTTGTACATGGAGAGCAATAAAGAGAATTTTGCATTTGCCTAGGATAAGCAGGTAATAAGAGAAATGAATATAATTGAGAAATTGGATATATTCACTAAATTTTAAGAAAAAAACCAAAGAGCTAAGCAAGTTGCTTGATTCTCAATTTATTTGTTATACTTAAGAAGTAGTGAAAACATTACTTTTTACAGAAGATGCCTTTAGAACTATATAATAGGTAGGAATTGATGCAGATAGAACAAACTTTCATAAATTTCCTGAAAAGAGAATGAAATGTGAAATGGAATAACATATATGATGTCACTAATAAAACATCTCAGATTTATAAGCCATTTATTTTTTCTTCTTAATATTTTTATCAGATATATTCTTCATTTACATTTCAAATGTTGTCCCTCTTGCTGGTCTCCCTCCCTGCCGAAAGTCTCATAACTTATCTTCCTTCCCCCTATTCTCCAATCAGCCCTCTCCCACTTCCCTGTCCCAGCATTCCCCCACACTGCAGCATTGAGCCTTTCCAGGACCAAGGGCCTCTCCTCCCTTTGATGTTCAACAAGGCCACCCTCTGCTGCCTATGTGTCTGCAGCCATGGGTAACACCATGTGCACTCTTTGGTTGATGGTTTTGTCCCTGGGAGCTCTGGGGGTACTGGGTGGCTCATATTGTTGTTCTTCGTATGGCCTGCAAACCCCTTCAGCTCCTTGGATCCTTTCTCTAGCTCCCCAATTAGGGGCACTGTGCTCAGTTCAATGTCAGGCTGAGAGTGTCCCCCTCTGTATTTGCCATACACTAGCAAAGCCTCTCAGGTGACAGCTATATCCGACTCCAGTCAGCAAGTTCTTGTGGGCATCAATAATAATATCTGGGTTTTTTTAAACTGCATATGTGATAGATAACTAGGTGGGGTAGTCTCTGGATGGTCCTCCCCTCAGACTCTGCTCCATACTTTGTCTTTTTATCTCCTTCTGTCAGAATTTTGTTCCCCCTTCTAAGGACCAGAGTATCCATACGTTGTTCTTCCTTTGTCTTGAGCCTCTTGATATGTGAATTGTGTCTTGGGTATTCCAAACTTCAGGGCTAATATCCACTTATCAGTGAGTGCATACCATGTGTGTTCTTTCGTGATTGGGTTACCTCACTCATGATGATATTTTCCATTTCCACCCATTTGCCAAGGAATTTCATGAATTCATTGTTTTCAATAGCTGAGTAGTATTCCATTGGGTAAGTATACCACATTTTCTGTATCCATTCCTCCATTGAGGGCCATCTGGGTTCTTTCCAACTTCTGGCTATTATAAATAGGGCTGTAGTGAACATAGTGGAGCATGTGTCCTTATTAGATATTAGAGAATCTTCTGAGTATATGCCCAGGAGTAGCCTTCCTATAAGATATTTTTGTTCACAGAGCTTAGGCAATGATGAGTTCTCCAACTCCAAATAGACTTTAAAACTGACTGCAGGTTCTGTTTTTGAAGGGATAGAGTAGTTCTGTCAATGATAAATGTGGGTATCATAAGGAAGGAAATTCACAGAGGATCTGTGCTTTGTATGGAAGACTAACTGAAATACTTACCATCAGATAAAGTACCTGTAACTCTTAACAATTTACAGCACATGACAGTATTTCCATTTTCCATGGGAAAATATATCTAATCTTTATATAATCTTGGCAAAGGACACTCTCAATAGGACAAAACAGCTACAAACAAATTGGGAAATATCTTTATCAATCCTGTATCCAAAAGAGGGCTATTGTAAATCCAATATATACAAAGAACTCAAGAAGTTAGACTCCAGAGAACCAAATAACCCTATTAAAAACAGGATGCAGAGCTAAACAAAGAATTTTCAACTGAGGAATAATGAATGGCCGAGAAGCAACTAAAGAAATGTTAAACATCCTTAGTTATTGAGGAAATACAAATCAAGACAACCCTGAAATTCCACCTCACACCAGTCAGGATGGCTAAGATAAAAACTCAGGTGACAGCAGGTGCTGTTGAGGATGTGGATAAAGATGAACACTCCTCCATTGTTGGTGGGATTGCAAACTGGTACAACCACTCTGAAAATCAGTCTTGAGGTTCCTCAGAAAATTGCACATAGTATTACTTAAGGACCCAGCTAGGCCACTCCTGGGCATATACCCAAAAGATGCTCCAACTTATAACAAGGACACGTGTTCCACTGTGTTCATAGCAACCTTATTTATAATAGCCAGATGCTGGAAGAACCCAGATGTTTTTCAACAGAGTAATGTGGTACATTTACACAATGGAGTACTACTCAGCTATTAAAAACAATAGATTCATGAAATTCTTAGGCAAATGGATGGAAATAGAAAATATCATCTTGAGTGAGATGACCCAGTCACAAAAGAACACACATAGTATGCACTCGCTGATAAGTGGATATTAGCCCAAAGCTTGGAATACCCAAGATACAATTTAGAGACTACATGAAGCTCAAGAAGAAGGAAGAACAGTATGTGAGTGCTTCGGTCCTCCTTAGAAGGGGGAACAAAATACTCACATGGAGTGGAGTATTTGGAATATAAAGACCAAGTGTGGAGCAGACACTAAAGGAAAGGCCATCCAGAGACTGCCCCACCTGGGGATCCATCCCATATATAGTCACTAAATGCAGACACTGTTGTGGATGCCAAGAAGTGCATGCTGACAGGAGCCTGACACAGCTGTCTTCTGAGAGGAAGATGCTCACAGCCAACAATCAGACTGAGCATCAGGACCCCTTTGGAGGAATTAGAGAAAGGACTGAAAGAGCTGCAGTGGTTTCCATCCCCATAGGAAGAAGAACAATATCAACTAATCAGATCCCCAGAACTCCCTGGGACTAAACCATCAATCAAGGAGTACAAATTGAGGGACCCATGGCTACAGTTGCATATGTAGCAGAGGATGGCCTTGTTGGGCATAAATGGGGGTAGAGGCCCTTAGTCCTGTTAAGGCTGGATACTCCAGTATAGGGCAATGAGAGGGTGGGAAAGCAGGAATGGGTGGGTGGTTAGAGGAACGCCCTCATAGAAGAAGGGGGAGTGAGAATGGGTTAGGGAGGTTCTGGAGGTAAAACTGGGAAATGGGATAATATTTAAAATGTAAATATCAAAAAAAGGAAGAAGCAAAAAAAATAAAAACATAAAGATCTAACTGGAAGTAGTTTTGTATTTTATAGAATAAATTTCTGTCTACTTACAAAAATAACTTACAGATAGCAGTTTGACATATAGCTGTCTAGAATATGTATTTCAAAGTAAGTTAAGAATATTTCATGGCCATCTTTAATTTTGAGATTAAAGTAAATAAAATAATATTTTAATGGAATGGAAATGCAAAATTCTGCAATCCATTAGACTTAGTAAGTATGTGGTTTTCTAGAGTAACATAACCAAATGTTTTTCAGTTAAAATTCTGTCATTTTGAATTATAGAAAATGCAACTACATTTTCTTTCAAGAATGTAAGAATGCAGTAAAATGCAGAAACCTAAGACTATTTAGTTAACATTTTGTTAACTTGTCTTGTCTCTGTCTAGTATATGATGCCAAATATAGTTCAACTAGCAAAAATAGTAGCTGGTAGAAGCCATGTCAATAAAGGCTCTGCATCTACAAACTGAAATAATAGACATTAATTCCTTTATGGTATTTACATTACAGTGTGGCTCCTGGAAAAATATCAATTGTCTGGTACATATAATAGGTTCTTGATCAGTAATTGCTAAATGACTAAAGTTCTATGAGAAGGAGAGAATTCCTGAGTACATAGATCCTACTGTCACTAGAGATAAGAAATTGAGGGAGAAGATAATATGGATGAAGAGCACACAAAGATGATAATGAAATATTTTTGCTAGTGGTAAACAATGATGGGCTTGATTTACTTATTCATCTACACATTGAATGTGCACTGAATACCCACGCAATTAATTCCTTCCAAAAACTCAATCGATAGAGAATGTATGATAAATGTCATTATATATATATACACATTTATGTAATTTCAAAATATAAAATATATTGAAACAAAGAGACAAACAGTGAACCTTGAGATTGAATTGCCCTTAATGAAAAACTTATCTTTTCTCACATGCATTATTCCTGTTATGTTCTAACCCCATATGGACACTCAATATGTAGTAACTCATTATGAATAAATCTGAGAAAATCCTCTTTATACCTTCTATTTTTTGAAATGGAAAATAGGCAGGGTTTGTAGAAAGAACAGATTATGTTCAGAAAAGAAAATTGACACCATATTTCAGTGAAACTTAGAAGTAATTCAAATATCTTTTGTTTGTCTAAAATTATTCAATCTAGTTTGTGCTTTTTTTGTTAAATATAAAGCTCACAAGTTATTCTTCCTTCATAGCTGATTAATTCTGCTCCAAAGATAAATTTCTATCAGGCTTCTTAATCATCACTTTTTTATGATGTTACTGCATCTAGCCTTCATGAAGCTTTTAAGATGAGAACATTGATTGCATTTTCAAATCAGGGAACACAATAGACCAAGAAAGTGAATAGAAACTACCAATTCCAGAGATGCTCAGCACCTCTTTCTGTGTTTTATTCTCATACTAAGCTGTGCTGGAGAGAAACAATGCTGCACCTTTGGAGAATATTTTCCCATTGACTTTAAATCCAAATGTAATAATGCTTCTTACCTGAAAAGTTTTTGTAATCCACTAAATCAAACATCACAATAGCAACAGCTGACCATGTGATAATCAGAGCGATGACAAGAAGCCAGGCTGCAGGGGAGCTGAATGTTGTCACGATGTCTTCAGTAACAGTCCTCTTCAGCACCTTTCCAGGGGACTTTGGAACAGATCCATTTTTGTTGTCTATCACAGTTGTGGTTGTAGATGCATTTCCTAGTAGCGCACCCAGAAAATAAAATAGAATTCATAAATTAACTTCAAATATAAGAAACCAAATAACACAGACTCTATGAGTCTAGCAGACTGTATATAGATGCTAGTTTCTACAGTAGAATCTACCTGTGCAATGCAGGACAATAGGCATAGTTCATTGCCACCTTAGCTGAATCTCAGCATTTTACTCTGACCCCAAAATCCAGGACCTTAAATGAAAAGTGATCTTCGTTTCATGTAAAATATCCCATTCTCACTATTAGAAGCCACAATGAGTTTCTTTTGGGACTAAACTGTATTTTATTAGGTAAACCTTCTATTTAGATTCTCCTGAAGATCATAAAGCAAGCTAAATAGTATCACTTATGGAGAGAATAAAAAGAAGAGTAATAAAGTAGTTCATATGAATGAACTATTTCTTGATATCCTAGACATAATACACAATCTGTCCTTATGGAGATCACTACATTTCAGTAGGTACAGACAACTAAGGATATCTTCTATGATCAGAAATGAGATCTTGCTGGGCAGTGGTGGCACATGCCTTTGATCCTAGCTCTTGGGAGGCAGAGGCAGGCAGATTTCTGAGTTCAAGGCCAGCCTGGTCTACAGAGTGAGTGCCAGGTCAGCCAGGGCTACACAGAGAGATCCTGTCTCGAAAAAAACAAAAACAAAAACAAAATAACAAGAACAACAACAAAAAGAACTGAGATCTTATATTACCAGTTAAGTTACTTATCCTTAATTTTAAGAATTTATAACTCATGCACAATAAACAAAATATATAAAATAACAAAGATATAAACAGATAAGTCACATGTATCATTTTAAGTCTCACCATTCAAAAATAACTTGTATTAAAATCTTATTTTTTCAAATTTTCTTTAGATAGATGCATGTGTAAATATGTTTTATTTTCTCTTCCCTAAGCAATATACAAGTGGTACAAATATTTCAGTGTAAGAAATTCTTTAAATTAGAAAATAAAGTATGAGCTCTTGAAACAGATGTATACACAGTGATGTTTCTGTTACAATTTTAGTTTATAAGATATTTTTTAAGTACTGGCTGAATACTTGTATGCAAAGTAAAATTCTGGTTATTGAAGTCTGAATATATTTTCCTCCATAAAGTGACAGTTTAACTTTACAGAAATAAGATAAAAGGCATACATTTCTTTGACCACTCAGAGATAAGAAAAGCTAGCATATATTAATAGGTAGTAGTTCAAATAGAACACAGCTACACAAGTAATTTTTAAGATGAAATATGGTCTTAGATTTTTCAAAAGACACAAATGTTAATCAGGGCACCATTGGCAAGATGTTTTAAATAAGACTTCTAAGTAGCTTTTGATGGGTATTAGCAATAATAATGCCACACTTTCTTTTTTCAAAAAATGAAAAGGACACTATGGAGATGCATACTTAAAGTTCATGAACTCAATTTAGTGGAAATGATAGCAAGATGGAATACTATCCTTAAAAATGGATTTCTTGAACTCTATTTGAAGTGGTACTCAAAGAAGAAAAAATTAGAAAGAATTCATATCATATCCTCTCATTGATTTTTGTGCCAAATTCCCTTCATTCCTAATGGTAGTTCTGAAATGGATGATTGACTGCAATGCTTTGAAATGAGATTTATTTGTGAGGCCACAAGTGGATCAAATCTATGGAATAACGATTTTCAGGAGAGTAAATGAATTATGAGTGTTTAGGAGTAGCCTACCTGAAAGTTGATATGTTGCTGATCTCCAGTATTTTGACCTCTATAAACTTTTCAACTAATCACAAAGAATTGCCTCTATACTCCAGAGGCACTTGAGTCTGTCAAGTAGTAGAGCTACAGACAACGCCTCATCACCTGTGGTGTCTTACAATTGTATGTGAAATTTTAACAAGATTTGACTCAAATTTCTAGAAACTTGACCACATCTTTAGAAACTAGAAAACTTTAAATGCAACATTTTATTTTCATTTTAATCAGGAAAGAAAGATAGAAGATACAAAGTCAAGAAAGTATGCAATTTCACAGTTTAAATAGTAACATGTTTTGGGGGGCTTGATATAAGTTACTTTAGTGTACTTTGTGATTCTGACAGGAAAGCTATGGTGGAATTTTCAAACAGATGAAAAATGGTAAAGTGAACACTAATTTACTAATTTCATTATTCTTTTTAATTTATTTTCACACTGAAAATTTTCCACGTATAAATTAATCAAGGCTCAAGTGATATAGAAATACACGCTAAGAATTCAACTAGAAAACAACAAATAAATGGGAATTACTCAGAAGGTGTTCTTGCCTTTGTCACAAAGCACACCAAGCTGTACCTTCCATTTCCCATTCAAATTTGCTACTAAAGTTGTGCAAAGAGGCAGAAAATTGAGAGGACATAAAATTGTTAAGATAAATGCAAAGAAAAGAGTGCATAATCTGAGTTTTATGCTTTAGAAGCACTTTAAACATGACAAGATCAGGTTATTGATATTCTGGAAAGAATGAGAGGCAAATGTTACCAGACAGTTTGACATAGGCTTCACTTCTTGAAACATGATTCTTCAGAAATGGACCAGACATATCAGGTTACTGTTCTTGTCTACTTTTAAATTCTATTCATTTTGATTATTTTGATTACTGTATAGAATCATGTACCAAAGAAGTAGGGATCTCACTGTACAGCCATGCAGCTCTGCATTGTTAAAGCAGAAAAAGTAGCAGCTCATACAATGTTTCCAAAATGGCTGCAAGGTCAAACAGGTCAAGGAAGTATAAATCAGAAGCTTCCTGGCAGAAATTACTTAACCTCACTAGCCCTTATTGATCACTTAAAAACACTGCCCCCTTTTATTCCTGTGAAGAACCAATATGAGGCTGGACAAGAATCTCCAGGGAAACAAGCCTAAGTTACAGTAAAATGCCACATTTTCATTACATAAAAGCATTATGAATTCTGCATTTCAACATGGGATGTGGTTTGTGAAATACATTATATTTCTTAAACATTTGGAGAGCAGTGGAGCGAGATGGTAATTTATACCATCAGTGGCATAATATGTGTACCAAAAATAACTAAAAACACACTCACCATTTCATATTGATGAACTTTGATCTGTTTGACTATAAGCAAATATAAATAAGAATTTTCTAGAAGGTCTCTTGAAAAGATCTTTATGTAAGTACAAACTTGAAAAGGTTAACACTTTAATTCATAATTGTAGAATGTATTTTTATCACATAGAGAGTCAGGATAAATTAATTATGCTTTTCTGTAAGTATATAAAAACTAAAAGAGATGAACAGAAAATATATAAAGACAATCAATAATGATCTTTGTCAAAAAATCATATGTTTTTATCAATATATGTGATATCTTTGACCCATAAGAAATCATGTAATTTTTTAAAGAATGCAAATTCTAGATAGTTGAAATATACAGAAAATCACTAACCCCTTTTAAAGGATGAAAATTATGTTTGTTAACACTCTGGAACCTAATTCTCTGCCAATTTCAATTAAAGTCTCACATTTACATTAATATCATGCTTCCAAAATTTTGGGCTGGTATGATAATTATAATGAAATCATAGAGAACATGTTGGTTACTTGTCTAATGAGAAAGCAATATGAAGTTGTATTTATATTTTTTGTTAATAATATATTTTATCATACTCTTTGTCTTCTTCAAACTCCTCCAAGATCCTCCATAGCTTTCCCCTAACACACCCAACTTGTTTTTCTCGCTATTTCTCTCTTTCTCTCAAAAACAAAAAAATAAAATAAAAACAATATAATCCTAATCACCTTACTGTCCATCTACTTCTATTCTTCCTTTGGGTGCTTTTTTTCTGCGTCATCTACCATAAGAACAAACTTTTAAATCAGCTTTGATCTTTTAGATCACCATCTTACTCATGCCTGTGAGGGATGTTATAAATTCAATAACTCATTTTTCTGTGAAAAAAATTGAAAGAAATTATTTTTCTGATAGAAGATAGTGAGTGTAGGCTGTACTGGCTCTCAGGTCTACCACAGAGAATCAGCTACAAGATCAGCATCAGGATCCGGTGCCTATTATTTCTTCATCTGCTTGTACCATGATAATGGATCATTCAGAACATTCTGAGAACCCAGAACTTTTATAAAAATAATTCATAGGTTTAAGAGGAATTAGATTTAGTCAACTCTGGATGACATAATAAGAACGACAGACTTACACATGCACTACATTTCACTGTTCTGGGGTTGGTGCTCTATGGCATGGTAGGATCACTGTAAAGGCTCCATTCCTGACTGACAGCTGGCTGACTTCTTCTTTTTATTTATTTTTTTAATGTTTCTTTCTTTTTTATTATTTTCTATATTATTTATTTACATTCCAAATGATTTTTTCATTCCCGGTCCCCCCCCCCATAAGTTCCTTAAGCCCTCTTCCCTCCACTCATTCCCCAATCAACCCCCTCCCACTTCTCTGTCCTGGCAATCCCCTACAATGCTGAGTCAAGCCATTACAGGACCAGGACCCTCTCCTTCTTTCTTCTTGGGAATGATTTGATATGTGAGTTGTATTTTGGGTATTCTGAGCTTCTGAGCTAATATCCACTTATCAGTGACTGCATTCCATGTGTAATTTTTGTGAATGAGTTACTTCACTTAGGATTATATTTTTCCATTTCCATCCATTTGCTAAGAATTTCATGAATTCATTGTTTTTAATTGCTGAGTAGTATTCCATTGTGTAAATATACCACATTTTCTATATCCACAATTCTATTGAGGGAAATCTTGGTTCTTTCCAGCTTCTGTCTATTATAAATAAGGTTGCTATGAACATACTGGAGCATGTGTCCTTTCTGAATGCTAGGGAATCCTCTGGGTATGGTATAGCAGGAATATCAAGCCCAGTTTTCAGAGGAACCACCAGACTGATTTCCAGAGTGGTTGTACCATCTTGCAATCCTACCAGCAGTGGAGGAGTGTTCCTCTCTCTCCACATCCTCTCCAACACCTTCTGTCTCCTGAGTTTTTAATCTTAGCCATTCTGGCTGGTGTGAGGTGAAATCTCAGGGTTGTTTTGATTTGCATATCACTAATGGCTAATGATGTTGAAGATTTCTTTTTTTTTTTTTTTTTTTTTTGGTTTTTCGAGACAGGGTTTCTCTGTGTAGCCCTGGCTGTCCTGGAACTCACTCTGTAGACCAGGCTGGCCTCGAACTCAGAAATCCGCCTGCCTCTGCCTCCCAAGTGCTGGGATTAAAGGCGTGCGCCACCACTGCCCAGCAATGTTGAACATTTCTTAAGGTGCTTCTCAGCCATCCGAAGTTCTTCAGGTGAAAATTCTTTGTTTAGCTCTGTACCCCATTTTTTAATAAGATAATTTGGTTTTCTAGGGTCTAACTTCTTGAGTTCTTTGTATATATTGGATATTACCCTCTGTCA
The DNA here is from genome assembly GCF_947179515.1 of Apodemus sylvaticus. Classification (NCBI taxonomy): domain Eukaryota; kingdom Metazoa; phylum Chordata; class Mammalia; order Rodentia; family Muridae; genus Apodemus; species Apodemus sylvaticus. Next base: position 741,327 of record NC_067494.1, read on the forward strand.
GATGTAGGGTTAATGAAGATCTTTTCCAAATTTGTTGGTTGCTGATTTGTCTTTTTGACAGTGTCCTTTGCCTTACAGAAATTTTGTAATTTTATGTGGTCCCATTTGTCAATTCTTGATCTTAGAGCATAAGCTATTGGTGTTCTGTTCAGGAACTTTCCCCCTGTGCCCATGTATTCAAGGGTCTTCCCAGTTTCTGTTCTATTAGTTGTGAGTATGTCTGGCTTTGTGTGGAGGTCCTCGATCCACTTGGAGTTTAGCTTAATACAAGGAGATAAGAATGGATCAATTCGCATTCTTCTGTATGCTGACCTCCAATTGAACCAGCACCATTTGTTGAAAAGCTATCTTTTTCCACTCGATGTTTTCAGCTCCTTTGTCGAAGATCAAGTGACCATAGGTGTTTGGGTTCATTTCTGGGTCTTCAATCCTATTCCATTGATCTGCCTGCCTGTCACTGTGCCAATACCATGCAGTTTTAAACACTATTGCTCTGTAGTATTGCTTGAAGTCTGGGATACTGATTCCCCAAGAAGTTCTTTCACTGTTGAGAATAGTTTTAACTATCCTGGGTTTTTTGTTATTCCAGATGAATTTAAGAATTGCTCTTTCTAACTCTATGAAGAACTGAGTTGGGATTTTGATGGAGATTGCATTGAATCTGTATATTGCTTTTGGCAAGATGGCCATTTTAACTATATTAATCCTGCCAATCCACAAGGCTGGAAGATTTTTTCATTTTCTAAGGTGTCTTAGTCAGGGTTTCTGTTCCTGCACAAACATCATGACCAAGAAGCAAGTTGGGGAGGAAAGGGTTTATTCAGCTTACACTTCTCCATTGCTGTTCATCACAAAAGGAAGTCAGGACTGGAAGTCAAGCAGGTTAGGAAGCAGGAGCTGATGCAGAGGCCATGGAGAGATGTTTCTTACTGGCTTGCTCAGCCTGCTCTCTTATAGAAACCAAGAATACCAGCCCAGTGATGGTACCACCCACAAGGGGCCTTCCCCCTTGATCACTAATTGAGAAAATACCTTACAGTCGGATCTCATGGAGGTACTCCCCCAACTGAAACTCCTTTCTCTGTGATAACTCCAGCCTGTGTCAAGCTGACCCACAAAACCAGCCAATACATGAAGTCTTCTTCAATTTCCTTCTTCAGAGATCTGAAGTTCTTGTCATACAGATCTTTCACTTGCTTGGTTAGACTCACACTAAGATACTTTATATTGTTTGTGGCTATAGTGAAGGGTGTCATTTCCCTAATTTCTTTCTCAGCCTGCTTATCCTTTGAGTATAGGAAGGCTATTGATTTGTTTAAGTTGATTTTATAAACAGCCACTTTGCTGAAGTTGTCTATCACCTGTAGGAGTTCTCTGGTGGAATTTTTTGGGTCACTTAAATATACTATCATATCATATGCAAATAGTGATAGTTTGACTTCTTCCTTTCCAATTTGTATCCCTTTGACCTCCTTATGTTATGTTGTCTAATTGCTCTAGCTAGAACTTCAAAAACTATATTAAAAAGATATGAAGAGAGGGGGCAGCCTTGTCTAGTCCCTGATTTTAATGGGATTGCTTCAAGTTAATCTCCATTTAGTTTGATGTTGGCTACTGGTTTGCTGTATATTGCTTTTAATATGCTTAGATATGGACCTTGAATTCCTGCTTTTTCCAAGACTTTTAGCATGAAAGGATGCTGTATTTTGTCAAATGTTTTTTCAGCATCTAATGAAATGGCCATAAGATGTCTTCGAACAGTATGTAGAAAAGTGTCTGCTACTATAAAACTTCCAAATTTCCCACCTGAATTACTTTTTCTTTTCTTTTCTACATTCTTTGTTTACATTCCAAATGATTACCCCATTCCTAGGTTCCATAAGCCCTCTTCCCTCCACCCATTCCCTGATCAACCCCCCCCCCTTCTCTGTCCTGGTAATCCCCTGAATTGCTGCATCAAGCCTTTCCAGGACCAGGCTGCTCTCCTCCCTTCTTCTTGGGAATCATTTGATGTGTTAATTGTGTCTTGGATATTCAGAACTTCTGGGCTACTATCCACTTATTAGTGATTGCATTCCATGTGTGTTCTTTTGTGATTGGGTTACATCATTTAGGGTGATATTTTTCCAGTTCCAAACATTTGCCTAAGAATTTCATGAATTCATTGTTTTTAATTGCTGAGTAGTATTCCACTGTGTAAATATACCACATTTTCTGTATCCATTCCTACACTGAGGGACATCTGGGTTCTTTTCAGCTTCTGGCTATTATAAATAAAGTTGCTATGAACATCATGAAGCATGTGTCCTTACTGCATGCCAGAGAATTCTCTGGATATATGCCCAGGAGTGGTATAACAGGGTCCTCTGGAAACTCCATGTGGATCAAGGACATCCACATTAAACTAGACACACTGCAACTAATAGAAAAGAAACTGGGGAGACCCTTGAGGACATGGGCACAGGGGGAAATTTCCTGAACAGAACACCAATAGCTTATGCTCTAAGATCAAGAATTGACAAATGGGACCTCATAAAATTACAAAGTTTCTGAAGGAAAAGGACACTGTCAATTGGACAAAATGGCAACAAATTGGGAAAAGATATTCACCAACCCTATATCTGACAGAGGGTAATATCCAATATATACAAAGAACTCAAGAAGTTAGACTCCAGAGAGCCAAATAACCCTATTAAAAATGGGGTACAGAGCTAAGCAAATAATTTTCACCTGAAGAATTTTGAATGGCTGAGAAGCAAGCACCTTAAGAAATGTTCGACATCATTAGTCATTAGGGAAATGCAAATTAAAACAACCCTGAGATTTCACCTCACACCAATCAGAATGACTAAGATTAAAAACTTAGGAGACGGCAGGTGTTGGTGAGGATGTGGAGAAAGAGGAACACTCCTCCACTGCTGGTGGGATTGCAAGCTGGTACAACCACTCTAGAAATCAGTCTGGTGGTTCCTCAGAAAACTGGGTATGATACTTCCGAATTATCTTTTCTAAACTTAATTTCCTCACAACCACCAGATTCCCTAGACCTAATCACATCAGTCGAAGATTAGTACTTAAGCCAGTGATAACATGGGAGAATAGATATAGTTCAGCTCATAGGATGGATGAATCTTCCACCTTTGTTTCCCTTTTTAATGTTAAACGTTCTAAAATATCTTTAGCCTAATAAACATAGCTATTTGATAAAACTGTATCTTTCACTTTAAAATAACAGAAATCATAGCTGGTACCCTAAATGACACACTATAGAATTGGAAATTAATAGGTTGTTGAATAAAGGTTATATGGAACTGGCCAACCAATGACTGGTACAACTTGTAGTCCATGCCAGTGCCTGCATTGCCAGAAACCAGAGATAGGACAATCTACAGATCCAAGTTAGAAGCAAACATGACTGTCAAAAAATAGTCAATGAAATGATGCCTAATGATATTCTGTGATACTCATTAATTGGTGCCTTCCAAGTTGTCATGAGAAAAACATCAACAGCTGATGGATTTAGGTGCCCAGTCAAGTAACTAGTCAAACACTTGAAGTGTTTGACAGAAGAGGGGGGAAAAGAATTGTAGGAACCAGAAAGGTTCAGGACAGTCCCCCAAAATAAACTAAGCAGGGTTCTAGAGACAGAAGTGGCAAACAGAGGCTCTGCATTCACATTTTGATTGTGTAACTTGACAGTCTTTTGACACTTCCAAAAGTAAAAGCAAAAGTTATCACTGACTCTTCTGCCTGTACTTGGAATCCTTTATCTCCTACCAGTTTGTCTATTGCAGCCTTACTATGAGGGTTTGTGACAAGTCTTTTTTTTTTAATTAGATATTTTCTTTATCTAATTAAAAATTATCTTTTATTAAAGATAAAAATGTAATTTATCTTTACATTTGAAATGTTACCCCCTTTCCTCATTTCCCCTCCAAAAATGCCTCCTATTCCCTCTCCTCCTGCTCACCAATCCATCCACTCCCATTTCCCTGTCCTGGCATTCTCCTATACTGGGGCATCTAGCCTTCTCAGGACCAAGGACTCTCCTCTGTTAGTTGTCCAACAAGGCCATCTTCTACTGCATATGCATCTGGAGCCATGGGTCCCTTCATGTGTACTCTTTGTTTGGTGGTTTAGTCCCTGGGAGCTCTGGGGATACTGGGTGGTTCAAATTGTTGTTCCTCCTATGCTGAAAATCCTTTCAGCTCCTTGGGTCCATTCTCTACCTCCTCCATTGGGAACCCTGTGCTCAGTTCAATGGTTGGCTGAGAGTGTCTCCCTCTGTATTTGTCATGCACTGGCAGAGACTCTCAAGTGACAGCTATATCAGGATCCTGACAGCAAACACTCATTGTCATCCACAATAGTGTCTGTGTTTTGTAACTGTATATGGGATGGATCCCTAAGAGAGGCAGACTCTGGATGCTCTTTCCTTAGTCTCTGCTCCATATTTCATCTCTGTATCTCCTCCTGTGGGTATTTTGTTCTCCCTTCTAAGAATATCCATACTTTGTTCTTTCTTCTTCTTGAGCTTCATTTGGTCTGATAATTATAACTTGGGTATTCCAGACTTGTGAAAAAATATTCACTTATCAGTGAGTGCATATCATGTGTGTTCTTTTGTGCTTGTGTTACCTCACTCAGGATGATATTTTCCATTTCCATCCATTTGCCTAAGAATTTCATGAATTCAATTTGCATTTCCCTAATGACTAATGAAGTTGAGCATTTTTTAAGATGCTTCTCCGCCATCCGAAGTTCTTCAGGTGAGAATTCTTTGTTTAACTCTGTACCCCATTTTTAATAGGGTTGTTTAGTTTTCTGGAGTCTAACTTCTTGGGTTCTTTATATATATTCGATATTAGCCCTCTATCTGATGTAGGATTGGTGAAGATCTTTTCCCAATTTGTTGGTTGCTGATTTGTCCTCTTGATGGTGTCCTTTGCCTTACAGAAACTTTGAGATTTCATCGTACACCAGTCAGAATGGCTAAGATTAAAAATTCAGGAGGCAGCAGGTGTTGGAGAGGGTGTGGAGAAAGAGGAACACTCCTCCACTGCTGGTGGAGTTGCAAATTGGTACAACCACTCTGGAAATCAGTCTGGCGGTTCCTCCGAAAACTGGGTACCTCACTCCCAGAAGATCCCGCTATACCACTCCTGGGCATATACCCAGAGGTTTCCCCACAATGTAATAAGGATACATGCTCTACTATGTTCATAGCAGCCCTATTTATAATTGCCAGATGCTGGAAAGAACCCAGGTATCCCTCAACAGAAGAGTGGATGCAAAAAATGTGGTATATCTACACAATGGAGTACTATTCAGCCATTAGAAACAATGAATTCATGAAATTCTTAGGCAAATGGATGGAGCTAGAGAACATCATACTAAGTGAGGTAACCCAGACTCAAAAGGTGAATCATGGTATGCACTCACTAATAAGTGGATATTAACCTAGAAAACTGGAATACCCAAAACATAATCCACACATCAAATGAGGTACAAGAAGAAAGGAGGTGTGTCCCCTTGTTCTGGAAAGACTCAGTGAAGCAGTATTCGGCAAAACCAGAACGGGGAAGTGGGAAGGGGTGGGTGGGAGGACAGGGGAAGAGAAGGGGGCTTACGGGACTTTCGGGGAGTGGGGGGCTAGAAAAGGGGAAATCATTTGAAATGTAAATAAAAAATTATATAGAATAAAAAAATAAAAAATAAAAAAATAAAAAAGAATTTCATGAATTCATTGTTTTTAATAGCTGAGTAGTACTCCATTGTATAAATCTACTACATTTTCTGTATCCATTACTCTATGGAGGGACATCTAGATTCTTTCTAACTTTTGGCTATTATAAATAAGGCTGCTATGAACATAGTGGAGTGTGTGTCCTTAGTATATGTTGGAGCATCTTCTGTTTATATGCCCAGGAGTGGTACAGCAGGGTCATCAGATAGTACCATGTTCAATTTTCTGAGGAACTGCCAAATTGATTTCCAAAGTTGTACCAGAATGCAAATCAATCCCTCTCATCTTCCTGTACAAATCTCATGTCCAAGTGGAAGCTTTTTTGAGGGGGGTGCTGGTGATGGAGGAGGAGGCATTCTGGAGGAGACAGGTCAGGGGTGTGAGGTGACTGGAATGAATGAAGGGAGAGGAAACTGCTCTAGGGACATAATGTATGAGGCAAGATAAAAAAGAAGAGAAGGAAGAAGAGAAACGAGTAATTAACCAATATTACCCATGAGATACCAATTATATGCCAATCAATGTCATTTTAGGCAGTTGGTCTATGCTCAGTTCTTGAATCTAGAAGATGAGTATTTCTATATATGTCAGATGTTTGAGGGTTGAATCTACGGAAAGTCTTCCAAATTCCCTGGATTCCATTTCATAGAATCAGTATGAGACATTTTTTTTTCTTCTTAGCAACCTCATTTGAATATTATAAATGTATGATCATTTTCTTTGATGAATTAATTTTCTAGTACTTTCTTTTGACACTTTTTCTTTCTCAACCAAATTTGCATAAATGAGTTGCTTCACAGAGCCCAGACATTCATCTTATGAGATTATCCACTGTAGTTGAATTGCAAAATCCATAGAAACAAAAAAGCCTTGAATAATGACATTTTATTTCATTTTAGAAAAAAATACCAAGATGAAGATTGCAAAGCCATTAGCTCTTTGTATGATATTTTTATGCCCATGTGTATTTTTTACTTTTTTTTTCTGAAAGACATTTTTCATGGAAACTCAGTCTTCCTTTAGAATTAAGCATTCCTTGTTGTATTAGCCTGGTAATGTCATGTGACATTAGGATGTAAAAACAAGTGTTCTTTAGATCCAGTGTGAGGATATTACCTAGCAAAAACATTCCCATTTTTTTATTGGAATTCTTTTTATTCTTTTAATGGAAAACAAGACTTTCTAAAACTTCTGTTTCAAACTATAGTTGCAGGAAATTGTTAAATAGTGAGGTGTACCTATTGCCATAATTAATTTTCAGAAACCTAAGGAAATGTAAAAAATAATTGAAAGCCTATTCTTTTTGTTGGTAACAAGGTAAGACCAAGTCTTCTTTATCTTATGTAGTAGAAACAAATGCATAGCTATGCTTACTATTTATGAACAACAACAAGAACAAAAAATTCTGAGTTTGTCAGAAAAACATGACAATTAAAGTTGCATTTTTTTCATATTGCATACACGTGGAAAAAGAGGATAGAGTATATAACCCTTAAGCAATGAGATGACAAGTTTTATTCTCTTAGGGGCTTTTGCAAAACAATTACAGTAAACCTTTTTCTATCTCTTTAACTATCTCTTTAACTATCTATAACATAAATTTTATTATCAATAGCATAAATAATACTTTCTATTGTTAATCTACAACTAATGTTATTTATCTATTGGGATTGAAAACAGAACCATAGGATTTTAGCTCTCTAATGAAGTACAATTTGATACTTTTGAAGCAAATATGCTTATTATTGAACACCATTGTAATAGCAGATTAGCAGTTTAATCAAACCGGAACCAAAAGTGCCATCAAGTTGTTTGAAAAGAATACAGTATATCTAAAAGTCTAGCCCAAATTTCAATCCCCCCAGATACAAAAAAGAAAATAAATTATGAATTGTGGGGGGTGCTATGTGGGGGTGCATTAATGTGTGTTATAATCATTCCATCTATAGAGAAAAGAAAAGTTTCCTATGCCTTTCAAAGAAATTCTAAATAAGTGTGAAACTCCTTTATGCATTTCTGAAAAAAATACCAGGAAGGTGTTTATGCCCACATTTCAATAATGTAAACAATTGAGTAGAAATACTCTACATGTGCTTTTTCCAATGAGCTCCTATAGCTGGAATCAGGATGCTCAAATTGAACACATCTGAGCAGAGGGTAATTTATTCAACTCTGATATAGCAGAAAACTGAAACGCTGTTCAAACAAGATTCTAAGCATTTCCTCATTATTTGATCTTTGAAAGTGTTGCATATTGCTTAGTCTCCAACCTTCCTATCCTCTGTTTTTACAAGTAGATGGCTCATAAATTCTATGTGAGGAAAATATGTAGCTCCTTCTCAATTAAGAATAGACTTTTTCTAGAGCAATTATAGCTGTTAACATACAATTTTTTTTAAATAAAAGCACTAAATCCAATGAGAAGTGATTAATTATTTTTTTCAATCTGGCCAGCCCCCACATTCTTCATAGAATTTCAGCTTTGTATCAGCAGATTAGCAGATGATTTATTGAATAATCTGGAAAACTATATATTTGCATATCAGTGGAGTAAAAAGGTAGGCATAGGTCTTTTATAAATGTTAGAAATACTTTCAGATAAGTAGACCAGAATTACAAATTCTCTCATCGCTAAAGACTAGGAGAAAAATATGTTCCCTAGAGGCCATCCACGGTCATCTTTTGGCATTGTCACAGATTACCTGGAATGCTAACATCTTATATCATTTCAAATATCTCTGAATAGGATTTTCCGAAGGAAAATAATGGCAAACTCACACTGGTGACATTTAATTTACTCAGAGTGGCTATTTCTATGAGGTGTGCACTTTTATAAGCCTCATTTGATTAGGCTTATTCAAGCATTACAACTGCAGTAGTATCACCAAGCTATAGCTCACTCCATAAAAACAAGCTTTAGAAACATGGTTGCCTTAGAGATTGTTCTTGAAGAAATTATTAAGTGGTTGTCCTCTAGGCAATACAGGTCAAGGGTTATGTATGCTCTGCAAAATGTTTGGCAACCAGAGTCTGTTACTAGTTTGGATGTGTGTGTATCTGTGTGTGTGTGTGTGTGTGTGTCACATCTTTGTGACATCTGGACATCTGGAATGGAAAGCATTAAGATTATTTCCCCTTTTGTCCTGTTTTGTAACAAAATATAAGCATATTATTGAAATTTGAATATGAAATCAACTCCTTTACTTTTAGAGAAGCCTCTGTAAAGATAGAATCTATTTTTCCCCAAATCTCACTGTTGATTGAATAGACCTTCTTTAACATATATTATGGATCACAGAAGTAGTCAAACATGAAAAATATGCTTTGGGTATTTTTCATGAAGAGATGATAATGTGTCATATCCTAGCCTCCAAACTTATCATAATCACTTTAGGCTCACACACCATTACTGTACTGGGGAATTTGCTATAACAAAACAGCACAGACTGAATGAGGTCACACAACATGACTTCACTGAACATATACAGAATTCAGGGATTTAAAATCAAGTTACCATGGAGTTTTTCCTGACAGTTTGGCTGAAAGAATTCCTTTTTTCAGATCACTATTGGATTTAGTAATATTTATCTCATTTTCACATGATTGCATCTATAAGATGGTATCTTGAAATAAGTTCCTACCTCAAGCTCCATTATAGAAAACAACAAAGCCTTGACTAAAATTTAGAGATGGAACCTCTAAAAATGCACAAAATAAAATCCATTATTCTCACCATTTATAATGGAGAAATCCTTTAGTGCTGAAAAGTTACACTATGAAGTAAAAACAAAAAGTTGGATTTTTAATACATTTTAGTATTTATTTAAATAACCTGGTCTTACTATTAAAAGATTAAGTTCATTCAATTTAGAAATTAATCTTGAAGAATTCAGATTTTGACACATTCAAATTATATTTTCTTCTAAGACTTCCTGATAGTATAGTGGGGCTAAAAGTACTTGTCACCACACCTGAAGACCTAAACTCAAGCCCTAGTGCCATGTGGAAGAAGGAGAAAGGCAATTATAAATTTCCCTCTGGCTTACACACACACACACACACACACACACACACACACACACACACAAAGCACAAGCACACACACACACACACACACACACACACACACATATGTGCATGTAAAGATGTGCCATGGCTCAGTAGTGAATACCAGAGTTGGAGTAGTAATTTAGGAGTTCAGATTAGATTTATTGGGAGACATCAAGGATACAGTTTCATCTGTGTGGAATGTGGTCAGCTTCTGTAAATCAGGGACATCGCTACACAATAACCATGAGAAGCTAAAAGTGAGAGTAAAGAATATTCTTCAAAGAAAAAGTAATGCTCAGTCCATTCTTCACATCAAATCCATTCTTTGCTAAGGTTTCAGGTGCAGTACTCATTCTGTAATGGAACCAATAGATTATAAAACTGAAGCCTTGTGCTTTAAGGCTCTGTGTTCTAGCAAGACTGAATCCAAACATTATACAAACCAAAGAACCATATAAGGAATTATAGACATGATATGTTAGTCAATCCTGTAACTCATTTTTACCAATTGTGTATTCAAGCAACTCAAAATCTCCAAGACCTGAAATCTTCCATTTCTTTATGGCAGTCTGAGGCCTGAAACCAAAAGGAGTTCACTGATCATTAATCTCTCCTTTTCTCCCAGTTCAGGATTCAGTTTTTATTGAAAAACAGCTATTACCACACTAGTAAACATTATCTTTGGCCCATGTCTATGATTGCAAGCTAAAGTAGAGAGATAAATACCAGATGCTTAGGCTATCTGATTTCTCAATCTCAAAATATTGACTATTTGGGGCTTTACAAAAACAGTTTTCCAATCCCTGCACTTGAGTCTAGAGGAGGAGCTGACACAGAAGTGATAATTGAAAATTATATAAATGGCTTTCCAATTGGGAAATAGTAATTTAAGTTAGCATTTTTATGACTGTTAATCAAACATAGAGCTGGCACATGACATAGTGGAGTAAATGTGTTAAGATGGGACAAAGCTAAATTTAAAGTCATATTTTTGGTCCTTTGTAACAGGATGTTCTTTGTTCCTTGATGTTCATCTGTAAAAGCAAGGCATACCAGATAGGGATGACCTTAGGGAATCAACTATTCAGGGGTATGTCGGGTACAATGGACATCAGCTCTCTCTCTAGCTCTTACAAACCTGATCCACTTTGATTTAGTAATTGACAGTGTAATAAAAATTCATCCATACAAATGTAGCTGTTTGAAAATGTCACTCTAAGGGAAAAATTACTTTTGCTCCATCCATTCATCAATTTGCTGTGTACATTGAATTCAGAAATACTAAGATTAAGCCACTTTTTCATTCTACTGATAATTGAGGTTACAAAGCTGAGACTATAAGCCCTGGAGACCTGAAGGTTTATTTCCTTAAACAGAATTTACATTGTAAAGTACACAAACAATGTTCAACTTATTCACAACTACCATTAAAATAAAGCTAATAGATATAAACTATTTAGAACTGAATTTCCCCAACTATGTTTGGAATGTCTAATGGGAAAGTATGTATTTTTATTCATATAAAATACATGTTGGTTTAATGTGTTTACAACCAATTACAAAAAGCTAACTCATTAATTCCTTCCACAATTTGGTGCTATTCTTCATTTTAAACAGGCATTAGTTCCCAAAGGGTTCTTTTTGAGGTACTTATTCAGAACACAGACATATTTCCCCATTTTAATTAAAGAATGTTATGAAGATTGGTTATGGTCTCAGTATGTCTATCAAAATCTTTTTAATGTTATATAGCTGAATTGTCATACAAATAAAATTGTAGATTATCCCATGCCTTTACACAGTTTTGAATATTATTTACACAAAGAATAATAGACAGAAGCAAGCCCTTGTTAATTCAAATCTCAGCACTTTCAGGAAATATTGCATATAATCTCTGGGAAGAATTCAGTGTCTGTTCCACATACTTCCAGGGAATAACTTTTCACTGATCTTAGCTTTGCCATATTTTGCTGAAATTGCCTGAGAAAGTATCTTCTTGGAGTTGTGCATAGACTGTCTCTTCCTGTACACATACACATACACACATACACATACACACACACACATGCACACGCACACGTGCACGCACACACACACACAGACACACAGACACACACACACACACACACACACACACACACACACATTGTCCAGCAGCACAATGATTCTTTGGGTTCTTAGTTCCATGTTGCTTTTCTGAGAACACTGTCTGTGACTCCATAGAACCAGATGCAGATGAGGATAGGAACGCAATGTATTTGCTTATAAAATAGAACAACAGCCTCTGAACAATAAGATCTCCAAAAGAACAAAGAATCAGAGATGTGGAAATATGGAGGAAACATCTAATATTTAGATTTCAGAGGGCAGTATCCATAGTGTTTGGCAATGCTTATAGAAGGCATTGTATTTATGGTTGTTCCTAAAATTTTAAAAAGGCTACAACAATCCATTAATTATATTGAATTCAGTTGTTTAAATCAACTGGAAAGTTTCAAATATTGAATTTATTTTTTAATTTTAAAAATGTGCTGAATTCATGTAACTCATTTTTGTCTCATACTCTTTGTGAGACATACAGAACACTTTATTTATATTAATGGAAAAGCCTGTCCAAAAGATCTTTGGGAAATAACATAATTAAATTTAAATATTAAAGACAATAATTTTCATAGTAATTTTAATTAAAATTAGATGTTAAATGTTTTATATTTTCCTAGATATGCAGCCAAAAAACAATTTCTTAATTTTTAGGTAATAAAATTTCTAACACTGGGGCTGGTTAAGAACACTGACTGCTGTTCCAGAGGTCCTGAATTCAATCCCCAGAAACCACATGGTGGCTCACAGCCATCTGTAATGGGATCCTATGCCCTTTTCTGGTGTTTCTGAAGACAGCTACAGTGTATTCATTAAAATAAATAAATCTTTAAAAAATGTTTTTCTACCAGTGGAAAATTAAGCAACATGCCCCACAATTAAACAATGATGAAGAATAATCTCAAATATCAATGAATACTATCCAAAGCCTCAATCCTGCTTGCACAAAAATCACTGTAGAGAGAATCTTTATGCAATGTATGGAAGCACCACATGTCAATAAAAATTTGATTGCCTATGAGCTGAGGCATGATTAGAAAGTGGAACATTCAGCAAACAGAGAGTGCAGGGCGGGGGGGGCGGGGGGAATTCTGAGAATTAGGTAGAGGTGAGGGATTTGCCACCCAGACACTGAGAAAGAAGCAGGCCAAGACTAAAGACAAGGTAACTACCAAGCTTTGTTGCTGAAGTGAGGTTAGAATAAATGGGTTATAAAGTTATGAACTAGTCAGGAAATGAGTCAAACCTTATGCCCAAACATTGATCCATAAATAATTAACTCTCAAAATTGTTATTCTGGGGACAAAGAGGCTGTGTAGAAAAGCCTGAGGTTATAGACTGCACACTCAGAAGGACAGTGATAGTTGAGTCTGTCCTCCCTGGTTGAGGGATGGGGCCACCCATCCATCTCCAAAATTTTAACCCAGAATTGCTCCTGTCAGAAGGAAATAAAGGGACAAAGAGTGGAGCAGAGACTGAAGGAAAGGCCATCCAGAGTCTTGTAAGACAAAGTTTTACCCCCAGAATTTTGTTAAGACTAGACTTATACCACTGCCCCCACCCCTTCCACATGCTCTTGCCCCTCCACTGCCTCAAGAAGAACCAACAAGAAAGAAGAAACCTTCCGCTGGGGCAGGCACCTAGGTGACAATGGAAGAGTTGGGGAAGGACTGACCAAGATGAAGGGGCCTTAGCTGGCATCAATGGGAAGTAAGGCATTTGGTCCTGTTATAGCTTGATGTCCCAAAGTAGAGGAATGCTAGGGTGGTGAGAGAGGCCTGAGTGGATAGGTGGGTGGGAGAGTACCCTCCTAGAAGCAGGGTAAGTGGGGATGGTATAGGGAGGGGCTTTGCAGAGGGGACACAGGAAAGGGGATAACATTTGAAATGTAAATGAATAAAATAAAATAAGTATCTAAAAGTCAAGAATTTTCAGTTAAACTTTCCCTTTAAGTTTTCCAGCTCTGCTGACACTATAAGTTATCATTTATCAAAAGACTGCCAAATAAAGGAGAATAAATGCACAACTAACCACAATGAAAATCTGAGTTGAATGAAAATCCCAATGCTTGCAGTGAACTTCATTCCCTGCAGCTTTGGTGAGTCAGGTTTTGGAAGGGTAACCCTTCAGAATGAATCTCATTTCCATGACTATGTACTGACAGGTACAAAACAGCACAAAATCTCAGAATGGTATCAAAGGTAAGACAACCTCATGTTGATATTACTCACTGGTAACAATGAAATCATACTATTGCTCTAGCTAACCTAAATTTAAAGTCATTATTCAATTTGAATTTACAAAATTATAGAACACCTCTAAATTAAATTTTGATTTTGGATGGACTATTTAATCTGAAATCACTTTTTATTTAAATTTCAGATATTTAAGACTCATATTTATTATTCTAATGCTAATGTATAGTAAATGGATAAATCAAAAGGCTATAGAAATCCAATCACAACCTTATTACTATTCTCTTGGACTCAGTCAGTATGGTAACTTTCTAATATAATCAGCTCAAAACAAGTTAGGAAGACATTATGGAAAGGAAGCTTTTATGTTTCTGTCCAAAGTTGTTTTTTATGAATTGTAAACAAAATTAGAGCTAAGATCACAGGCACATAGTTGAAAGCAGACTGGAACAGCTTGATATATTACCTCAGAGGTCATTAGGAAAAATGCAGACTTTTGACTTTGTCTTTCCAGGATAACTCATTGTGTGTTATTCAATTTTAAGACCATGAATAATGGAATGGTTTATATTCCTCCCTTCTAGATTTTTCCCATCCTGTGTTCCTGGTTTCTCTGTTGATGATTTTAATAACTTTTCTAACCACATTACAATACATTTGGTTATCTTACCACATAGATACAATTCATTCATTTATTCATTTTTTGGTTCAGTGTATCCTTTTACATTAATGCATTTATTCATTTATACATAGATTACCATACGCATATTTAGCATTGACCATGTTCCAGGTGTGTTCCTATGTTATGAGAATGAACAGATGGGCCCATACCTTGATCTGCCTCATTGTTCAAAATAGATTTGAGGATTCTTGAATCCTCTAGGGTGACACTAATAATCTTTAAAAAGTATTAAACATTTGGTTAGGAACTATGGCTAGGAACTTTCCTGAATGTTTGCTTGCCTTGAAACATATTGTGAAAGATGGATTATCTGGAAATCTTTACCTGAAAAAAACTATGGTCTATTTAATTTCTTTTACAAAAGTTTTATGCCTCCTTTTTTATTTTTGATTTTATATTTATTTTACTGTCATTGAGTAAATCTTTTCATTTTCAATTCTTGTGGCATGAACAGAAGAATAACTTCCTTACCTCCATAAAAGAATAAAAACAAAAGCTTGCCAAGGTACACTACTAGAAATTAGAAAATTGAAGTGTGTGGTCCTTCAATATGATAAAATTGAATGTAACAACTTTCTTTTCTTCTTTCTGTTTAGCTTTGTTTTTGTTGCTGTTTTTCTGGTTTTGTTTTTGTTTTTTGTGGGGGCTTTTTTTTTTTTTTGAGACAGGATTTCTCTTTGTAGCCCTGGCTGTCCTGGAACTAGCTGTGTAGACCATGCTAGAATTGAACTCAGAAATTCACCTGCCTTTTGACTGCCTTTTGACTGCTGGGATTAAAGAAGTGTGCCACCATTGCCCAGCTACTTAATATTCGATGAATAAAAATTTTCTAAAAACTGTACTCCTGAATGTGTGAATGAGTAGGTCTCTGGTCCTCATGCCTTCTCTTGTAGCCTTTTCCTTCTGATGGTTTGCCTTGTTCGTATAAACATGATATTTTTTATTTTATCTTATTATATTTTATTATGTTGTTATATTGGAATGTCTTAGAAGCATGTTTTTGTCTTGTTTTGTTATGTTTTTCTCCAATGAAAGACAAAAAGGGAATAGAATTGAATGAGAGGGGAGATGGGGAGAAACTGGATGAAACAGAGAGAGGAGAGGGGAGAAACTATAATTAGGATATATTGTATGAAAATAGAAAATTTTCAATAAAGTGGGAAAACAATCACAAAAGGAATATAAAAAGAAAAAGAATTTAGTAAACATAACTATGTTATCAGAAAAATAAATATAAAATGAAATAGGTATTTAGTGAAATTAAAAAGAAAACTGTTGTGTTTTTAGAGTACAAGGAAATTGTGAAGTATTTTATCTGAGCTGGAGAGATGACTGGGTGGATAAAGTGCTTTGGGTGATATTTTATGTAATGTAAAAGCCAGAGTAGTGCTGTCTGTAATCCCATGGTGAGGTGGGAAATAGTGACCAGAAAATGTGGGCCAGATTAAACTGGCAAGGCAGCTGTGAATAACTTTCTTTAAGGAAAGTAGCAGATAACCACAAACACTAAAGTAATCCTGTGGCCTCCACTCACTTGATGTAGTATGTACATGCCTATAAACACACACACACACACACACACACACACACACACACACACACATTAATGAATGACTCACACATATACAGACTCACATTCAAGGACAAATGCTTGTATAAGCACACATACACAGCACACACATATATACATGCACAGACATGCACAAATATACACACACAACACATACAATCACATGCACATTCAGATATACATACACAATATGCTCACATACATATGTGCACACTAACACATAAACATACAGATACACACATACACTTATGCACAATATTCAATGACTTAAATGTAAGCTTTATTATTTTCAACATAACCAAGCATTCATTGGTTATAATTTTACTAAATTCTGAAAGAACATTTTACTTTGATGTTATAATCCATCCATACATATATATCAATTTATCATAAATTCCAGCACACCTTTGGCCAAGTGCCAATTCTTACTGAATGTAATGAGGCTTCTCCTTCATTGTCTTTATGTTTTTACTTACTTAGCTTATAGTGTCATGTATTATTTCATAGATTTATGTTCGTGTAAGTAAATGTTCATTCTTTAAGATTATTTTTGTCTTTACTTCTAGGACATTTCTTTGTACTGGACAGTATACATACAGTGTACATAGCCACTTTTTCAATCAATGTTTAAAATTTTAATTTAATGAATTTACCAATAAGACATCACACAGTTGGATAAGGTAAACTTGCAAACACAAGTCCAGTGCTGAGCTCTACACATCACAGTGAGCGTTTATGCAGTAAGACTGACACTTTTGAAGACATAGTCATTGCTCAAAATTAATGACAGTGTTGTGAACTTATTTGTTATCCACTTCAAGATAAGAAAGACTGTGACATCGCTGAAACTAGAAAAATAATTAGCTCTCTGTCTTCTTTTCACAATTCATATCTCCCTGTATCAATAACATTCTTTCTTATCATCTGATTTTACCCTTTATCTTTTAGGCTTCTTTCTAAATGCCACCCTACATCTACATTTACAGCTATTTACATGCAAAATTTATATATTATAAGATAGGATCTTATATGAAAAATATAACATGTTATTTTTCCTTTTTTCAGTCACTATTTTAATCCTTTATTTTTATATTTAGTTTTTTAGGTAACCTTATAATTTACAGTTATGTGTTAAAATTTGAGGATTTATTTTTCTTTTGTTTTCATTATGAAGTCAG
Source organism: Apodemus sylvaticus (assembly GCF_947179515.1). NCBI lineage: Eukaryota > Metazoa > Chordata > Mammalia > Rodentia > Muridae > Apodemus > Apodemus sylvaticus. The sequence goes on from NC_067494.1 coordinate 758,848, forward strand.
TGAATACTTATTAAATATTAGTTTATTCTAATATGATACATTAAAGAATCAGTTCACTTTTGTGATATACAAAGATAATAATAAATTAGTATTTCATAATATCACTTGCAAAATATATCTTTGACTAGTGATGAAAATTTACATCTTTCTTCTTTCCTTTCTTGTCTTTATTTATTTATTTATTTGTTTATTTATTTATTTATTTTGGTATAGGGAATTGAACCTCATGCATGCCAGCCATTCTCTACCACTGAGCTATTCTGAATCCCTAAAATTTATACTTCTTTCAACTAATAAAGTTTATAATTTTTATAAATTATAGACTACACTTGGTACCAACTTGGCTTTTAATAAATCTTCAAATATATCTATTAAGATAGAAATATTTATCTTTATTCATACACAATCATTTTGCATGAATGGGACATAGACCACATAGTTAATATAACTGCATTACATTATTCTTGAAGCCCTAGTGCTTGCAGGCACACTATCTTTTTCAGCTTCTGCTGTTGCCTGGAATCAAAGTGTCTTAGCATGCATCTTGCTAAAGATTTGAAAATATGAAATTTTTTTCAGAAATGAGATTATATTGTTCTTTAAAATTAACTGAATTCTCTTACAGCACTGTTGAATTACGGGAATTGAATTATTGATTCCTTTTCAAACATTGCTTTGTAATGTATCTCTGTATCCATTGAGATGTAGTCTTTAAACATTTTTTAAAGAGGTCTATCTTCTTTATTTTTTATTAGATGTTTTCTTTATTTACATTTCAAATGTTGTCCCCTTTCCTGGTTTCCCCTCTGAAAACAGCCTATCCCATCACCCCCTTTTCCTGCTCACCAACCCATCCTGCTTCCCTGTACTAGCATTCCCCTATACTGGGGTATCAAGCCTTCTCAGAACCCAAGGGCTCTCCTTCCTTTGATGTCTAACAAGGCCATTGTCTGCTACATATGTAGCTGGAGCCATGGGTCCCTCCATGTGTACTCTTTGGTTAGTGGTTTAGTCCCTGGGAGCTCTGGAGGTAGTGGTTGGTTCATATTGTGGTTCCTCCTATGGAGCTGGAAACTTCTTCAACTCCCTGTGTCCTTTCTCTAGCTCCTAGATTGGACACCTTTTGCTCAGTCCAGTGGTTGGCTGAGAGCATCCACCTCTGTATTTGTCAGGTACTAGCAGAGACTCCAGGAACTATATCAGGCTCCTGTTAGCAACTGCTTGTTGGCATCCACAATAGTGTCTGGGTTTGATAACTGTATATGGGATGGATCCCCAGGTGGGGCAGTCTCTGGATGGTCTTTCTTTCAGTCTCTGCTCCTCACTTTGTCTCTGTATCTCCTCCGATGGGTATTTTGTTTCCCCTTCTAAGAAGGACCTCTTCCTTCTTCTTGAGCTTTGTTTGCTCTGTGAATTGTATCTTGGGTATGTATTCTGAGCTTCTGGACTAATATCCACTTATCAGTGAGTACATACCATGTTGCTTACATACTAAAAAAAAGATTTACTATAGGGGCAATATTGCTGCATAGATACAAGGTAAAATAGGTTCTAAATGTTGAAATTTGTTTATGCAGAAACTCTGAAGGAACTCAAAGACTAATAATTTTAAAACTACAATCATATACATAAATATATTTTCTGTATAGAGAAATTATATCACTAACAATACTTTTGGGCCTCAAGTTCTATAAATGATGTTTACAACCCTCGGCTCTTCTGCATAAATATATGACAGAAGCTCCTACAGACCTGGCAATCTCTGGATTGTGTCTGAGTCTACAAACATATTGAAGGTCTTGTTTCAGCAAGACTTTTTAAATAGATATGTTCTTATAAAAATAGGTCAAGTTAAAATGATGCTTATTTGATATGTTCTATTATCTTTAGTTTTTATTTATAAATTATGGAGAATTAAGAGACATTTAAACCCTATTTTTTTTTGACTATTGCAAAATTGTCCCATGGTTTTACATTCTACTGTTAAAGCTATAAGTTCATTAGTAATACATTCAGGCTTGTATTTTTGTGCTTTAATTTTTGAGATTAAAATATAATCACAAAATTTCATCCTTCTCTTTCTTCTCTCCAAATCCTTCATTGTTCTCTTTCAAAATCATGGCTTCTGTTTTCATTCATTGTTGTCATGCGTGTGTGTGTGTGTGTGTGTGTTCCTAAAAATAACCTGATAAGTCTGTATAATATTACTTACATGCATATTTTTGGAGCTGATCTTCTGTTATTAGATAAACAATTGATCTTCTTTCAATATTCCTTAGTTGTCAGGCCTATCCTTTAAATTAGCTTTGGGGTTAGACAAATGGTTCAGTGGTTAAGAGGACTAGTTGCTCTTACAGACCACGTTGGATGAATTTCCAGGAGCCAATCAACAGCTCACAACTATCTGTACCTCATTTCCAGAAGATCTGACACTTGCTTTTAGCCTTTGCAAGCAACACACATGTATGCAGGGCAAAAACACATGTAGGAAAACACTCAAATACATAAAGACAGTGTTTACTACAAATGATAGTGAGCAATAAAGAATAATTTGTATTAACTGAAAATGAAGATAGTGAAATTGATAAAGTAAAATTGATAGTTAAATATAATACTAAAATGTTCAGAGTTTCAGTACTTATGATTTCAAAATAAAGATAGTAGCAATTTATATAAATTTTCTAAGGATTAATCAGGATAATAACTGGCAGGTTAATTGACACTGTATATATTACCAGAAAACTCTTGTTATTGTCATTCTTGATTGCCAGACATTTAATTAATATGATGTATAGTTCATTCCTCTTCAAAAAAAATCAAAATTAAATTTAAAAAAAATTAAAAGTTTACTTTAACTTTGGAAAAATATCCCCAGTTTGCTTCACAGATCAAATGGAAACTTAGATAAGAAAATATTGAGGCTGCTAAAATGCACACACAATAGATAAAGATATTATCACTGCCTATCAGTGAGTGACATCTACTGGATGAGCATCATTTTGTGATAGCATTGGCATGTGTGGTCCAATACTTCCTGAATTTTCTTTCATCTAGTTTTCACAAAGGTCTAATGCCCAATCATGCATGCACAGTAATCCATCTTTCTTAACACTTACTTATAAACACAATTTTTGAAACACACAATTTTGAACAACTTTGATTAACATCAATAGAATCTCAAGAGTAGCAAGCTTAGGGGAAATATAAACCAAAGGTTCATTTCTTTGCTAATAGATGGAAAAGAGTATCATTCTAGTCAAGACAGGGTCCACTTTGCAGAGTCTTACTTCTCACTTAAAACACAACAGAAAAGTCACACTCAGTCCTGAAACCTAGGATGACTCCAACAGCAATTCAAGCAGACTACTAGAAGCCAACAAGTTCATGTCCTTAAGATGAAATAGAATTAAAAGATACTTTTGTAAAATAGCTAAAATTGTAATTTCAAACACTAAAACTGACCAATAATCAGTGTAACAAACTCCTTCATGTGTGTCATAGAAAAACCCTCAAAGGCATTTTTTATAGATGTGATACATTATCAAACTTCCTCAAGGGGACAGAAAGAGACTTATTCATGTAGATGTACATGTGCTTTTTGTATGTATATAAGTACAATACATATGCAATGTTAATGTATGTGTTATTGTGTATGTACTGTACTGTGTGTTTTCCAACTTTTCTTACATTTAACCCACAGTATTTCCTATAGAGTAGTTATAATATGTAAGATCATGTCACACGTGATGAAATTGCAAAGCATAGATGATACATAAATTTTCAAGAGCATGTAATATATGAGAAAAACTTTCTCATTTAACTGGCATACTTTTCTAAGATCATACCATTTAGGTTTGAATGTGAATTGTCTTCCACTGGCTCATGTACTTGAATACTTAGATCCTAGTTGGCAGTACTAATCTGGAATGTTGGGAACTTTGAGGGTATAAGACTCACCAAGAATAAAAGACTTGAGGGATGGGCCTTGGGAGTTCAAGGCCAGCCCCTCTTCTGCTCAACAGAAAAAAATTGAGAAGAGGGATTGGGCAGTGACGTTTCCTGTATTGCCACAGCTTCAACCCACTCCTGCCACCGTAAGTTCTACTATTGTAGTATATAAACTCTCAAATCCTGACAAAAATAAGTATTTCTTCCCTTGACTTCCTTTTGTCAGTGGTCCTGTAATGAGAAAGGTAATCATTACATTACTTTTGTTCTATCATGACACATAATGTCCTTATATAAAGTTCATAGATCTTATTCAACATGAAAATTCCACTCTTCACATGCTCTGTATCTATTATATACATATGTATGTATGTATATATGTATGTATGTATATAAGGTGTCTCTAGGTTCATTATAACACCTGTACCCCACCACCACACACATGATCAGCATGACAAAATATACCTAAATGTGCAATAATTGCCCTTAAATGTTGTGGTAACCAATAGGTGTCTGAAAAAGAACATCACTAAAACATATGCTAATGTGAAAGAGGGAAATCTCATATCATCCCTAGACCACCACCCCCCCCGCAAAAAAACAAACCAAACCAAACCAAACCAAACCAACCAACCAACCAACCAAACAAACAAACAAAAAAATGTGCTGGCAACCAAGGTATAACAAGGAAAGAATTAGTGTTCACCCACAGAAGAGACCCTGACTTCATTATCCAATACTAATTGGTCAGATCTCAACTCGAGTGCCTGCTACACTGAATGGACTCAGCAGTTGGTATCTATAAATGTATGTAACCATAACAACTGAAGAGGCAAAGAGTTTGAGAGGGACTGAGGTTAGGCATGGGAGGAGCTGAAGGAATAAAAGGAAGTGATATGATGTAATTATATTTTGACTTTAAATGTTGATAAAAACCGACTGTTCAGAATAACTACATCACTTGGTAAAAGAAAGGAAGAGGGAAAGAAAGAAGGAAGGGAGGAAGGAAGGAGTACTTATTGTTTATGGATGGAAAAAAAAACATAAGAAAGTTTTCACACAATTGGGTAGAAGTCCACATTAGAAATTCTCTGCTTGGAATCAGTGCCCTCATACCATTGTGCAGCACTGCATATGTGGACTTAAGAGAGCTCCAGGTTTTATTCATTCTTATCCCACGTATATCTATTTGCTCTGGATTAACTAAGCGCCCAATGTTCTCTGCACATTGCTAGCTGTTTCTATTAAACGGGTAAGGAATTTCCTTGTTCTATTATCTGGAGACCAAACCATCAAATAGCATACAGTCAACTAAACAACAATACAAAGGAACACTTTGACCTTACAAAAAAGATTGGATTCACCTCCAAACAACTACTAAACAGGTTCGTGTCCTCTCTTGTCCTATTAACTGGCTTCCCCCCAGCCTTTGAACAGTGGGCAATAAGGGAGGATAAAGAGTTAAGAACCCTTATTAAAGTAGGCTTTAAACAATCTAAGACTATAATACCCATAATCTGTCGGTGAAAAAAAATTCCTGTGATATGTATACTACTGTAAGTTAATAAACTGCTTATAATGCAGTCACATAACAATAGAAAGACAGTACAGAACATTCTAAGCTAAACTAGCTTCACAAAGACTCTGTTTCAACAGATGTAGGTATATGTACTTAGAATCAGAAGAAAGAGTTAATTTATTGAACAGTTTATAACAGCTGAAACATAATTAAGTGTGAATGAAAATGATAAATACATATAAGAGGTTTCACCATAGATTACAAATTCTATAAGTGAAACTGCTAGTGATTTTAGAATAACCAAGACAATTAAACTAAACTAGGTAGAACAACAAAAACAGCAAAAAGAAATGATAGCCAGAGATGTGGACCAGTAGAACACTGAAACTACTAGATGCTACTCAGCTTCAATCAGAGTAACATGGAAATCTTTAGTAGGGGGCAAAGAAAAAAATCAGATAATTTTGCATTATTCATTACATATAGGTGGACTGGCTATTTAAAGAAAACTTGCAAAAATACGATTTTTTCCAGCTCCAAATGTTTAGTCAGCATAAAACAAAGCAATTAATCTTTATATATGCCTAATGTGTTTTAGTGAGTACTAATAATTTAATTATATACTGTATGAACCATTAGAATTTATTGTATATAAGGATACTTCAAGAATATATAAGTTAATATTTTTTAAGTTACATTGAAAATATAAGGGCCTGCAATTTTAAACAATGCCTTTCTGGCCTTATACAGCTTTACCTATGAAATATTCTTTATGTACAGAGATAACATTTAGTCAGAAACACAGTACAAACCAGATGAGTAGTACACACCTATCACATGGCACGAACAGACAGAAGCATCAAGAATTAAAAGGCCATCCCCAGATGCATAGCAAATTCAAAGCCAGCCTGAGTTAAGTAATTCTGCTTTAATAAAAAAAGTGCCCACATGTACAAAACTAAGCATGATGTTCCATTTAGTCAAAACCTGCACCTTATCTTATAAAACCTTGAAATAATATATACAAACTCAAAATATTAAATTATTTGAAATTTGTAGGAAAGAGGATAATATTACTGAAAACTTAAGGAAAAATAGCTGGCAAAACTATTTTTCTTTTTCTTTTCTTTTCTTTCTTTTTTTAAAAATTTATTTTATTTACATGAGTACACTGTAGCTGTTTTCATGCACACCAGAAGAGGGCCTCGGATCCCATTACAGATGGTTGTGAGCCACCATGTGGTTGTTGGGAATTGAACTCAGAACCTCTGGAAGAGCAGCCAGTGATCTTAACCACTGAGCCATCTCTCCAGTCAATTTTCTTTTTCTTTTTTTTCTTTTTCTTTTTCCTTTTCTTCTTCCTTTTGGCTTTTTCTAATTTTTACTTTTTTATAAAAAAAGGGGGCTTATGTGACTTTTGGGGAGTGGGGGACCAGAAAAGGGGAAATCATTTGAAATGCAAATTAAAAATATATCGAATGAAATAAAAAAAAAGAAAAGAAATACCTTAGAATGATTAAGGATTAGTGTTCTGGGTCACTACAAAGAAAATTGTATTCTACTCTTTTTATATTAAAAACCAATACAGGAAGTTATGTTGAACATTAACAGGAAAGAGTTAGCTTAAGGCATTTAAACACAAATAGTTTTCTAAACAAGGTGTTACAAAGTATCTTTAGATTGAAGAATTTAGCCATGAGAAAGATAATCATTTTTTGACACCTCTTATAATTTAAGAATAGGAACAGGGAAAAATAGTGCTTTCTAGATATGCAATTTATAAAATTTGATAATTTTTGTATTTAGCATAAAATTGATTGAAATGAACTTGAATCTATTCCAATTCTCCTTTCTTATGGTTTCACAGTGTCAAGTAATTTCCTTCTAAGCACAGGAAAAAATATTTAAATATAATATAATGGTAAAATAAGATACATTGAATTTCATGAAAATGGAACATTGTGTGATTAATAGTCTAAAATGAGCACAAAAAGTAGATCTGCCAATTTTTTGTGTACCACAGTATAGGCCATATGGTAAATCAATATCTATATTCAAAAATATACTTGTGATTTCAATATTATAGCATATTTTCTGTAAACAAACTCACATGTAAGTTTACACTAAAACAGTTCTTTCTAATGCAAAGTACCTTAAAGTTTTAGTAATTACTTGATGAATAAATATACTTAAGGATATATTCAAAAGTATTTATAGTTCTCAATTATAAGTCATGCAAAATTTATCATCAGTCTTGCAAAATGATAGTTTTCCATTTTACTTAGTCATCAACATTATTAGTAAATTAATAATTCTGTTTTGATATTCATTTATTTAGCATTGGCTTGAAACTTGCAATATATCTCTGGAAAGCTGCTGGCCTCACCAAAAGGGAGGTATTCATTTATTTAGCATTGGCTTGAAACTTGCAATATATCTCTGGAAAGCTGCTGGCCTCACCAAAAGGGAAGCATGTAGATGATCTTCATCTCCCCTCATCCTCCAATTCCAATTCCCCAGTTTTATGCCCACCTTTAGAACAGACTAGCTGTTTGGGACTCTCCTTTCTCTCTGCCTCCACCCTCAGGGACTAAGCAGATTCTCCCTCTAGCCTTCCTTCCTTACCCCATCCTTTGTATTAGCCTCCAAAATATCAGACATGCTCTCCCTGGAAATCCACTGCCCATTCCAGCCCACTACAATTTCCCAGGCTGATACCAGAACTGTATGTCACAGACCATCTGCAGGGACCTGTTTTCCTCTTTTTTTCATGCTCTGGGAGAATCTACACATCCTCGAGGCAGACCCAGCTTCCATCCCTCCTAGGACCCTCTCATTCCTTCTCACACAGTGAGCCCATCCTCATTCTGTCCTGTAAGACCCTAATTTCTAGAAACCAGTTCTATCAGGAACTCAGCTGGCAACACATGGCAGAACTCAGAAACACTCCCTATCAAAAAACGCAAAGCCAAAGTGCATGCTCCTAAGATCAAGAAAGAACAACAGAAACTAAGGAACAGAATACCCACCCAAAAATCCAAGATCAGATATCAGCACATAGAATACAATCACCCCAAATCCAGATGCATGGAGGCCAAAATAAAAACACAAACAATAACACCAGGGCAAAATGTCTCCATTAGAGACCAGCAACCTTACTACAGCAGGTCTTAAAAAGTGCAATACACCTGAATCATGGTAAAAGGACCTCAAAATAGTTTTCTAATATATGTTCAGGGACTGGAAAGAGGATAAGAGTAAATGCATTAATGAAATATAGGAAAACACACACAAAATTAGTGAATAAAATGAAGAAAACAGTTCAGCATATGAAATTAAAGATGAGATCATACATAAAACTTAAACAGAGATAAAATGGGAGACAATGGAGTACTATTCAGCCATTAGAAACAATGAATTCGTGCAATTCTTAGACAAATGGATAGAGCTGGAGAACATCATACTAAGTGAGGTAACCCAGTCTCAAAAGATCAATCATGGTATGCACTCACTAATAAGTGGATATTAGACTAGAAAATTGGAATACCCAAAACATAATCCACACATCAAATGAGGTACAAGAAGAACGGAGCAGTGGCCTCTGGTTCTGGAAAGACTCAGTGTAGCAGTATAGGGCAAAACCAGAACAGGGAAGTGGGATGGGGTGGATGGGAGAACAGGGGGAGGAAAGGGGGCTTATGTGACTTTCGGGGAGTGGAGGGGCCTGAAAAGGGGAAATCATTTGAAATGTAAATAAAAAATATATCGAATAAAAAAAAAAGAGAGAAAAAAGGGAGACAAAACATTTAGAAAGTAAAAAAACAAAAACAAAAACAAAAAAACCCACACACATACACACAAAAACCCACATAGGTGAACCTAAACTATAAGCTACAAGAGATGAGAAAGAGACTCTTAGATATTGAAGAAATGGATACCTGAGCCTAAGAAAATGTTAAATCTTAAAAAATAATGAGGCACAAAACAGTCAGGAAATCTGGAATACCAAGCAAAAGTCAAATCTAAGAATAATAGGGAAAGAGGAAGAAAAGGCATGGTATTCTAGAGTAAAAGAATTACTACCAGACTCAGCTAAAAATACTATTGTAGTTTCAATGGCATGTTTTCAAAATTGTGTTTCATGTATGCTGGTCAAGGAATGTTTATCAATATTACTATCTCTTGTAGAAAATTAGAATACATTTTTTTAAAAAAATTTAATGAACTGGGCATGGCAGTATACATCTTTATCTCAACACGTGGGAAGCAGGGGTAGAAAGATTGAAGTAAATTCCAAGAAAACTTAGTCTATACAAATTCTGCCAACAAAAGAAAAAAGTAATTTTAAACTTAAAACAATATCAAATATTTTCTCTTCATGCATCCTATATACTGTTTAATGAAGAAAATCAATATTTATTAAATTTTATTTTCACATTTTGTTTTGTATGCCAACTATATGTATGCCTCAGATATACTCATAAATATTTTACTGAGAGGATTTTATGAGTGTAAATGATTTCTCATCATGTGTACTTCTATTCCTTATGGTTTTAAATTCTGTATTAGTTTTTAATATTCATCATCAAAACTCTAAGCATTCTGTCACAAACATCTGAAGTTTTCAGGTAAACATAGGAGAATTTTCCCTCAAATTTAACTTTATTTGTATTTAAATCAACTTTTTTCTAACTTTTCTTACACCAACAAGTATAATTAATCATGTGTTCTGGGTGCTAAACTTTTTATTTCTCTTTTTTAATTAGTCTTATTTGGAAGGTGTTTAAGCTATGTTAAAACCTGGAAATCTGTAGGAAGTTCATACAAGAATAGTTTGGAAATCCTACAAGAAAGATCATCTTTGAGTTTGAATATAAAAGACAGGCATATTTATTTTGGGTTGAACAGCAAACAGAGTGATCACACATCCCTCACCCACCTCAAACATATCACATTTTGCTGACATGACTGTGGGTGCCATGAAATTCATCTCTGACCTGATTTTTTTTTTAAACTACATGAGAGTCAGCTTTCAATTAATAGGTTGTTGTCAAAAGGAAAATGTACATAGCTTCCTGCTTTGTGGAAGCTGTAGGAGATGAAGAATACCTACTTGAAAAAAGTACAAAGTGTCCTGGAATGAGAACTAGGAGCCTTTTAGAGAAGCTTAATGTATAATCTTCTAGGTGGGGTGAACAGTGTATGTTACATAGTGTATTACTTATTATAGAACAGGTTTCAGTTTGTAGTTCAGAAATGTTCATCAAATCAAATGGAATTCAGGACAACTCTATGAAAAATTTAAAATGAATAAGTATGCACAGGCTACAACCTGCCTTTTTAAAGTGTTCAAATATCTGTCAGTAGAGTCTATATACACATACATGTATACACACATGAACATGCACACATACACATGAACATGCAACTGTTTCCACTAATTTTTACCAAGCATTGGAAATTACTGGGTAATCCCATGTCTTAAAAGAAAAGTAAGCATACATTTCTGCAGAACCATCCTAATTAATGAAGACTATCATTGGCTACCTAGTGATGAGTTCTGTAACCATGAAAAGGGGACTCCTTTTTGTATCAGCTTTCTCAGCAAGCTGAAAGAAGACTGATATACATACCACATATTTTCACTTACATATAGAATTCAAAACAACTGAATACATATAAGCAGAGAGAATTATGGCAATAACAGAGGCTCCTGGGTCAAAGGGGGATAGGAAGTTGATGGGCAGAAACTTCCATAACTCATGAGGATACTAGGAATTGTTCTCTCCTTTTGAGGCTTACTTCACAGTATCAGGGAGATAGTTAATATAGTATTGTATACTTCAACATTGCTGAGAGTAAGTAGAATTATTTATATAAATATTTTTAACAATTGATATGATGGGCATGTTTATAAAATTGATTTAATCACATAATTATATATTAGTCTACAGTAAATAATTGTCTTGATTACATTGAATTTTGTAACATTATATTTTATATTATATTCAATTGCAAATTATTAACACAAGAATAAAAATATATATTCATAAAATATATACAAAGAAAATTGGCACTTGCAGGTTTCTATTTGTGCCTGGGAGCTGACCCTGTGCTACAGCCCTCTGCATCCTAATTCCCACCCTGAAAAAACTTGTCCTTCAGGAGTATTGACATACCAAAGATCACAGGTGAAACCACAACTACTACCTCAATAACCGGCCCAAGTGAGCTATTCCTGGGGCCCATTGTACTTAGGAATCTCAGCACAGCCAGGGACACTATCCTTCAGGTTTCCTTCTGTGCCCAGGAGTTAACCCTGGGCTATAGGCCTCCACACCATCCAGAGGAAGCTTGACCACCAGGAATGGTAACACTCAGGCTCACAGACTCATAGGATGGACAAGCTTCAGTGAGAGACAGCAAGGCCAGTTAACACCAGAGATAACCAGATGGCTAGAGTCAAGCACAAGAACATAAGCAACAAAAACTATGGCTACTGGGGTTTATCAGAACCCAGTTCTCCCACCACAGCAAGCCCTGGATACTCCAACACACCTGAAAATCAAGACTCTGATTGAAAATCACATCTCATGATGATGATAGAGGACTTTCAGAAGAATATAAATAATTCCCTTAAAGAAATACAGGAGATCACAGGTAAACATGTTGAAGCCCTTAAGGAGATAACACAAAATTCCCTTAAAGATGGCAATTCATCTATCATCTACTCAACCAAGTAGGCAAAGGAATTGAACAAAACTATCTAAGATCTAAAAATGGAAATAGAAACATTAAAGAAATCACAAAGGGAAACAACCCTGGAAATAGAAAACCTAGGAAAGAAATCAGAAGTCATAGATGCAAGCATCACAAACAGAATACAAAAGATAAAATACAGGAAATGTACCTCAGTGTCAAAGACAGATTCTTCCTTAGAGTAAAGTGCTGGAAAACAAGTTTCCAAGCAAATAGACCCAAGAAACAAGTAGAAGTAGCCATTCTAATATTAAATAAAATAGACTTTCAACCAAATGTTACCAAAAAAGATGAAGGACGTTTAATGTTCATCAAAGGAAAAAATCTATCAAAATAAACTCTCAGTTCTGAAGAACATGTATGCCCCAAATTCAAGGGCACTCACATTTGTAAAGGAAGTTTTACTAAAGCTCAAGGCACACATTGAATTTCACACAATAGTGGGTGACCTCAATACCCCACTCTCACCAATGGACAGATTATGGACTTCCATTTGTTGAAATTTTTCCACTGGATGGTTTTAGCTCCTTTGTCAATGATCAAGTATCCAGAGGTGTGTGGGTTCATTTGTGGGTCTTCAATTCTATTCCATTTATCTGCTGTCACTGTACCAATACCATACAGTTTTTTTTTTATCACAATTGCTCTGTAGTATAGTTGGAGCTGAAGGGGCTTGCAGCTCCATAGAAGGAACAACAATATGAGCCAAGCAGTATCCCCAGAGCTCCCAGGGTCTAAACCACCAACCAAAGACTACACATGGAAAGACCCATGGCTCTAGCCACATATGTAGCAGAGGATGGCCTTGTGGAACATCAATGAGAGATGAGGCCCTTGGTCCTGTGAAGGCTCAATGCCCTAGTATAGGGGAATGCAGGACAGGGAAACTGGAGTGGGTGGGTTGTTGAGAAAGGGGATAGGGCATGGGATATGGGGTTTTCAAAGGGGAAACAAGGACAGGGGATAACATTTGAAATGTAAATAAAGAAAATATCTAATTAAAAAAAAAGAAGCAAATGTACCCAAAAGGAGTAGATGGCAGGAAATAATCAAACTCAGGTATGAAAATGTCCAACTGGAAACAAAAAGAACTATACAAAGAATCAACAAAACCAGAAGCTGGTTCTTTGAGAATATCAACATCATAGATAAACCCTTAGCCAGACTAACCAAAGGGCACAGAGGCAGTATACAAATAAAAAAAAAAATCACAAATGAAAAGGGAGACATAACAACAGAAACTGAAAAAATTCAAAAAATAAAGAAGTACAGAGGGTCAGGAAATTGAACAGAGCTGTATATCAGTGGGGGGGGGGTGTGGAGTACTGGGGGGGGGGGGAGTAGCCACTATAAAATCCCAAATGCCAGGGAAGCAAGATGTTCCCAGGACCCAACTGGGATGACATTAGCCAAAATACCCAACAAAGAGCAGATAGAACCTGTAGAGACCATATCCAGAAGTTAGGCATGACCTCTGGTCAAGGAACAGGGCTACTCACCCATTTCAAAAATGTTAAAAGAGAATTGTTCCTGCAAGGACAGAGTAGAACATAGACTAAAGGAAAGGCCATCCAAAAACTGTCCCACTTAAGGATCCAGGCCATTTGCAGACACCAAACCCAGACACTATTGTGGATGCCAAGAAGTGCTTTGTTGACAGGAGCCTGGTATAGCTGTCCCCTGAGAGGCTCTGCCAGAGCCTGACCAATACAGATGCGGATGCTCAAAGCCAACCATTGGACTGAACACAAGGACCTCAAGGGAGGAGTTAGGGGAAGGACTGAAGTAGCTAAACAGGTTTGCAACCCCATAGGAAGAACATTATCAACCAACCAGTACTCCCCCCCCAGAGCTCCTAGGGACTAAACCACCAACCAAAGAGTACACACGAGGGACCCATGGCTCCAACTGGATATGTAGAAAGGATGGCCTTATCTGGCATCAATGGGAGTTGAGTCCCTTGGTCCTGTGAAAGTTCAATTCTCCACTGTAAGGGAATGCGTAGGTAATGAGGTGGAAGTAGATGGGTGGGTGGGGGAGCAACCTTATAGAAGCAAGGGGAGAGGGATAGGATAGGGGGTTTGAGGAGGGGAAACTGGGAAGGGGGTAACATTTGAAATGTAAATAAATAAAGTAACCAATAAAAAAGGAAAAAGAAAAAAAGAAAGAAAATTGGCAATTCATCTATCATGTTAATGTGCCTCTGCTAAAACTTTATATTAGTCTAGGTTTACATGAACCAAATATAAATAGTGTATTAGTTTCTTATTGCTATTTTTATTTCTGAAGGCCACAGAGATGTTTCTATAGTTTCTCATTCTGCTTTGTTCTTGATCTCTTCAGCTGTCTTCAAAGACCTTAGTTGCTAGATAAGTCATGACATTACATCTTCCTCTATAAAGGGAAGATTATCTATTCCAGTAGACTCCTGTTTTAGATTGGGTTCACCCATATAACGACGGATGATCTTCTATTAAGTCTTTAACCTAACCTCGTTTACACAGTGCCTTATGCCAACTGGAATAAAATATTTCAACATTCTGCCATTTTGTGAGCGATGAGAAAATGAAGTGGAAAATTTTTCTGCAACAATTTTTGAAAAATATAGTCATATACAGATTTCCAAATATGATTTTATAGAGGTTAAACTATACCAGGAAATATATTAATTGAAAAATAACGCAAATATATAATCTAAACATTAACTAGTCCAAAATAGAAATCTGGGACAGAAAATGAAGAGCTGATTTGAGAAATCTAATGGGATTCAGTGTTCATGTATTGAACTCTTGGGTTTGTGTTCCTTCCTCTCTTCCAAAACAAAAGTTCTAAGCATTTTGCTTGTTCTAAGCATTATTACCTAATAATGGTCATCTTCAGAGTCCCATTGTTCATGGAAAAAGAATTATTACTGTAAGTAGCAATAAATCCATTTTGAAATTTTCTATTAATGAAGATGAATTTTAACCCTTTTTACTATAAGCAAGATTTGAATTGTCACTGAAAATATCATTACTTTTTCTTATCATAGGAATTTGTTCTAAAAGCAAACTCTACTCAGCCACCCCCTACATAGCAAAATTGATGAAGCATGGTGCCCTTATAAAACTGGGCATAATATTTGCAATCAGCATACAAACATCATTCATATAATTCATTCATCTATAACTTATAATACCTAATGAAATGTAAATACTGTGTACATTTTTATCTTATTTTAAAGTCAGTGATGAGAAGATAAAAAGTCTGTGTATATTCAAGACCAATGTAGTTATTGTTGAAATAACTTCCAGTTGTGTTTGTCTTTATCCATGTACCAGAAAGCAGCTGATTCATAGTCAAATAAATTTACTTTTGTACTAGTCTCTAGTTCCTGTAGTTTCTGCTGATGCTGCTGACCTGGAGGTTATGCTTAATGAATCTCTAATCAAGAAGATTACATATTATTTGTAATTTTCTAGTGTTGTTCTAACATAAGTTGTACATGCATTCTTATAATTGCATCCAAATTGAACACTTACCCAACTTCAAATCTCTTATACTTAAAAACATCACTTTCTGGTTATTAACCTAGAAAACTGGAATACCCAAAACATAATCCACACATCAAATGAGATACAAGAAGAAAGCAGGAGTGGTCCCTGGTTCTGGAAAGACTCAGTGAAACAGTATTTGGCAAAACCAGAACGGGGAACTGGGAAGGGGTGGGAGGGAGGACAGGGGAAGAGAAGGGGGCTTACGGGACTTTCGGGGAGTGGGGGGGGGCTAGAAAAGGGGAAATCATTTGAAATGTAAATAAATTATATCAAATAAAAAAAAAAAAAAAAGAAAAAAAAAAAACAAAAAAAAACATCACTTTCTTTTCCACTAACAGGCTTAATTTCTTCTTTAGTTTTAAAAACAATGAAAATTATTAATATCTTTTATGCCTCCCTTCTTCAGTGAGGTAGAGGTGAGCATTTTGCCTCAAAAAAAAATCCTTTAACATAGAAACAGGATGGTCCATTTGAAAGTTAAAAGTAACAAAATGACCAGAAAAGGGGTTGCATGAAGCTTCTGAAGTTGGCAACTGGGAGAAGAGAAGTGGTGGAAACTGAGTAACTGTTGTCTGGCTATGAATGAGGGTCACATTGTATTTAAAGGTCACATTGTAATAAGTAGCCGTGATGTCTAGTTAAAGTTAGTGGGTAGATCAGGACAAAAAAGCAAACTATGGAAGTAACTGGCTACAGTCATGAACTAGGAAGGGTGGCATGTGCAGAAGCTAAGAGAACTAGATTTTCATCCTTAGACAGGTGTGTTTCCAAAGCAGCTGGAAGGGCCTGGGAGCAGAGATTGTTTTCTTACAGTTGGTGGCCCAGCTTCAAGCACAATGCTGGTCAGCAATTAACACGGCTGCCATTAAATGTTAAATGATCTGGATCTAGTCTTATGCCTTGCTTAAGATAGTCTTATGCAATGGCTGGGCCTCTGTGAAAAGACATTCTTCATCTCTGTGAAGTTCTTTGTATTATATGGTTCTCTCCATGTTCTTCCAAACACCCATTTTTGTATACAAAAACAAAATGGGTGTTTAATTTTTTTCTGACAATTCATTTGGGAATTAGTAGTAGAGAGCACCAAATCACCCTTTCCCAGTGTTTTTCGATGAGATTTAAATGATTAGTATATATGCTTGATTTGAGTATGCAAAGTGACAAATTTTTCCCTCTACTGAGTTCTCTTCTTATCCTAGGACAAATCAACATGAAAGAAAGAAATATTGATGAAAGAGTCATGGAAAACTAAATGAAGAAAAGAAAGAAAAGAATGGGTATATCAGCATTGTTCATCAAAATAGCTACCTCCATCTAAAAAGGAAGTTTAATGGATGAATTGTAAAATTTATCAGCAGGAAAAAGACACTAACTATAACTGCACAAAGTGCATGACTCTTAATACCAGAATTGAGTTAATAGCGGGTTAAAGAAACAGATCTCGGATTCATAAGTGGCTCTGAGGTGAGAGGCAATGTGTGGTCAAACACCTAAAAATACATTGCTAGAAATAGTGTCTTGACAGAGCTACTGGCTTTGTGCATGTCAACCTCGACACTGCTTAATGAATAATATATTTGATTAATTTACAGGCCTGTGTATTTGATTAATTTACAGGCCTGTGCCCATATCTTTTACAAATGTTTTAAAATGTTTTAAAGTAGAGTTTTGAATAATTTCACCATACAGAAAGGATAAATAATGATGTATGTATGTATGTATGTATGTATGTATGTATGTATATGTTTTAATTGACTTAAATAAGTTATACATGTATTTAGATATTTCCTTGTATAGTATTAAAATGAATATTGTTTTTTGTACATCATCTTAAAACAGATTTAGTTTAAATTAAGAAATAAATAAAGCTATACTGACTAATACTTCTTTCAACTCTAAACTTATAAGAAGTGCTTTTGTACCTTCAATATTTTATATAGATGTGAATAAACATTAATTATTTTTTATTTTTCAATGAAGATTTCACACACTACATAGCTAAAGTTCACAGAAAAATAGCTTCCTGTGTCATTCTATAGAAATGAGAAAGCTCTCCAATTACTGAGAAGAGGCCAAGAGACAAAGAAAGAACCAAGCCGAAATGAATCCTCTGTCTAGTTTCTCGGCTTCGCAAGACATGTTAGTCTATGTACACTGATCTAATGTGTAGAAGTGCTAGAAATGTGTACAGATGTGTTCATATCTGCATTTGTTTATTTTATAGGATTTGTAGTATGTGTAGCTGAGACTAGAAATGAGAAAATACTTTGGCAACCCTCAAGAAACAAAGGTTACCATAGTTTGACAGCAATAGAATAATAATGCTTGGTTAATTACTAATTTTAGGCAGACTAAAAAAGTTGTTTTGAACTAAGTGATACCTGCTAAGTATGGTTACTACACCATTTGTCAAAGGTTGTCAGCTTTTTGTTTTTAAACAGCACTGAACTGAATTATATGGTGCTAGTAACCCAGCCCCCAGTGTTCTGGAATTCTTCTACATAGTAAGCAGCAGCTCTCCCAAGCATTTGAAATGTTAACTCTCTCATAACTACATCTCTTTATGTGGTCCTTATGTGGATGGTCCCAATGAAGTATAAAAGAGGATGTTAGTCACCGAAGGTATCACAGACTATATATATGTGAATATATATTCATATATATATATGAAACTCCATGCTTATCAACATAAATTATCTCTCCCTGGGTTTTCACAATAGGCATGTAATGGCCTCTATCCAGCCTTCAGGAGTAATGTGAAACCAAAAACCTGCTATATTTCTTCAGACTCTTTTTTTGACCAATAACAACTGTGACAGGTCAAGACTTTTTAACAGTAAATCCATAGATGTACGTATGTATCAACAATCACCACAATAAATTCTTTTACCCTTGAGTGTGAGTGAATTTTGATCTCTAATGTGGTATTACTTAATGCTTGATTTAACTGAGTTTCTCTGTGCTTTTACGGTACATTCCTTATTCGAGTTATATTTCAAAAATAAAGGAGACTGTGTTCAAAAAAGGTAATCCTCCCTCAATTGTGTTGGTTAGCTTCTGCAAAACTATACCAGGCAATCCTGCAAACAGCCTTCTTTCTACTTACCAAGCACAGCTGTTTCCACCTATGTTTCTTTTCAAATTATGCTATTACCTCTCAAGTCATTAGCTCAAGGGCAGAGAAAGCAAGCCATCAACTTTCATTGATTTTTTTTTCTCGAGGGCACAACATACCATTTCTTTAGCTTGTGGATCTCTTTGCTTGTGTTTCTTTACAGTTAACGTTTTTGTTTATTGCTTACCACTATAAAGCTTTCAGTAACAGATCAAGGAAGACAAATCATTTATATTTTAAGAAAATTTTTATTCTATCACAAATAATTTTCTAATCTTTGAAATAGATGTCTGTATTTGTGTAATGGCTTTAATGTTGCTAATATTATATATCTATATAACATTCCCAACATTCCAATCCTTTGAAATGACCTAAAAACAATCTTTTGTATCAATATGGGAGAAATTAATGTTGGTGTTTTTATAGTTGAATAGTTTGATCCAAGTTTCCTGAAAGCTATGAGCAATTATACTTATCTCCATCTTTTGCTCTTCTTTTAGATATTTTAAAACAGTGGTTCTTAATATATGGATTGTCAACTCCTTTGTATTGAAAGACTCTTTCACAGGTATTACAAAACACAGATGTATTCATAACAGTTGCAAAATTACGATTATGAAGTAACAGCAAAATAATTTTATGATTGATCACTTGAACATGAACTGTATTAAAGGCTTTCATCATTAGGACAGTTGAAAACCACTCTTTAAAAGCACTTTTATGAAGTAAAATTCACAGTAGTTTATGACTGCGTATTCATTATCTTAGACCTGTGACACAATATCTTTCAGTTGCCAATGAAAATGTGTCTCCTCTAGCTGTACATAAAACTCATGACCAAGATATTAATTCAATAAAAAATATCAACTCAATAGCAAGTGAATTATCTTAGCATGTCAATGATCTGTAGATGGAATTATTTTTTTTCTGTTTTCTTTTATTTATATCTGTATTCTTTCAATTAAGAACATCAAGCTTTAACTAAGACTTTTCTCTTTTGTGGCAATCACTGATCCTTGTTCATGAACTTTGGTTTTATATTGCTTTTTGGATTCTTCTGACCATCAGTAAGGAAAACAATTGAGTTATATAGCTGCATATATTTTCAGGATTGGCAGTTCACCAAACTGTATACAGTTATAGATGGTGTAATGTGCTCTTGTTTTCCCGGACAATTTTGTGTGTTAAAGAAAAGTCCTGGTCAAAAGAATTAGCCATAATGATGACTGCCACCATACTACTTTGTATTTGACTCTTTAGTACAGATTATATCATATGTCCAACCTCAAACAAAATGTTCTCCCACTGACAAGATGGTTTTATTTTAAAAGACAATAATAAAGTTTTCTGGGATGCCTTGTCAAAAGTGCATTGTCCATAAATGTATTTACAATATTACTAAGCCCTCAACATTAGTAAAGTAAAGATTTTCCCCTTTCCTGAGATTTTCCTCCACTTATCATTAACAAATGTCAGAGAAGGGAGGTTATTAGGAGCAGGTACCAAAACCAAAACTTTTGAAGATGTGGTCTAGCCTCATGCATCTGAATAAATGCAGTTTTATCTTATAATGTGCAGATTTCTGGATTCAAATTATCATTCTCCACTAGGATTAAAAAATTATACCCTCGCCTGCAAGAGATAATGAGTTAGTATTTAATAGTTACGGTATTTAGTTAACCTAGAAAACTGGAATACCCAAAACATAATCCACACATCAAATGAGGTACAAGAAGAAAGGAGGAGTGGCCCCTTGTTCTGCAAAGACTCAGTGAAGCAGTATTCGGCAAAACCAGAACGGGGAAGTGGGAAGGTCAGGGGAAGAGAAGGGGGCTTACAGGACTTTTGGGGAGTGGGGGGCTAGAAAAGGGGAAATCATTTGAATTGTAAATAAAAAATTATATCGAATAAAAAAAATAAATGTAATACTTAAAGTACATTATGACATGGGCTATGCAGTTTATGAGGAAACAGTTCATTTACATACAAGAGCATTGATCAAAACCATAAATTCTGTGTCTCTGGTATTCTGACTACAGGCAGAGAGATGTGGAAATGTTTGATGTTTAGAGAGAACAGCTCAGATTCTGGGGACAGGATTGCATCCGTCATGAACTTGCAAAGAATCTCATCTTAACTTTCTTTGAATATAGAAATTACTGTTTCTGGACTAGCAACTACACCTATCTTTGCTTTACCCACTTGGAATAATGCAGCTTAGCTTTTCCTATCAGAAACTAGATGTCAATTATGTCAACCAAAACAGGCAGCAGAGCAAAATTACCTTAACTTTCATAGATCCTCCTAGAACTTTAAGTCAGGAACCAAATTTCAAAATTCACACTGTTTTGTGATGTCAGATGTTAGAAAAAGATTTTTCTCTAAAGTGTGCTTTAAAAATGTGTTATGTTATTTCTAACATATGCATTTTTTGTTCATTTATCCCCAAAGGATTTCTCTTTATTCAAAGGGAAAAAAGAAATAATAATGTTATAATACTGTCTCTATGTTCTAAGCAAGCAGAACTAAGCTCAACATTAAAAATTTAACTGAAAAAAGAAAACTACCTCTGTATTCTCCTTTCAAATTGATATATCTAACTCATATGTCAACATAGACCAGTGGTTCTCAACCTGTGGGTTGTGACCCTGATAGAGGTCATCTACCACATATCCTGTATATACTACATTTACATTACAATTCCTATCAGTAGCAAGATTACAGTTAAAAGGTAGCAATGAAAATAATTTTATGGTTGAGGATCACCACAATTTAAAAATGCTATACTAAATGGTCTCCGCATTAGAAAGGTTGAGAACCACTGCCATAAACTATGTCAAACTTGCTTATATTCTGTTTTATGTTTCCATAATATTAAATCCTGTTAACTGATTAAGCATTAATGTGAACAACATTGGAAACTTGTCTAAGACTTTTTTATAGCATCTGAATAGTCTCAATTCAATTTCACATTGTAAAAGGAGAAGAATTTGAAACTATAGTTACAATGATGATCAAAAATAAATAGGGAAAGATTAAGAAATTGGTAAGCTGATAGAATAGTCTCCATAAAAACTATGCATTTATCAAGAAAGAGTAGTCAGTATTATTAACAGTAATAGTAGATACAGAAAAAACTTCTTACTGCAGTAAGACCTTGTTCTTACTTGGTCTAAAAGTTCAAAATGTTTGCTTTTCATATTCAATTAGTAAAATATGAGATAGATAAATTGTATGAGGCTACTCCTGCAGTGTTTATACTTCAGTGATTTGTCCAAAAATGGTGGTAAGTGAAACAAAGTAGATGAAAGAAAAGAAAAACCAAGCCTAAAAGAACAGTGAGAAGTAAGACCTTTACAAAACATCTCTTTAATGAAAGGCAAAAAAGAAAGAATGAAGAAAGGTTGTTATAGATAAGAAATAAAGAATGGGAATCACAAGATAAAAGAAAAAGTGTAAAATCTTTGGAAAACTGAGATTGACTATGGTGATAAACACAAAGAAGAAAAATTCAATCTAAGTTTCTTCTGACAAATAAACAGATCACTGCAAAGAAGGAATAAGTACAACACTAAAGACCACATGGTAGAGACCCTAACAACTCCAAAGACCAGACCATGGGAAATGATCACTATCAAGAAAATGTTGTGATGTGCTCATGTAGTCAACTTAGATTTACTCAGTTGCTTTTTATGGGTCCTACCACAGAGGCTTCACAAAGTCTTTCAACTTCTTATGAATATAAATAATTCTATTTCAAAACAACAATTCTTTAATAAAATGTGCTATGGATCAAGTGTGAATGCATATAGAGCTTGAACTGTAATAAAGGAACATGATTGGCCAGCAATGTCTGAAATTAGCAGCAGCCTGTATTCTGAGCACAGGCTCACAGGAATGCTCAGAGGCTTCTGAATACCTTGTACAAGAATAAGCAGGACACTTTTATAGACAGATTTTTTTCAAGGCCAACATAAGTCCCACATGACACAGAATGTCCAAGGAATAAAAAAATTATATTTATAATACTATTTATATTCAGTTAGCAAATTCTGAACTAAAACTAGCAAACAGTAAATTTTATATTGTCTAAAGGAAAAGAGAAAACATAGGCTGACTTCAAGGGGCTGACACCCAATCTTGACTACAATTTGGTAATGGGCAAGTCATGGAATATCTGAGGAACAGAATTTTTTGTGTGAAATAGAGATCAAAATGCTACTTAGTGGAATGGTGTGAGGTCTCACAAAGGAAATGTGTATATGATTCTTAACAAAATATCTAATAAATGGAAATCTCTCAGTAACAATATTATTACTTTGTGGTGACAGACTATCTCTGTAAGGAATACAAGCAAGGCATTTTTTTTCCTCACAGATATTGCCTAAATCTGCAGGGGAAATTAATTTTGTATATAGATCTCTTCCCACACAAAAGACAAAATCCATAGATTTCTATTTTACAGTTTGGTTATAAACAAAATGGCATTTAACTTGGAAATTGTCAAAAGCACCACATGCTTTATATTCTTATTGCTGTCCAAGAAAACGCAAGGCCTACCTCCCATAGTTTTATCTCAACTAAAACCAGACTATATTATTTTTAAAGGATTACTTCATTAGTAAGAAGGATATGTGTGTGTGTATGTGTGTGTATGTATGTGTGTAGATTTATTATAAGAGATTAAATAGAAAATATTCATGTTAATATAAATATAAAATTCACTACTTATAGAGAAAAAAAAAATGAGTGCACAAAATAACTAGATTACTAAGAATTAAATGCAAGCCAGGTGGTGGTGGCGCATGCCTGTAATCCCAGCACTCTGGGAGGCAGAGGCAGGTAGATTTCTGAGTTCGAGGCCAGCCTGGTCTACAGAGTGAGTTCCAGGACAGCCAGGCTATACAGAGAAACCCTGTTTCTAAAAAAACAAATCCACCCCCCCCCCAAAAAAAAAAAACCCAAAAACAAAAAAACCAAAGATTTAAATGCTTTATTTCTTAACATTAACAGAGTGGTCTGACTTTCTAAAATTTCTAACTTTGTCTTTGAGTATATGTCAATGCTAAAATGATTATGATTCTTCAGGGTACTTCTATTTGAGATACGTACAAGAAAGCTGTATACCCTAGCTGGAAAGGGAAGACCTTTAAGAATTCAATTTTTAAATACTATAAGGAAAAGGTGCTCTAGGTCATATTTCTAAACTGACACATCACACATAATCTGATTTTTTCCATCTCTATCCTCATATGTCTTATAATTTTTGTCTTAAGATTTTTGCTACCATGTCCTCAGCTATTTATAGAGGGTGAGGTGATAACAGAGAGCAGTGGGGCTTCTAGCATAGGAGAAAATATTTCCCACATGCAAAAGTCTATAGAAATCTCTCTTTGCTCCCCAAACACACATATCTGGCAACCTCTCAGTTCCAATTTCATTTTGCAGATCCTGTGTAGACTCAGAACTAAATAACTAGAAGCTAGATGAAGCCTGTAAAGTCCCTGTGACTGTTGATTTACATAAATGTCCCCAAGCAGCAGTACCTTCAGTGGTGATCTCAGTCATGGTGGGTACAGAAATCAGATGAAAAGTTCCAGTCAAGTGGCACTTTGCAGAATCAGGTAGGATTAGAGGTCTCTTGTAGAGGGTTACCGCAAGGCTCTTCCTTTTCCTCAATGTTTCTGCTGTTTTTGTGTTCTTGTTGAACTTTGCCTCTTCTCTGCAGAGTTCTCCCCCTGGAAACAACCTAAGCCCTTTCCAAGCAGTACTTGTGGCTCAGCTAAAAGTATCAGCTTCAAACAAAAATAGCCTCATCTCCCTAGGACTCTTCAGCACTTTTTTTTTTTTTTTTGGCACTCTAGAAGAACACACACACACACACACACACACACACACACACACACCAACACTAAATCCCTAAGGATAGAGGAAAAATAAGTAAGCAAAAATAAAAGCAAATAAATAAAAGAAGAAAACGAAGTTAGAGTATCTAGATATAGTGTCTCTGATATAATTACAGATTTGGGGTCAGTGTCAGAAAACATAAAATAAAGAGTTGAAAGTAATCTTACCCGAGATAGCTCAGATTTATTCTTAGTGCCTCTAATACCCAGAACATTCCTCTCTCCCTTATTTGGCTAGGGGAGAGTCATGTAATGTCTACCGCTGACAGAGAGGAGGGCAGTTGTCAGTAATTTTTCTCTGTTGGTTTCTGGTTGCTCTAAATTCTCTAGGCAAGTGCACTTATATAGGGCTACACTCAGAACTGACACTTAACTCCTGGCCATTTTTCTAAGCTAGTCATGTTGTGAAAAATTAATATTTTCTAAATATTAGTCAATAAGAAGCATGTAATGTGACATTAAAACCCTGAGAAGCATGGCAGCTCAGGGTTTTATTCTAATACCTTATTGAAAACAAAATATGTGAATTCATCTCAGCAGTGAAAGAAAGAGAAGGTGAAATAAAGTTTAGAAATCCACTGCTCACATTTTAGAAAGGGATTTCACCATTTCTCTTTCTGAACTTGAAAGAAAGGGAGAAAAAACACATCCTAGCAGCAGCTAACAATTAGCTAAATTGCCTGATTAGCATTTCACCTTCCCACTTCTAGACAGGTGTTAATGAGAAGAGAAATATTCAATAGTTGGTGGGTGGAAGGGGAAGGAGAATCAAAGGGCACTGATAATCATAAACTTTAACCAGTCTGAGAATTATCAAGAGCTGGCTTTACTTATCTTGCTTATTTTCTTCTAATAATCAACTTAATAAATGCTTGCAGTTTTATCTCTTTGCCTTAACTCGCTGACTTTGGCTGTCAAAATCTCTTGAATCCTTATGGCACTTCTTAGTTTGCAAAGCAAAGCTCTTCTGTTTTAAAGTGTGGGGCTCAGAAGAACGCTGTGACAGCTATTTGCATAGACAAGACATCCGACTGTCACCAGCTGTCTTCATTGGCCACCTCAATTTCACGCCACAACAGAAATTGCATAGACATCAGCTGAATAAACAAGTCAGTACTCTGAGTTTAAGACCGACCAGAGGAAAAGATTCCAGGTTATACAGACCCGGCAGCTAGCAGCTAGGACTGGACCTAGATGATTAACATTGATTGCAGTGCTCATACATTGCCTGAAAGCTAATGTCTTCTTGCAGACAACTGTTTCCTAGTTGGATCATTGCAAATAAAGCTCATACAAAAGACAAAATGATGGATGCAGCAGCCTTTGGAATACTGGGTTAATCGAGGAGTGTTCCCTGAAAGCAGGGTTCACCTCACTTTGGTGGTTCTCTCCTGTGGTTATTTGAATAAGTATAGCTCCCATAGACTATACATACGAATACTTAGTTCCTAGTTGGTGGAACTATTTGGAATGAATTTGAATGTGTGGTCTTGTTGAAGGAGGCAAGTCACTCAAAAGGAGGCAGCATCTCAAAAGACCACCTGGGGCAGGTGTTTGGTCACGCCCCCTGGGCCCCTGGCTCCTTTTATTGTAGGTACAGCCTCCACCACTTCCCCCTACTCCCTGCAGAGAGGTCTGAGGTCGTCAGTCCAGTAGGAGTAATACCAAGCCTTCTCACATGCAAATAAGGTTTCCCCACCACCCCAGAACTGTATATAAGAATCCTATCCAGAAGGATTAAAGGTGTGCAAGAACTACTCTGTCATCTGAGAGCTTATGTCATGACTTGGAAAGAAGTTAGCTCCCCCGAAACGGAAATGCCACCTGAAGCTACCCTGCACTCCTTCCTGGTTAGTCAGCCTCTCCTCGGCCCAACCTGGCCCAACTCAGGGGTAAGTGGTGGAATCGACTTCCCCTTCCTGCTTGTACTCTCTCCCCTTCTGCTGAAACACTTGCACCAAGCCAGGCCAGAGATCTCCATGCAAAGCCTATGGTACACAGGCCCACATGATCCAACTGCCTAATACTTCCAAATCTCTAGGCCCCAGTTTTCTTGGAATTCAGCGAACAATGTATTACAAGGAATTGACTTCTCTTATTTTAAAAGTCTTGAACAGATGTTACTCATCTGTTAGGCTCTTCCAGTTTGATGCAAGAAGTACAGTTCTTTTCTCAGTATGACATCTGTTAATCTCACAGTGGCCATTTTGATCTACCAGCTATTGCATATAATAGTGAGACTAGGGTATTAATAACTGACCTTGTCTGCACAGTCATTGATGAACTGAAAACGAGGTGTTCTCAATTAAGTGATACATTTAGCTTAACATCTGATCAAACAAATCATTAGCTCTTGTGATTTTTTTTCACTTAGTGTTCTACACAACTAGACACCTCAAAAAATATTAGGATAAGCAATTAGGAAAGTATTATGAACTCTTCCCTTGAATTTTAAAACAACTGGCATATGCATCTTTTTCTGCAAACCTGCGTTTTCATGTTTAACAGGAACCATATATAAATAACTGAACTGAATGATTTCTGTAAGGCAAAGGGCACTGTCAAAAGGACAAAACGGCAACCAACAAATTGGGAAAAGATCTTCACCAACCCTACATCCGACAGAGGTCTAATATTCAATATATATAAAGAACTCAAGAAGTTAGACCCCAGAAAACCAAATAACCCTATTAAAAATGGGGTACAGAGCTAAACAAAGAATTTTCACCTGAAGAACTTCAGATGGCTGAGAAGCACCTTAAGACATGTTCAACATCATTAGTCATTAGGGAAATGCAAATCAAAACAACCCTGAAATTTCTCCTCACAATAGTCAAAATGGGTTACAAACTCAGGAGACAGCAAGTGTTGGCAAGGATGTGGAGAAAGAGGAACACTCCTCCACTGCTGGTGGGATTGCAAGCTGGTACAACCACTCTGGAAATCAGTCTGGCAGTTCCTCAGAAAACGGGCATGACACTTCTGGAGGATCCTTCTATACCATTCCTGGGCATATACCCAGAGGATTCCCCAGCATGCAATAAGGACACATGCTCCACTATGTTCTTAGCAGCCTTATTTATAGTAGTTACAAGCTGGAAAGAACCCAGATGTCCCTCAATGGAGGAATGGATACAGAAAATGTCGTATATTTACACAATGGAATACTACTCAGCAATTAAAAACAATGAATTCATGAAATTCATAGGCAAATGGTTGGAACTGGAAAATATTATACTAAGTGAGGTAGCTCATTCACAAAAGAACACACATGGAATGCAGTCACTAATAAGTGGATATTAGCCTAGAAGCTCAGAATACCCATAACACAACCCACATATCAAATCATTCCCAAGAAGAAGGAAGGAGAGGGTCTGAGTCCTGGAAAAGTTTGATGCAGCATTGTAGGGGATTGCCAGGACAGAGGAGTGAGAGGGGGTTGAATGGGGAACTGGCAGAGGGAAGAGGACTTATGGGACTTAGGGGGAGGAGGGAACCAGGAAAGGGAAAATCATTTGGAATGTAAACAAAGAAGATAAAAAAAAGAAGAAGAAAGAAAACATGCATCTAGGAAATATAAAAAAAGAGGAAATACTTTTTCTCCAATCTGCCAGCACCTGACCAATACAGATGCAGATACTCACAGCCAACCACTGGACTGGGCCCAGGAACCCACTGGAAGAGTTAGGGGAAGGACTATAGGAGTCGAAGGAGTTTGCATCCCTACAGGAAGAACAGCAATATCAACTAACCTGACCACCCAGAGCTCCCAGGGACTAAAATACCAACCAAAGAGTACCCATGGCTCTAGCTGCATATGTAGCAGAGGAAGGCCTTCTAGGGCATCAATAGGAGGAGAGGTCCTTGGTCCTGTGAAGGCTTGATGCCCCAGCATGAGGGAAATGCTAAGGCAGTGAGGTAGGAATGCGGGTGGATAGGTGGGGGAGCACCCTCAAAGAGGCAAAGGGGAGAGGCTATGGGATGGAGGATTTGCAGAGGGGAAACTGGGAAAGGGGACAACATTTGAAAAGCAAATAAATAAAATAACCAATAAAAAGAAAAAGATAGAAGAAGAAATAAAAGAAAGAAAATACATTCTTCTTTCATTCAGTACATCCCCACCAGTTTCACCTCCTCTTTTTTTTAAATATTTTTATTTTATATATTCTTTGTTTACATTCCAAATGATTTCTCCTTTCCCAGATCCCCCCCACCCCATATGTACCATAAACCTTCTTCTCTCCATCCATTCTCAAATCAGCTACCTGCTTTTTCTCTGTCCTTATATTCCTCTCCAATGCTAGATCAATCATTTCCAGGATCAGGACCCTCTCCATACTTCTTCATGGGAGTCATTTGTTATGTGATTTGTGCCTTGGGTATTCAGAGCTTCTGGGCTAATTAATATCCACTTACCAGAGATTACATTCCATGTGTATTCTTTTGTTATTGGGTTACCTCACTTAGGATGATATTTTCCAGATCAAACCATTTGCCTAAAAATTTTGTGAATTCATTGTTTCTAATTGCTGAGTAGTATTCCATTGTGTAAATATACCACATTTTCTGTATCCATTCCTCCTTTGAGGGGCATCTGGGTTCTTTCCAGCTTCTGGCTATTATAAATAAGGCTGCTATGAACATAATGGAACATGTGTCTTTATTGCATGCCTGGGAATCCTTTGGGTATATGCCCAGGAGAGGTATAGCAGGGTCCTCTGAAAGTGTCATGTCCAGCTTTCTGAGGAACTGCCAGACTGATTTCCAAAGTGGTTGTACTATCTTACAGCCCCACCAGCAGTGGAGGAGTGTTCCTCTTTCTCCACATCCTCACCAACACCTGCTGTCTCCTGAGTTTTTTTTAAAAACATTTATTTATTATTATATGTAAGTATACTGTAGTTATCCTCAGATGGACCAGAAGAGGGTGTCAGATCTCTTTACAGATGGCTGTGAGCCACCTTGTGGTTGCTGGGACTTGAACTTGGGACCTTTAGAAGAGCAGTCAGTGTTCTTAACTGCTGATCCATCTCTCCAGCCCCCCTGAGTTTTTGACCTTAGCCATTCTGACTGATGTAAGGTGAAATATTAGGGTTGTTTTGATTTGCATTTCCCTAATGACTAATGATGTTGAGCACTTCTTAAGGTGCCTCTCGGCCATCCGAATTTCATCAGGTGAAAATTCTTTGTTTAGATCTGTACCCCATTTTTAATAGGGTTATTTGGTTCCCTGGGGTCTAACTTCTTGAGTTCTTTGTATATATTGGATATTAACCCTCTATCAGATGTGGGGTTGGTGAATATCCTTTCCCAATTTGATGATTGCCATTTTGTCCTTTTAACAGTATCCTTTGCCTTGCAGAAACTTTGCAATTTGATGAGGTCCCATTTGTCAATTCTTGATCTTAGAGCATAAGCTATTGGTGTTCTGTTCAGGAACTTTTCCCCTGTGCCCATGTCCTCAGGGTCTTCCCCAGTTTCTTTTCTATTAGTTTCAGTGTGTCTGGTTTTACATGGAGGTCCTTGATCCACTTGGAGTGAAGTTTAGTACATGGAGATAAGAATGAATCAATTCGCATTCTTCTGCATGTTGACCTCCAATTGATCCAGCACCATTTGTTGAAAAGGCTATATTTTTCCACTGGATGTTTTTGGCTCCTTTGTCAAAGATCAAGTGACCATAGGTGTGTGGATTCATTTCTGGATCTTAAATTCTATTCCATTGGTCCACTTGTCTGTCACTGTGCCAATTCCATGCAGTTTTTAACACTATTGCTCTGTAGTATTGCTTGAAGTCAGGGATACTGATTCCCCTAGAATTTCTTTTGTTGTTGAGAATAGTTTTAGCTATCCTGGGTTTTTTGTAATTCCAGATGAATTTGAGAATTGCTTTTTCTAACTCTGTGAAGAACTGAGTTGGGATTTTGATGGGGATTGCGCTGAATCTATAGATTGCTTTTGGCGAGATGAACATTTTAACTATATTAATCCTGCCAATCCACAATAGATTTTTTCTATTTTCTAAGGTCTTCTTCAATTTCCTTCTTCAGAGACCTGAAGTTCTTGTCATATAGATCTTTCACTTGTTTGGTTAGAGTCACTCTTCCCAGCTTTCCCCACCCTCCTTTCTCCTTCAGATACATTCCCTACCCATCTTCTATCAGAAAAGAGGAGACCTCCAAAAAACACCAAACAATTCTGACAAAATAAAATAAAATAAGGCAAGGCAAATCTTCCTCATATCTGAGCTGGGTAAGGACACCAAACAAGAAGGAAACAGCCCCATGAGCAGGCAAAAGAGTAAAAGACATACTTGTCTGTTTCAAAATCAAATTATTTATTCTGATTTTCCAGCTCCCAAAATGATGATGCTGAGACTAACCATTTATTAATAAATGCTAGGCCAAAAGCTTTGACTCATTTTAACGATTGTATGTCTACCACCTGCTTTGTTACCTCGATTCAGTCCAGGCCCACTTCTTTCTGTATGCCTCCTTAGCACCTCCCTCAGTGTCTTTGTTTATTCTAACCTGAGTTCTACTACCTACTAGTTTATGTATGTCTTCTCCGAGTTTCTGAGTGAATCCTCTATCTTTCTGCCAGAGTCCTAACTCCTATTTCTTGCCTCAGCTCATTGGCCATTGACTTTTTTGTTGACAGGCGATTCTTATAAGAGATTCTCTTTACACTGGCCCCAAAGTTAGCAGTCTCATAAAAATACCAAGCTAATATGTTAGGAGGTATACAAAGAGAACCTAGTCCAGACCTGTTCAGGCTCCATTTTCATTGCTGCAGTCTCTGTGAGTCCATATGCAGGATGCTTATTTGATTGATTGATCCATGTTCTCCTAGTGTCCTGCATGCCATCTAATAGCAGTCTCTCCTCTTAATGAAATTGCCAGAGCTCTGAGGCGAGGGATCCAGTAAAGACCACCAATTTATACTCTCTCTGTATAATGTCTGGCTGTGGGTTTCTTATACTTGTTCCCATGTGGTGCTAGAGGAGTCCTTTCTGAGAAAAAAACTATACAAGGCATTTATCTATGAGTATAGCAGAATATCATTAGGATCACTTCATTATTTTTTTTTAATACCAGTAGTATTTGGTTCTACCCCATGTCTATCTAGTCTCCAGTTCCTGTTCATCCAGGCAGTGTCAGGTATGGGCTCCCTCTCATGGAGTGGGCCTCGAGTTAAATCAAATATTGGTAGGCCACTCCTATAAGTTCTTTCTGTGTCTACAAGACAGATGGTAAGTTAAAGGTTTTGTATCTGGGTTGGTGTCCACATTTCTCTTTTGGTAGCTTGCAGACTACTTTTCTCAAACTAAAGAGACTAGGGTTTAAAGCTCCATGCAGGCAACCGTTCAATCTTTACACACTGTATGCATGTTGCTATTGGAGAACCATGCTATGTCCTTCCATGAGCCTGGGTTCTTTTGGGATTTCCACAGGATCAGCTCAGCCAGTAACTCAATTGAATGTAACCCAGTCCCAGCACAGGGAAACTTGCCTGGCATTAAGAGACAGCCGCTTCAGACTTTATATTCTTATTACAAGTAATCCTCATTAGGGTTACCCTCATAGATTCCAGGAACTTTCCACTACACTAGGTTTCCAAAGTGGCCCCTAATTCCTGCTATTTTTCATCATTTTTTCCCTCCATCCTATCTCACTACACCTGATCCCTCCTGTTTCCATGCATACCAGCTCATAGTCTAACAGTTATAACTAGGAGAAAGATCCATGGTTCCTTATCCCCTAAAGACTTTCTTTTTACTTAACCTGCCTGAGTCTAAAAATTGTGCTTGATTATCATTTACTTAATGGCTAATATCCACTTATATGTGAATACATAGTATATCCGTCTCTCTGTGTCTGGGTTACCTCCCACAGATAAATTTTTTTCTAGTATCCATTTGCTTCCAAATTTCAGGATGGCATTTTTTTTCAACAGCTGAGTTGCCAAGTCATGCAAGGTCCTTGACAGTTTGCGGCTGAACAGGGATTTGCCTCAAGTTGGAGTAAGAGGTGTTTGGGAAGAATGGAAGGATTCTGCTTGAGACACCTCTCTAGACAGCTCATCTAGACAGCTTAACTCTCAAAAACCAAATTCTAGTCCTTTATTTCCACATCAATTCAGCCATATACCCCAGGTTTCCTTTTGATCACTCCACAAATCAGCATCTTATGACCTTAGTAACTTGATTGTTAAAAAAAGATGCCTTTCATGGTGGCGCACGCCTATAATCCCAGCACTTGGGTGGCAAAGGCAGGCAGATTTCTGAGTTCAAGGTCAACCTGGTCTACAGAGTGAGTTCCAGGACAGCCAGGACTACACAGAGAAACCTGTCTTCAAAAACAAAAACAAGACAAGAACACTTTTTTTTTTTAAATTAACTCTGAGATCTGCCTGCTTTTGTAAACACAAACAATAAGCTTTGCTAAGTGGGATCCCATTCTGAGACCACCACTCCCATCATGCCTAGACCTAAATTCACTGTCTCAGGCTGATCTTGAACTTAGAAATCTGCCTTCCTTTGTAAACCCAAACAATAAGTTTAGTTGCTTGGTATCCAGTCCAGAGATTACCACTTCCTCATTTCCTAGTGCTCTTTTATTACTTTAACCATGAGCCTTGGCTTTTTGCTTTATTTTTTCAACTATTCCTTTCCCTTTATCAACTCATTAGCACAACTTCCTCTCTTCTTTCAGATCCATGAAACCCCTCATACAATTCATTTTTTTCTCTTTATATTTTATGTAGTTGACAAATGCTGTTAATTTATTCTTAAACTCAAGTTTT
Organism: Apodemus sylvaticus; assembly: GCF_947179515.1. Taxonomy (NCBI): domain Eukaryota; kingdom Metazoa; phylum Chordata; class Mammalia; order Rodentia; family Muridae; genus Apodemus; species Apodemus sylvaticus. Next base: position 792,436 of record NC_067494.1, read on the forward strand.
TATAGTTCTTTACCCACAGCTTTATGGACTGTCCTGAAGGTAGCAATGTTCACCACTTTGCTGAAGAACACCAGACATACCCTCATGTCCTACACTTGGGTTGTTTCAAATTGTCATGAAATCATTAACCTTGGCAGGGAGAATATTGCCAGATAAACTTGGCAGGGACAATATTTCCTGAAGGAGGGACATGAAGTAAAATATATACATTCCTATACCAACAAACATTATGCCTAGCAACCATTAATACCCATGGAGACTCATGTCCTGCTTATTCTGCTCCAGTGTCAGGAACTAAGTCATGCCATCCCTTCTGTAGCTATGTAGGACTTGGCACTGAGTAATGCCCCATTACATAAATGTACCATATTTTCCTTATCCATTCTTTTCTCAGGGGACATCTAGTTTGTTTCCAACTTCTGGGTAATATGAATAATAATATAGTAAACATAGTTAAACAAGTGATGTTATAATAGGATAGAGTATCCTTTGGTATATGCCCAAGAAAGGATAGCTAAGTCTAGTGTAAGATTGATTCTCAAATTTCTGATGAACCACTATATTGATTTCCATAGTGGCTATGTGAGTTTGGACTCCCACCAGCAATGAAGGAGTGTTCCCATTGCTACACATACTCTTCACCATGAGCTCGTACTTGTGTTATTGATCTTAACCATTCTGACAGTTAAGTTGAAATCTCAAAGTTTTGATTTACATTTTCCTGATGAACATTTGTTTCACAGCCGTTTGAAATTCCTCAGTTGAGAATTCTCTGTTTTATTATATATATATATATATATATATATATATATATATATATATATATATATATATATATATATTGGATGTGGAGTTGGTAAAAATCATTCCCAATTATGTAAACTGCCACTTTGTTCAATTGACAGTGACCTTTGCTTTACAGAAGCTTTGTATTTTCATGAAGTACCATTTATTATTATTATTTTTTTTTTATCACAGTGAAGGCCCAATTAGTGTTCTGCTCAGGAAGTTGTCTCCTGTGCCAGTGTGTTTCAGGCTATTGTCCACTTCATTCAAGATTAGTGTATCTGGTTTTCTTGAAGTTTTTGATTCACTTGGACTTGGTTTGTGTAGGGAGATAGATATGAATCTATTTGCATTCCTCTACATGCAGACCTCCAGTTAAACCTGCACCATTTTTGGAAGATACTTTCTTCATCCAGTGTGTATTTCTGGCTTCTTTATCATTAGTCAAGAGCTAATAGGTGTGTGGATTTTTGTCTGCCTTCAATTTGATTCCATTAATCAATATGTCCACTTTTGTGACACTACCATGCAGTTTTTATTATTTGAGCTCTGTGATAGAACTTGAAATCAGGGATGGTGATACATCCTAAAGTTCTTTTATTGTTCAGGATTGATTCAGCTATCTTGGTTTTTGTTCGTTTGTTTTGTTTGTTTTTCCCTATGAAATTGAGAATTATCTTGCCAAGTCTGTAAACAATTGTGTGGGAAATTTGATGGGGATTGCATTGAGCCTGTCAAGTTCTTTTCGTAGGACATCACCCATTTTCACTATTTTAACCTTAGAGACTTATGCACAAGGGAGATCTTCTCATATTCTGAAGGATTTTTTATTTCAATTTCTTTCTTCAGAGACTTAAAGTTTTTATCATACAGGTCTTTCACATGTTTGGTTATAGTTACTCCCAAGATATTTTATCTTATTTGTGGTTATTTGTGAGAGGTGTTATATCCTTGATTTTTCTCTCAGTTCATTTGTCATTTGTATTTGGGTGGGCTATTGTTTTCTTTGAGTTCATAGTCTTGTACCCAGCCACTTCACTGCAAGTATTTATCAGCTATAGGAGTTTCCTGGTGGAAATTTAGGACCACTTATGTATAAGTGTATAATGAATAAATATGTATAATGAATAAAGATATAAAAAGAACATTATTGCTCCTAGGTATGGGAAAGGAGAAAGTTTATTGTGGATAAAAGGAAGAGGCAAGGAAATCTGGGAGAATACAAAATGAACATGACCAGAATAAGTCAGGACATGTGAGGGTGGGGTGAGAAGGACTGGTAGAAGTGAGGCAGAGACTATACAAAATGACCAGGCACCAAAATGGTTGTGTATTGAAGGGAACTGGTAGGCAAGGAGAGCTCAGCCCAGTATCTCGGTTGAAGAATTTTAGGATAGGGGTGGGGTATGGCAGTCAAAAGGACACTGTAACATGTAGGGATTGAGGAATGCTGGTAGCCAGATCTGCTTTCATATGTGAAATAAGCACCTCAGTCTTTTGTGTTAACTTTGAGACTGTCTGCAAACAAAGATGCTTTGACTTCTTCCTATCCAATTTGTACCTCTTTGATTTCCTTCAGTTGTCTTATTGCTCTAGCATAAACTTCAAGTAGTATATTGCAATAGATATGGAGATAGTAGACACATTTGTGTTGTGTCTGATTTTAGTGGAATTGCTTTAAGATTCTCTGCATTTAATTTGATGTTGGCTATAGTTTTGCTGTAAATTGCCTTTATTATGTTTAGGAATGTTCCTTGTATCCCTAATCTCTTCAGGACTGTGATCATAATTGGATCACAAAAGGCCTTTTTGGTATATAATGAAATTATCATGTGGTTTTATTTTAGGTTTTTCCTTTAGTGTTTTTTTTTTAAATATGATAGATTACACTCACTGAATATTGAATATTGAACCATCTCTGGTATGAAGCCTATTTTATCATGGTGAATATTCTTTTTGATGTTTTCTTGGATTCAGTTTGCAAGTATTTTTACCTGTATTAAATCAAACAATTTTTTAACTTTATTTTATACTTTGTGATTTTCACATCATATGCCTCAATCATATTCATCCCCCCTTTTCTTTATCTGCCATCTGCCTTAGTAACCTCTCCCTCCCCCCCAAAAAAAACAAAATAAAAATGAATAAATAAAAATAAAATAGAAATAAGACATCTACTCTGAAAGCTGCACTGTGTCTCACAATATAACCTTTTGCCCAAATAGCTTTACTTCTGCTTCACTGTTAATAATAGATCCTCGTGGGGACTACTCTTGGATTTCATGTGGGTTCCCTGTGTCATAAAGATCCTACAGCTTTGAATCTGCAGGTCAGACACCATTATGTGCTCCAGCAGTTCATAAATGAGGTTGATGTTGGAGTGGGCCAACACAGAACCCTAGATTAGGGCAGTAACTGATCTTTCCCATGCCATAATACACCATGGCAGATAGGGGCAGGAACCAAACAAGAGCCTTCCCATATATATATATATATAATGTTATATATAAAATTTAATATATATATTAAAATTTAAAAAGAGAAAAGAAAAGAAAGAAAAGAAAAGAAAAAAGAAAAAAGTTAACTTCTCCCTTTTTGACTTAGTTGAAGAATTTAAGTGTCTTACAAGAAAGAGGTAACAGGAAGACACTAACTATATTTTGCAGGAATACATTTGGCCTTTTAAATCTTCTGGATGAAGAAACTAGGAACATTGGAAATGATCACAAGAACCTAGATTGTATCTGACTTCATTTGATTTTAAAATCCTATCATATGACCTAGAAATTTCTTTGATGTTTCCAGTTGATAATCCTTGTCTTCAGAATCACAAGAGGGAAAAAGATTAATGAAATGATTAGTTCTTTAATATTTCTCAACTTGAGCATTTCTTTTCACTTCATTTAAAATTGGCTGTGTTCTACTGGTATTATGGAAACTTTCTCTGCCTTCATTTTCCAAGTTTCTTTATTTAATCATAGGTTGAAGGCCATTCTATAGGCTTAGTTTGCCATAAGGTTATTTCAGAAACTGTGTAATACAGATCACTTCTCAATTTGGAAGGCATTCCTGAGGAATTAAAAACTTTCCTCTCTGATTCTGACTCATAAATAGCTTTGTCTCTGATATCAGGTTCCTTTCGTCATACACATTTGACATTGTCAAACATTTCCTTGCAAACTTGCTGAGTCAGTCCAGTGTCAGGCTAGCAGAGGGGGTGAAGGGTAGGAGGTGTTGCTGCTCCTGGCATCTTTCCTCTGCTGCTGCCATTTCTGTGAGGATCTGCAGTGTCTTGAACTAAGAGGCCCCATGGAGACCATAATTCAGCTAGCTGCTTTTGATTCTATAACCTTTTATATGTGACCTTCATTATGAATTTCTGGTTGCTGCTCAAAGGTAATTTATGCCTTTTCATTCCCTTATAAAAGCACAAATACCATTCTTATGAAAAATAAAATATCTGGTGAACAATTTTAGATACAAATTCATTTTTTTCTTTTAGATGCATTAAATGGAGATTTCTGGTTGCTAACATTGAAAAAAAATTTCAATGTCAGCCTGTTCTTTGCATTTTGATGTTTGACATTATCAGCAGTGTGCTCTGTTCTATCTGGTCTATTGTCACTAAACTCTTGCTAGATTCCCCAACCTTGTATACTTACTTATCAATAAGGAATATACCTATTAATCACAATGAAAAAAAGATAGATAATGGTGGTATGAGTATGAAGACAAAGGCTCACATCATATACTGCAAATACCAAACAGAGATAGTGAACCAGAAATCACTTGAATCTATACACCTTAAAGTCTCCTTTTTACTGTGGGATCCAGGCTAGATTTCAGTGCTACCAAAATAAGGAAGGCAAGAACTTTATCTGCAAACAGCTCAGTCTAGTAAAATAAATGAAAAATTAAATCAAGAGTCACACCTTAAACCAAGGAACATAGTATAAGTGTGGGCATTGAGCATGGAAAGTTGGTTTTAAAAGAATAGGAAATAAATTAAAGGAAATAATTGAGTTGGGTCTTTATGTGTACCACTTGATAATATAAGAGTGGTTAAAGACAAATCCAAGTAGATCAAATTACTTAGGGGAAAAAATCATGAACTTTAATTCAATAAGATTTGATTAAAAGGTGATCATAATAACCATAAAAAGGAAACTGAAGAAAGATATAGAGATTGAAGTAGTTTGAATGAGATGTCCCCTTAGTCTTAGTCACTTGTTATTTGGTTCCATGTAGAATGAACTGTTTGGAGCTTTGGAAAAAACTTGTCAGTGGAAGTAGGCTTTGAGAGTATATAGACTCAAGCTATTTCTGGTTCACTATCTCTGTTTGGTATTTTCAGCATAAGATGTGAGCCCTTATGTCTCTTTGCTCAGCCTTCTTGGACTTTAAGCTTCTGGAACTAGAAGCCTTGGTCATGATATTTTATCACTGTTTGTATCAGGAACCGAAGTGACAGATCATCTCCAAACCCAGTGATATCACACATAGGCAGGACTCACAGGTCTGTTGCCATGACAGCCGCCATACACTTCCAGAATCCACTTGACTCACCTCTCACCTTTGCCTGTGAGTGACTATGTCAGAATGAAATTTCTACTGCCTGCCACTGCGAGACTCAGACTGCTTGTTACCACATGAGCTGTGCTGCAGTTATCCACCATGTAGAGATAGCCTCTTCCGTGTGGATTACACACTTGGATGGGCCCATACCAACCATAGAGTTTCAGATTTCCTGCTTCCAGACCATAAAAACTCTCAAACACACACTGCCATATATGTAAGGTGTTTCCTCCAGTCCACAGGAAGGACCCTAAATGCCCAGATAGGGCCTGGAAGGACACTTTTGGATCAAGGGGTTGGCATTTCATAACCATGGTCCTTATGACCCACCTCCTAGTTTACATATAAGATGAGACCTTGACCCTTGGGTGATTTCCCTTCTCAGAAAGCTGTTCATATTCCCTCGGGATCTTGCAGCTGATCAGAAATTCCAAGAGCTAGGTTGAAACACTTTCTGGTGAATCTAGGACTCTACCATAGCCCTTAGATGTTCACATGATGACCTGGTCATCTAGCCTGGCTGTACACTTGTATCTTGTTACTGAACTCTTCCTGGGACACCAGTATGAATAACATCCCCATCACCCAATGGCTGCAACATTGTCTTTGAATGTATCTCCAGATACAGCACTGGGATGTCTCCTAGAAAATCTCAAATCTCTAAAGTTAATGCCCGACTTGAGGGCATCAAAACTAGTACACCTCTATAATAAGGTCTGGATTCAGTACCCATTAGAAAATTGCTCCAAGTGGCCACTTAATGGCACATTATATCCAATTAATTTAAGGGAACTTCATACATATTACCAGTGGTCTGGTAAATGGAAAGAGATTTCCTATGCCCAAGCATTTATCTATCTTTACTCCAACCCCTCTATGTGCTCTTCTTGTTCCCCATCCCAACTTCTCTTAGCCATGAAACCTATACCACTTACACCAGATGATTTTACAACAATTGATCCAGCTAACCAACTGCCTCCTTTCCACCACAGACCTGTTTCCATGCCTCGAAAAACACAAACTGCTACCTCAGTTTCTCCTTCTCACCAGAATACCCAAGAACCTACTAGCTTGACCCCTCCACGTCACTCACTTCCTCCTGTGCCAGCTGCAGGTTGCTCTAATCATCCGGCATTGATACCAACCTTACTCCTCCTATCGCTAGCTCTAAAACCACAGCCAAACCCCAAGTCATTTTCCTCTAGGGATACCTGACCTCTAAGGGAAATTGCTTGGATAGATGGCCTTATCAGAGTACATGGTTTTTTCTCATTGAATGAACTTTCTCAAATGGAAAGGAGACTGGATTCCTATACCACTAATTCCTCTGCCCTTATTAAAGAGGTCTAATGCATTACTCAGTCTTATAGCTTGACTTTCCATGGTGTACACATGATCCTTACTAATAATTTACTTCCTGATGAATGCTGCTGAGTTTGGGAAGTGGCAAAAATGCATGTAGATGATATTCATCAAACAGATAAAACATATCCAATCAGATCTGAGATAGTGTGGGGCCAAGATCCTCAATGGAATTATAATTCCACCAATGGGATGATATTTTAGCCAGAGATAGATTCATAATCTGTTTCCTGGCCAGTCTCTGTAGGGCAGTCTTTTTTTTTATTTACATTGCAAATGATTTCCCCTTTTCTGGGTCCCCACTCCCCGAAAGTCCCATAAGCCCTCTTCCGTCCCCCTATTCTTCCATCCACCCCTTCCCACTTCCCTGTTCTGGAATTCCCCTATACTCTTGCACTGAGTCTTTCCAGAACCAGGGACCACTCCTCCATTCTTTTTGGACATCATTTAATTTGTGGATTATGTCCTGGATATTCAAAGTTTCTAGGCTAATATCCACTTATCAGTGAGTGCATACCATGATTGATCTTTTGAGACTGGGCTACCTCACTTAGTATGATGTTCCCCAGCTCTATCCATTTGTCTAAGAATTTCATGAATTCATTGTTTCTAATGGCTGAATAGTACTCCATTGTGTAAATATACCACATTTTTTGTATCCATTCCTCCGTTGAAGGACATCTAGGTTCTTTCCAGATTCTGGCTACTACAAATAGGGCTGCTATGAACATAGTGGAGCATGTGTCCTTATTGCATGCTGAAGAAGCCTCTGGATATATGCCCAGTAGTGGTATAATAGGGTCCTCAGGAAGTGACATGCCCAGTTTTCTGAGGAACCGCCAGACTGATTTCCAGAGTGGTTGCACCATCTTGCAATCCCACCAGCAGTGGAGGAGTGTTCCTCTTTCTCCACATCCTCACTAACACCTGCTGTCTCCTGAGTTTTTTGACCTTAGCCATTCTGACTGGTGTGAGGTGAAATCTCAGTGTTGTTTTGATTTGCATTTCCCTAATGATTAATGATGTTGAACATTTCTTAAGGTGTTTCTCAGCTCTCCGAAGTTCTTCATGTGAAAATTCTTTGTTTAGCTCCGTACCCCACTTTTTAATGGGGTTATTTGGATCTCTGGGTTATACTTTCTTGAGTTCTTTGTATATATTAGATATTAGCCCCCTGTCGGATTTAGGGTTGGTGAAGATTCTTTCCCAGTCTGTTGGTTGACGTTTTGTCCTTTTGATGGTATCCTTTGCCTTACAGAAACTTTGTAGTTTTATGAGGTCCCATTTGTCAATTCTTGATCTTAGAGCATAAGCTATTGGCGTTCTATTCAGGAACTTTTCCTCTGTGCCCATGTCCTCCAGGGTCTTCCCCAGTTTTTCTTTTCAATTAGTTTCAGTGTGTCAGGTTTTATGTGGAGGTCCTTGATCCATTTGGAGTTGAGCTTGGTACAAGGAGATAAGAATGGATCGATGCGCATTCTTCTGCATGCTGACCTCCAATTGAACCAGCACCATTTGTTGAAAAGACTACCTTTTTTCCACTGGATGCTTTCAGCCCCTTTGTCAAAGACCAAGCGACCATAGGTGTGTTGGTTCATTTCTGGGTCTTCAATCCTATTCCATTGATCCACTTGCCTGATATTGTACCAATACCATGCAGTTTTTATCACTATTGCTCTGTAGTAGAGTTTAAAGTCTGGGATATTGAATCCCCCTGAAGTTCTTTTACTTTTGAGAATAGATTTAGCTATCCTGGGTTTTTTGTTATTCCATATGAATTTGAGAATTGCTCTTTCTAGCTCTATGAAGAACTGGGTTGGGATTTTTATGGGGATAGCATTGAATCTATAGATTGCCTTTGGCAAGTTGGCCATTTTAACTATATTAATCCTGCCAATCCACGAGCATGGAAGGTTTTTCCATTTTCTGAGATCTTCTTCGATTTCCTTCTTCAGAGATCTGAAGTTCTTGTCATATAGGTCTTTCACTTGTTTGGTTAGAGTCACCCCAAGATACTTTATGTTGTTTGTAGCTATTGTGAAGGGGGTCATTTCCCTAATTTCTTTCTCAGTCTGCTTATCCTTTGAATATATAAAGGCTACTGATTTGCTTGCGTTGATTTTGTAGCCAGCCACTTTGCTGAAGTTGTTTATCAGCTGTAGGAGTTCTCTAGTAGAGTTTTTAGGGTCACTTAAGTATACAATCATATCATATGCAAATAGTGATAATTTGACTTCTTCCTTTCCAATTTGTATCCCTTTGACTCCCTTCTGTTGTCTAATTGCTCTATCTAGGACTTCAAAAACTATATTGAAAAGATATGGAGAGAGGGGGCAGCCTTGTCTAGTCCTTGATTTTAGTGGGATTGCTTCAAGTTTCTCTCCATTTAGTTTGATGTTGGCTACTGGTTTGCTGTATATTGCTTTTACTATGTTTAGATATGGGCCTTGAATTCCTGTCCTTTCCAAGACTTTTAGCATGAAAAGATGCTGCATTTTGTCAAATGCTTTTTCAGCATCTATATATATCATGTGGTTTTTTTCTTTGAGTTTGTTTATGTAGTGGATAGCATTTCAGTATATTGAACCATCCCTGCATCCCTGGAATGAAGCCTACTTGATCATGGTGGATGATCGTTTTGATGTGTTCTTGGATTCAGTGGGCAAGAATTTTCTTTAGTATTTTTGCATCGATATTCGTAAGGGAAATTGGCCTGAAATTCGCTTTCTTAGTTGGATCTTTGTGTGGTTTTGGTATCAGCGTAATAGTGGCTTCGAAGAAGGAGTTGGGTAGTGTTCCTTCTGTTTCTATTTGGTGGAAGAGTTTGAAGAGTATTGGTGTTAAGTCTTCTTTGAAGGTCTGATAGAATTCAGCACTGAAACCATCTGGTCCTGTGCTTTTTTTTGGTTGGAAGCCTATCTATGACCCCTTCTATTTCTTTAGGGGTTATGGGTCTGTTTAGATGGTCTATTTGATCCTGGTTTAATTTTGGTAATTGGTATCTGTCTAAGAAAATGTCCATTTCCTCCAGATTCTCCAGTTGTGTTGAGTACAGGTTTTTGTAGTAGGATCTGATGATTTTTTGAATTTCCTTGGTTTCTGTTGTGATATCTCTGTTTTCATTTCTAATTTTGTTAATTTGGATACTTTCTTTGTGCCCTTTGGTTAGTCTGGCTAAGGGTTTATCTATCTTGTTGATTTTTTCAAAGAACCAGCTTTTGGTCTTGTTGATTCTTTGTATGGTTCTCTTGGTTTCTACTTGATTGATTTCAGCCCTGAGTTTGATGATTTCCTGTCTTCTCCTCCTCCTGGGTGAATTAGCTTCTTCTTGTTCCAGGGTTTTCAGTTGTTCTGTTAATCTTCTAGTGTAAGCTCTCCCGAATTTCTTTTTGAAGGCACTCAAAGCTATGAGTTTTCCTCTTAGCACTGCTTTCATTGTGTCCCATAGATTTGTGTATGCTGTGCCTTCATTTTCATTAAATTCTAAGAAATCTTTGATTTCTTTCTTTATTTCTTCCTTGACCAAGGTATCACTGAGTAGAGTATTATTCAGTTTCCATGTGTATGTGGGCTTTCTGTTGTTTTTACTGTTACTAAAGACCACTTTTACTCCATAGTGATCTGATAGGAGGCATGGGATTATTTCAATCTTCTTATATTTGTTGAGTTCTGCCTTGTGACCAACTATATGATCTATTTTGGAGAAGGTACCATGAGGTGCTGAGAAAAAGGTATATTCTTTTGCTTTGGAATGAAAAGTTCTATATATATCTGTTAAATCCAAAATTGGTTCAAAGCTTCAATTAGTTTCATTGTCTCCCTGTTTAGTTTCTGTTTTCCTGATCAGTCCATTGGTGAAAGTGGAGTGTTGAAGTCACCCACAATTATTGTGTTAGGTGCAATGTGCACTTTGAGCTTTAGTAACGTTTCTTTTATAAATGAGGGCGCCCTTGATTTGGGGGCATAGATGTTCAGGATTGAGAGTTCTTGTTGGATTTTTCCTTGGACCAGCAAGTAGTGACCTTCCATGTCTCTTTTGATGACATTAGGTTGAAAGTCAATTTTATCTGAAATTAGAATGGCAACTCCGGCTTGTTTCCTGGGACCATTTGCTTGTAGAATTGTCTTCCAGCCTTTTACTCTAAGGTAGTTTTTGTCTTTGACATTGAGGTGTGTTTCCTGTAAGCAGCAAAATGTAGGGTCCTGTTTATGTAACCAGTCTGTTAGTCTATGTCTTTTTATTGGGGAATTGAGTCCATTGATGTTAAGAGATATCAATGAGTAGTGGTTATTGCTTCCTAACATTTTTGATTTTAATTTTATACATGTGTGGTTATCCTCTTTGAGTTTGATGAAAGAAGCTTAATATCCTGCTCTTGCCAGGGTATAGTTTCCCTCATTGTACTGGTGCTTTCTCCCTATTAACCTTTGTAGGGCTGGGTTTGTAGAAAGATATTGTGTAAATTTGGTTATGTCGTGGAATGTCTTGGTTTCTCTATCTATAGTAATTGAGAGTTTTGCTGGGTATAGTAGTCTCGGCTGGCATTTGTGTTCTCTTAGAGTCTGCATGAGCTCCGCCCAGGATCTTCTAGCTTTCATGGTCTCTGGTGAGAAATCTGGTGTAATTCTGATAGGTCTTCCTTTATATGTTACTTGCCCTTTTTCTCTTACTGCCCTAAGTATTCTTTCTTTGTTTAGTACATTTGGGGTTTTGATTATTATGTGACGAGAGGTATTTCTGTTTTGGTCCAGTCTGTTTGGAGTTCTGTAGGCTTCTTGTATATTCATGGGCATCTCTCTCTTTAGGTTAGGGAAGTTTTCTTCCATAATTTTGTTGAAGATATTTGCTGGCCCTTTAAGTTGTAAATCTTCACTCTCATCAATACCTATGATCCTTAGATTTGGCTTTCTCATTGTGTCCTGGATTTCCTGGATATTTTGGGTTACAAGCTTTTTGCATTTTGCATTTTCTTTAACTGTTGAGTCCATGGTTTCTATGGTATCTTCGGCATCTGAGATTCTTTCTTCTATCTCTTGTATTCTGTTGTTGATATTTGCATCTATGATCCCTGATTTCTTCCCAAGGTTTTTTGTGCTTTCTTAGTTCTTTCTACTTCTGTTTTTAGATCCTGGAAATTTTTGCTCAGTTCTGTCATTTGCTTGTTTGTGTTTTCCTCTAATTCTTTAAGCGATTTTTGTGTTTCCTCTTTCATGACTTCTGCCTATTGATCAAGGTTCTCCTGTATTTCTTTAAGTGATTTTTGCATTTCCTCCTTATTGGCTTTTGTATTCTCTGGAATTTCTTTCAATGATTTTTGTGTTTCCCTTGTAAGGGCTTCTAATTTTTGATCCATTTTCTCCTGAATTTCTTCAAGTATGTCCTTCATGTGTTCCTGTACTAGCATCATGACCAGTGATTTTAAATCCAAATCTTGTTTTTCTGGTGTGTTGGGGTATCCAGGACTTGCTAATGTTGGAGAATTGGGTTCAGATGCTGCCATAATGCCTTCGTTTCTGTTAGTAATGTTCCTGTTTGCCTTTAGTCATCTGGTTCTCCCAGGAGTTAGATGGTCTTATTGTAACTGGCTGGAGCTTCAACCTACTGTGGATCTTTAAGGTTATTTCTGCAACACTGGATGACTGGGTTTCTTCTGGCACAGATTACTGATTTGCTGGCTTCCTCTTTTGTGACTTTGGAGCCCTTCTCAATTTTGCCTCAAGCAATGCTATACTTAGGTTGTCAAGGTCAACCAGGTGTTCTCTGTCTGCTCTTTTATGGAGGGAAGAAGTTGTGGTGGATGTCACTCCCTCTGTTGATTCTTACATACCGCCTATGGCCTATGTGCTCAGTTCCTAAGTGCAGGCAGACCCCTGGCGGTTTGCACCACCAGAAATCTAAGGCTCAGGGTGTTACAGTACCTAGTGATCCTTTTGTGTCCCTGCAGACAGCAAATATAGCTGTGGGGCTTCTCTCCTTCTACAGCTTCTACAGGGCAGGATGCAGGCCCCGAGCCTGGTGGGCTGGCAGACAAAAGTTGCCTACGTGCTCAGTTCCTGAGTGCAGGCAGACCCCTGGCGGTTTGCACCTCTAGAAATCTAAGGCTCAGGGTGTTACAGTACCTAGAGATCCTTTTGTGTCCCTGCAGACAGGGAGTTTGGCCGCGGGGCTTCTCTCCTTCTACAGCTTCCTGGGCAGGACACGGCCCCTTGCCCTGTGGGCTGGCAGACAAAAGCCGCCTACGTGCTCAGTTCCTGAGTGCAGGCCTGTAGGGCAGTCTTAAAGCCAGTACATTTTGAAAACTCCAAAAGGTCAACCAGGATAAACAGAAAAACCCATCTCAATTTTTAGAACACCTCACAAAGGCATTATTGCAATACACTAATTTGGACCCTGAAAACCCAGAACTTCTGATGACCTACATTTTTTCCCAGAGCTACCCTGACATAAAAGCTAAACTTAGGCATTGGAGAAATGGACCCTAATTCCACAGGCAGAAATTTTGTTGCTGGCCTTCAAGGTGTATCATGAGAGAGAAGAAAAAGCCTGCAAACAAAAATACCATATGCTGACAAAGGCTGTCAGACAAGCCCCAGTCATTGCCCCAGACTCCTGGTCTTCTAAAGCTCAGAGACTACCAGGCCCTTGCTATAGATGTGGTCAACAAGGTCACCAGGTGAGGGCTTACTCTAAATCACACGCCATGTTTTAGATGCCATTAAGAGGGTCATTGGGCTGCTGATTGCTCTCAGGTCACACAAGACAGAGGGACATCACTCCTAGGTAACCCTCCAGCCAATCTCCTAGAGTTGGCTCTGGAAAACCAAAGAGTCCTGGGACCCCTCAAACCAACTACAGCCATCACTAGCAGTGAGCCCCGGATAGTCATCATGGTATATGTGCGACCCATCTCCTTCCTCTTGGACACTGGGGCCACTTGCTTGGTCCTGATGGAGTTTTGGGGACCCAGTTCCCCTTCTTGTTATCCTATCATTGGGGTAGGAGGACAATCTTACCTTCCTCAACAGACCCCACCACTTAGTTGTAGTTTTAGTGGTGTACCTCTCACCCATTCCTTTTTGGTAATGCTGACATGTCTTGTCTCTTATTGGGAAGGGATCTTCTAGCTAAGTTGGGAGCCTCTATTTCCTTTGCTCTCCCCATTCACTTAAACCCAAACTCACCAGCAGCTTCTCTGCTCCTTCTTCTAGTCAGTCAACCCACTAACACTATCATGGTGTTTCCTTTACCAGCTTCTCAATTGTACCCCTGAGTCTGGGATGTCCAGGGCCCCTCTGTTGCTAAACATCATTCTCCTGTGTTGTGATCCACTTACTGAACTCTACCAGGTACATCACCCAAGTTCAATACCCTCTCTTTCTCCAGAGCCTCAGGGGACTTAAGCCTATCATTTCTGACCTCTTAAAGAAAAAACCCCTTTGCCCCACCTCTTATCCCTTTCATACCCCTAGCAGTTAAGAAACCTAATAGTACCTATTGCCTGGTTTAAGACCTCAGGTGCATTAATACTGCAGTGGTTCCCCTCCATCCTGTTGTGGCTAACCTTTATATACTTCTTTCCACTAACCCCTCATGAACTTCCCATTCCTCAGTCCTAGATCTCAAAGATGCATTTTTCTCTATCTCTCTAGATACACAGTCATAGAACATATTTGCCTTTTCCTGGACAGATTCTGACACCCACTTCTTTACCCAACTTACCTGGACTGTTCTACATCAGGGATTCTGGGACAGCCCACACCTATTTGGCCAGACCCTGGCTTCTGACTTAATGTATATACCTCTCCCTACATCTAAGATTGTGCACTATATAGATGGATTCCTTCTCTGCATCCTTTCTCTAGATATTAACCAAGCTGACACATCTGTTCTTCTAAATTTCCTTTCCAGAAGAGGCTACAGGACCTCACCTTTTATAGTCCAACTGTCCACTCCTCAGGTTACCTATTTGGGATTACCAATCACTGCAACCCACAAGGGTTGAAAGAATCTGAATCACTCTCTAACTATTCCTTCTACAATGGAGGAGATTTTTACCATTCCTAGGAATAGCTAGTTTTTGTATGTTCCTGAGATCCTTCTTTCCTTTTCCTTCCTTTCTCATCCTTTATATGAAGGAACATTAGGCCCATGCAGGAATCTCTTCTCAAACCTGTTACCAAGCCCTTTCAAAGACTCCACCATGCTCTCCTTAAGGCACCAGCCTTACACCTCTCTGGCCTGACTTGTTCTTTTTCTCTCTATGCAATTGAAAAAGAGGGATTTCAGTTGGGGTCTTAGGTCACCAACTGGGACACTCTTTTGCACCTGTAGGATTCTTGTCAAAAAATAGATCTAACCATCCAGGGATGGG
Source organism: Apodemus sylvaticus (assembly GCF_947179515.1). Classification (NCBI taxonomy): domain Eukaryota; kingdom Metazoa; phylum Chordata; class Mammalia; order Rodentia; family Muridae; genus Apodemus; species Apodemus sylvaticus. Next base: position 807,531 of record NC_067494.1, read on the forward strand.
CACCTTGTATTCATACCTTAGCAGCCTTTGAAATCCTTATTGAGAGTCAACAAAACTAACCTTGGGGTCACTTCTGTCTTCTCTTCTCATAGCCTGTCATAGCTCTTAACTTATAAAGGCTTACAGACTCTACTTCCCTCCAGGGTTCTTTCTCTTCAGGTAGCCCTAGTGGACAACTCCACACATATCTTCCAATCATGCCCACCTCTTAATATTTTGAATCTTCTTCCTCCAACAAATACTAACCACTCCCCATCTCCTGCACTGGAACTTTAGAGGACTATTACCTTATCTTTCACACATACAGGAGGGAACATTGCTTCAAGTCATCTATGTCTGGTATACAAATGGAAGCTCCTTTCTATATGAAGGGGAAGGAGAGCTGGCTCTATACCATAGTGTCAGACACAGAGGTGGTAGAGGCACAGGCCCTTCTTGCTCATACCACTAATCAACAGGCTGAACAGCCCTTACCCATGCCTTTCAACTGACACAGGGAAAATCCCTCAACATCTACACAGATTTCAAATATTCTTTCCATTTTTTTCCTATTTTATACCACTATCTGGAAGGAGCATGGGTTACTTGCCTCTAAAAGAGAATCAGTAACCAATGCAAAGCAAATTATAGCTATGCTAAAGGCCTCTGATCTCCCCACAGCTATTAGGATTCTCCATTGTAGATCCCATCAGACTATATTGTCTCCAAAGAAACCAACCTAACCAATGAATCAGCTAGAGCTGCGGACCTTACGGCTCTAGACTTGTTTCACCCTCCCCAGGACATCCTTACTACAACCCACATTTCTACCTTCACCCACTGACACTTGTCATACTCTGTCATATCTTTACCAAATCTTTCATCCTAACAGCCAAAAGTTGTCTCATTTTGTTAAGACCCACTTACAGCCTACTCCTGAGGACTTAAGTTTCTTAAAATCTATCACTGCTTCTTGCAAAATCTGTCAGATGTCAGACTTCGACTCAAGGTATTATAGTACCCCTTTTCCTACCCATCAGTCTAGAGGTTATCTCCCTGGAACTGACTGGAAACTTGACTTTACCCACATGCCTACTGTCAAATGTGCCAAGTCCCTTCTGGTCTTGCTGGACACCTTCTCTAGGTGGGTGGAGGCATTTCTTACAACAAAAGGGCTCAGACAGTCTCTGATCTCCTCCTCTGAGTGATCATCCTCTGATTTGGTGTCCCAGCCTCCCTCTGGTCAGACAATCATCCTGAATTTACTTCCCAAATTTTACAAATTCTATCTAAGGCTCTAGACATCCTCTGTCATTTTCATATTCCCTACCACTCTCAATCTTCAGGTAAGGTAGAAAGAACCAACCATTCTTTAAAGAACACTCTTGTTAAGCTGTCACGGGAACTTTACCTTGATTTGTTAAAACTCCTACCTCTAGCTGTTTTTAAGCTATGAACTCTCCCCAAGTGACCTATCTTCATCTCACTCTTTGAACTCATATATGGACATCTCATCCTAACTCCTGGTCTTTCACCTAAATGTTCTCCCCTCCCAAACTATCTACTCACCCCATTACTTAGCCACCTTTGTTCTTTCCTATGGAACTTTACTGACCACCATCTACTGTGGCCTCACACTGTCTCCTATCTACTGTCTATCAACATTGGAGACCAAATCCTTCTATCCCCTCCAGATAATTGGCCCTCATCCCTCTCTCCCAAGTGGCAGGAAACATTTAAGATAATTCTCCTGACCCCCTACAGTTTCTAAACTCTAAGGATTCTCTCATTGGCTCCACCTGTCTCACCTCAAACCTTTCATCCCTCCACCTAAAAATGACTTCTTCACATCAACCCTAACAGGACTATGCTCTATTAAGCTCCCCAGGACATCTAGACCTCATCCCCAATTCCAGAAAAACCAGACTCTACTCTGACAGCCAAGCTCAACGTCACTGGATTAGATGTGAATTTCTCGTCCTTCTGCTCATTTCCATTCATGGCTTACATCTGGAGATTTGAGGTTTAAGAAAGCTCCACAGGTAAGAAATAATCTTTATAAATATGATCAGGAAAGTGCTCCTTAGCCAGATGGCAGGAACAGAACCAAATTGTTGTCATCCTGTGTCTGTTATCCCATCTAAATATTAAATAAGTAAATTTCTTTACTTGCTTTCTCTTTGACCAGGCAAAAGATGATTGTAAAAAATGGCCAGATGCCGGGCAGTGGTGGTGCATGCCTGTAATCCCAGGAGTTTTTGGTATGCTCAACTGTAAAAATCAAACTGGGTCTCTAGTAAGTCCTATCTGTATCCAGAGAAAAAAATGTCTCAATTGCCCAACGTCTAGATATCTGAAAAGTAGGGGAAGTAATCAAACACTCCTCTGAGGTCCTTACCTCTTTGACATTACCCATCATAAATGACATTAACTTGTAATTTTGCCTTTTGCTTAAGACCTTGGCCTCGGTGTATCAAATCCCTAATGTCACCAAACCTGTTCACTTTGAAGATTGCTGGTTATGTGTACCCCTGGAACTAACTCACAATTGCCACTTACAGCCTCTCCAGAGATATTGCTGAGTAACCTTACCTCACCTTCTGTCAGCTGCCCTGACTCCGATGTTGCCATGACTCCATACCTTTCCCCAATCCTGCTTTTTTTCATGGCAAACTGTATTAACACTCCATGGACACATTGTGTAGGAACGCTTAGCTCCATAGACTGCAGTGGAACCACAACCCTTTTCACCTCATCTCTGCTACAATGCCCTGCAGTTTAAAACATGTCAATTCTTTGTGGTACTCAGGTATATCATCACCTACCCACCAGTAGTCAGGAGTTTGCACATTGGTGCTCCTTTTCCCTGAACTAGGAGTAATCCAGGGATATGATCCCCTGGCCATCCCAGTTGTAGATATGATAGCTGCCCAACATAAGAGGGCAGTTCAAGTTGTGCCACTCTTGGTTTCTGCTGGAATAGCCACAGGTGCTAGTACTGGAATTGCAGGCATAATTACTTCCATGACCAAATATAATAAGTTTACTTTGGAGTTTGACAGTGCTTTTTAAAAAATGTCTAAAACCATGCTTACTATCCAGAAACAGATTGATTCTTTGGCAGCTATGGTGCTTCAGAACTGATGGGGGCTAGATGTCCTGACAGCTAAAGAAGTTGGTCTTTGCCTTTTCCTCCAAGAAGAATGCTGTTTCTATGTTAACCAATCTGGGATAGTAAGAAATAAAATCCAGGAGCTACAATCAGACATAGAAAATTTCAGGGAATGTGAGACCTCCAGTTCTGGGATTTTTGAAAACCCTTTATGGAAGTAGATACTCCTTTTTTGTTAACACCTTTCCTACTCATCTTCCTGGTGTTATTATTCATTCCCTGACTCATTAATCTTGTTTCTACAGTCCTTCAACAACACATATAAAAAATTTCTAACCAAACTATTGATCAGTTTCTGTTACAGGATTACCAGCCACTATTCACAAAGGAACCTGATAGGAATGTTTGCCAAATGGAACCCAATGTTGAAAGTCAGGTACATCCCAAAATTGACAATGGCCTTAGTCAGCAGAAAGCAGTTTAAGAGACATGGTGCCTCTATTCCCTTTCACCACCTGCTTCCCCTCCCCTTTTTTTCCTTCTCTTTATGATAAGAAAAAGGGAGGTATGTTGGTATCAGGAATTGGCATGGCAGATAGTCTCCAAACCCAGTGACATCACACATAGGCGGCAGGGATCTGTGTATCTATTGCCGTGGCAACCGCCATACATTCCCAGAATCCACTTGGCTCCCCTCCCACCTTTCCCTGCGAGAGGCTATATCATAACCCCAATAAAAGGCAGATCTTTCTGACCCATCTCCCTTTGTTTCCCCTTTGTCTTCATCGCTATCTTTGCTTTCTTCCCCCCACAATAAACCCCATGTGGAACTGTATTAGCATGCTGTGGTCTGTCCAGACTTGAGCCATGATTCTATCACAACAATCACAGTAATAGAAAAGTAACTAACATTACATATTGGTTATATTGGGGTGTTTTGATTTAGCTCAGATTTTATATTAAAATTCATTGAAGTATTTTGGGCAGTAACAAGAAATAGTCTCTCTCATTGTTATTTTTTTTTTGTCAAAAACTACAACAGATAAAATATTCAAGTAGGTATTACAACCACATGATATACTTTCAATGGAACATTAGAAATGGAAGCCAGATTGTAGGACACCATGCAAATGAGACATATAATGAAGGATGAACCTAAACTATTACTTACAGACCTATATTGAAAAGTAAAGGAATGAATTGAATAAAATTAGAGGCTGGTATGACTGTAGAAATGGCTCAGTGGCTCAAATCTCCAGCATCTTCACTAAAATGAAAGTGAGATGGAATCCCACTTGAACTCAAGCACTTTTCAGGGGAATAGACATATCTCCAATGCTCTCTGCTGAGCCTAGGTAATGATGTTTAGGTTTAATGAAAGACTGCTCCTCAAAAATTAAGGTAGAAAGGGAGAGGGGCAGCATATCTACTGTTAAGCTTTAGCATCCAAGGGCCAGCATAACTGCATGCTTGTGCCTATGCATGTGCTGAGCCCCCCCGCCTCACTCCTACACACAAGAGATACATGACAAATTTAAAATTAAATTAGATAATCTTGTTATGATTGTCTTTGGAAGAAGAAATGAATAAAGGGATGAAAGAGGAGATTAGTAATACAGAAGAGTAGACGACAGAAGAAAATACTTAAAAAGCAAATGAAGTTTTGATACGAGAGTTAATATAAAGAATAAAAAGATGGAAATTTCTTACTAAAACTGGGAGAGAGGTTGGGCATAAATAGGGACAATGATTTCAATGTCAAGGAGAAGATTCAAAGAAGTCATCCTTCATGTCATTGTTTTCTATTCATCAACAGCAATTGATGAGAAGGGTTAAGGTGGGAACAACATCTTATAGAAAACTAGATGGCTGCAGAGGAAGGGCAACCCATAAAGATTACAGGGTGAAGCAAGAGGCCAGCTGGGCATACAAATCATAAGTGTGCAGCAACAAAGTGTGATGTGTCAATTGCCACAATAAAAGAGGCAAGACCAAAGGACCTCCAAAGTTATTTCTCAAAGAAAATAACTTCTATCCTTTCTATGCTGACACTCCAGGGAGCTACATCATCTTAGTGGTCAGCCATTCTCAACAAGATAATGTAGAGAACTACTTCCCCACAATCTTTACGTGACAGTGGAAACTCAAGTCAGGCAGAAACTGGGAAGGCCTGCCAAGGCTATAATAGATCAAGCCTAGAAATGGTATGGTCTATACTAAGTGAGGTAACCCAGACTCAAAAGGTGAATCATGGTATGCACTCACTAATAAGTGGTTATTAACCTAGAAAACTGGAATACCCAAAACATAATCCACACATCAAATGAGGTACAAGAAGAAAGGAGGAGTGGCTCCTGGTTCTGGAAAGACTCAGTGAAACAGTATTCGGCAAAACCAGAACGGGGAAGTGGGAAGGGGTGGGTGGGAGGACAGGGGAAGAGAAGGGGACTTACGGGACTTTCGGGGAGTCGGGGGCTAGAAAAGGGGAAATCATTTGAAATGTAAATAAATTATATCGAATAAAAAAAACTGACAATATATATATATATTTTATATATATATATATATATAAAAGATATATATATAAAAGATATATATATAAAAGATATATATATATATATATATATATATATATATATATATATATATATATATATATATATATAAGAAATGGTATGGACTGTGTTGCTGATATTGTCAGAGTTAGAACTTAACTGTAGCCCAGATCTTACTGCAGGACAAGTAGAGTTTTGAAATGGCAGTGGAATCATATTCAAATCCCATTCCTAAGACTGTATGGCAATTTTTGCATATCTATGTCAACAAGTTCTACATAAAATATGGAAAGGTGGTAGGGTATTGAAATCTTGATCCAAGTGCAGCCTTCAAAAAAATAATTTCACCAAGTTCAACTGAGGCAATGATAAAGGATATGCAGGGCAGGTATGAGAGTTTTGGAGAAAATATGTGTTGTAAAGGACTTACACTAGAAGGTATGCCAGATCTCAAAGTAGATATAGATTGATAATTTTCACATTCCTAATTTTGATTATCTTTAACATCTCAGCACATGAAAGGCTGTTGAATTCCATAAATGTTTATGTAAATGCAAAGCAAAGGCATACCTTCTTCATTGTTACTATTTTCCATGAATTATTACCTAGGCATTTGCAGTTCACCTTTACAAGCTGACTTTAGCCTATCTTCATTCACAATCTCCTTTTTCTTCTTTTTTGGTGGAGGGGACATTATGACCCCCTGAGTGTAAGCCTAAATAGTATTTCATAAGTTCAAATTAAATATGCATTTTGTAGTCTTTGAGAATATGTATAGATGTTAAATATTCAAATACTCATGAATATCACATTTCACCTCAGAGCCAAGTCTTCTTTGGCCATTTGTAATTAATTCGAAGTTGGAATTTTTCCATTTTCAATATTATAATAAATTTTAAAATTACAGAGTATTGTCATAATAAACAGCATGTCAACCTTCCTTGACCTCTTAATGTGTGTTCAATATTATTTCAAATAATAATATTAATCCTTAATCCTCTTCTAAATGAACCCACTTGTTCTTTGTCTTTAAAATTTTGGTTAGTAAAATAAGTCCATTTCTCTCTTCCCCCTCCAACATACACTTTTATTTAGCTGGACATATTTTCTGTCCTGTATGACCCAAAGAGTGTTGACCAAACTACCTGAAACTGAATGCCTTCAGGATTTGCATTGGGGAAGAAGCATGTGTTTTGTCAACTTTACATCCCATACAGAAACTATGGGATCTAAGTTTAGAATAGAATTTCAAACTAATATAAAGTGGTGCTGCATGCTGGGATCAAATTGGTGTTGTGAGAGAGACTGGGGATATAAATCTATGCTGTTATATTACATGGTCAGAAAGTAGAATAAATGGTTGAGTATGTTACATACAAATCAAAGGCTCTCTACTGTAATTTTGGAATTGAATTTAAAAGCTCTCTGTTTAAAGGCAAATAGCCTTTAGAATACAAATCTGGTTTGTAACTGAGAAGCTCTTTCTCCTAGGTTCTGAGCTTTTGCAGATTCTGTTTATTTGTAAGGATGTTCTGCATCATAAGTCAGGACAGTTAGAAAGCCCCACTTCTGAGTCCACTTTCAGTGACAGGGGTCTAATCATCACTATCTGCCAATATTTGACACATTTCCACTATTCTATTGAGCTGCCTAGTCCCTCTATGTACATGTGCTACACTTTTTTACCTTCCACCGTGCCTTAGAGGCAGCCTCTTTATTTTCTTTCCACACCATTCCCAATAAACTTCTCCTGTGAGATCTATTATATGGTGTGTTCTTTGCAGCATATCTTGATCCCGATCTGCCAAGGTACACTGCAGCCCCAGAAACCCTAACATTGCTAAACTTTCTTGTTCTTACAGACACTAAAACTTGCCCCAATTGTCCTTTAGAATGTTACCCAATACCTTAATCATAAGAATGCTCACTGAAATGACAAACAGGAGTGTGGTCAATGTCAATTCCTAAGGATGTCAACATCAATGTGTGGCTGTTGGATGTCTGTACATGAAGAGTTCTGCATTCTAATCTGCAGGGACAATCAATTCCAACAGCTCTCTATTTCACTGAGACTGAAAATCAGTGGTTGCTTCAGCTAGCAAATTAGAAGGATCTATAATTTTGTTTTTGCTGTGGAAGTGTTGTGAATGACAGACACATTTGATTTAGTCACTGATTACATTTACATTTCACTGGATTAATCCAGCAGCATCAGATTTTTTTTTATAGTCAAGCTAAAAGCTTATAAAAAAGGGAATGTAAAAGAAAAAGTTTATCAAAAAATAAAATTACAAAGCACCTATCTACGCACAGATAGTCAGATATTTCAATATGGGTAGAGTTGTATAGGATACATCTTTTTTTGATTTTTTTAACTATTCCTGAAAAACAGAAGGTAATTTGCATTTCAGAGGAGAGAACTAAGGCTTGGAAAAGCTGAATAACTTCCTTTAGTTTCAGGGATTACTGAAAAACTCATGTTAGGGAATCACTCCACAGTTTTTAACTTCCTATTGTAAGACTCTGGAGAGCCTTGGCTTTCCAGGGATCCCCTGAGTAAACCAGATGGAGCCAGGAATCGATGCAAAAAGCAAGAGGAATTTATTATTCCTACATAAGTTGGGGTCGTCTTTCAACCAAAGAAGAAATGGTGACCCCCTAGCCTGTTTGGTCAGTCTTTATACAGTTTGTCCTGCAGAATGTGTTTACCTGTTCTAGACCTCCCCCACCCCCGGGAAGCCATGTTCACTGGCTCCAGACCTTCCCCAAGCCCAGGAGGCTGATGATCTCTTGTCCTGAAGAAAGTTAGCTAGCCTTTCCTTTCCTGAAAGAGGGGGAGGGGTCTGGTGGAATTTTCGAAGAGGGCCTGACTCTTCACTATGATTTGTTTTCCTGAAATTTAGTCGTTTAGGATTTGAACAAGAACATTATTTTGCATGAATTTGAATCTTTTTTTCTATTCTGTATCCTAAAGATGTGGATGGTTTGAAACCAGGAACATGAAGTACACACACACACACACACACACACACACACACACACACACTACTGTATTTTTCTATGTATTTACTCTTTTCTATGTATCTCTTTCATTCTTTCCCACTTTATGTAAACATTTGCCAAGACAAGCCTGACTGTAGACAGTCCCACTTTCACTCACATAAAACAAGATTATATTCCCAGATAAAACATTTGTCTTTTCTCAACACTTAAACAAAAAAAATTGCAAAAATAAGTTAATTGTTCAATTTGTACACTACATAATTCTTCTGTAGATCCTTGATTCTGATGACAATTGGAGCAAGTTGTAGTGCCTATAAGGACAGGAGAGTTTGGCAGGAGAATGAGCCATTAATTGCCTTTGGGCCAAAGCCATAATTGTATGGCCAGGCAAAGCTAAGTGCAGTGATTAGCAGGTTCTAGAAGCCTGCTACATAGGTGAGAAGGTGGGGAGGGTGGGGAGGGATCATAGATGCCTACAGTAGAAATTGTTACCACCAGAAGTTGATGAAAAAGAACATCAAGCCAATAAACAGGTTAATTCTCTTCATTGCATATATGAGTACAAATGTATAACACCACTGTGGATACGTTTACCCAGGCATATATATGTGTATATCTCAAGGGTCTTGACCCACCAACATATCCCCCATACAAGCTAAAAGATATTCACCATCTTTCTAATACAACTAAGCCCAAAGTCGGGTCAGTTGATTCATCTCTACATGGTAGACAAAGCTCTTTATCTGGTATAGATATTATTTAATTTCTTCATAATTCTGAACCTAAAGTAAGGTGTTAAGTTATTTACACATTCTCTCATACTTGAATATATCATTATAAAAAGAAAATTATATCTTTAGTATGAAAAATGAGACTTAGTGGTGTATACCTGCAGTCCCAGCCATTCATGGGTATAGGTCAATAATGGGAGATGGCTCTGTCTAGGGTATATTCAGATGCTGATTTCTATGCCAAGACATCCAGTTGTAGTCCTGGAGGATGGCATGTTCAAGCATTTTTGGTAACTATGTTATATAAAAATTATTTTTATCATTTCTGATTGCTTAATAAAAAAGCTGATCATCCAATTAGATGAGCAGAAAAGAATAGGGTGGGACTTCCACTCCCAATCTGGAGGGGGTATCCTCAAGGAAATAGTAGAGAAGGACCATGAGGAAGAGAAAGTGTGGAGAAACCACCTGAAGAGACTATGATTTGCAATAAAGTCACTATGAGAGAACAGCCATGAGGATACACATGGACCAGAAGGAGCCAGGACAAGACTCAATAACAGGACAAGAATAACAGTAATGGGGCATTGGGTTGGGAAATGGACAGACATAGAGGTTTCAAGTAGTTCAGAATCTGTCTAGCTTAGGCTTGCATCTTGTTAACAAAACACATGTCTCTGTGTCTTCATTTGGGAGCTAAAATGAGCTAGAGTATGAATAGAAATGCCCTGCAGTTACTTGGGAGCAAAAGCAGTTAAGACAAGTCTCAAAAAGCAGTTTCATTTATAGGCATCAGGATCAATTGAAAGTTAGGATCAATTCAAAGTTAGCTCTGGTTTTGGTTCCTAGCACTTCAGGGTCAGAGGTTGGAGACCATAAGAAGGAGATGATGGAGAGAAGAGAAGACACCAAAGGGTATATCCTTAGAACTGGCCATGGGGGTTGACTAGTCAGAATAAGGGTATCCCAAGCAGAACATGGCAAGTCATATCTTGGGGTTCTTTATAGGGAAGTAGACACTAATAGCATAGAGGACAGATATATGCCCGTCTGTAGTGCTTAAAGGCTTATCATAAATATAAAGGTTTTATGTCTTTTTATCTGAGACTTAAATGATCTAATTTGGAGCAGAAAGCTCTGACTGATATTAAATATTTAGCACAACAAAACTAGAATGAGCATGGGCATATAGTTGTTACTCACTAGCCCTGAGGATAAGGTAGATTTCAGTGAGGAAGGGATAAATTCATTGTTTTTGTTTTCTTTCACAGTGACCACCATAACATCATCTTGATAACAGTAACTTTTCAGTAAAATGTTTTTCCTCTTCTGTGTGGTTCTCTCATGGTTCCAGGTACTGAGTATACTGAAAGACTCTTTCACGTTGGCAGCTGAGCAAGTAAGACAGGATTTCTCTCATAGTTTAGGAATATTTTCAATGGCTCCCTTACTCCTCATTACCTTTGCCAGATGTGTTGTCTCCTCCATTCTTCAGTTATGTATTTGATTCTTGTTGCTGTGATGTTTGTCCCATAAAACCTTCTCCATTGTTAGGAATGACAGAACCCAGATAAACTTCTCCAATTATGCTCTGACAGTATAGTCACACAAGTGTTGTCAGTCAAACTGAACATTGAGGCTCCCAGAAACCATGTGCCTCTTTAAACTCTTAGCAATGTGTGCTTTAGAGTGTTTCAGTCTGTTAACCAAAGCCAAACACCATAGGCAATTGTTCTGGAATTTGGGAAGTCTAAGATCAAGAACCCAAGAAATAAGGTGTCTGGCGAGAATGCACTCCTAATTCATGGTACCTATTTTCCCTGTGCCTCCACACTGCAGAATGGATAGGGCAAATTTCTAAGATTTTTTTAAGTAAACCACTGATCCTATTTATAAGAGATTTTTCTGTGACCCCCCTTAACTTCTCAAGTTAAACCATCATTTAGATACTAATATTTCAACAAGAAAATTTTGTATACATAAGGATATTCAGGTTGCATGCAAGCTAAATGTTTAGTTGTCAAAAAGTCAATAAAATATCTTTAATAAAATTAAAGGTCAACTGCATACCTCTCTATTACTTAATCTTTTACCATTGTTTATCCCACAATTCTATCCACGAGAGATGGCTCCTCAGGTTCAGGACTGTGAGGTGTTGGGAAACTCACACAACATACACATACTCACACACACACAGACACCTTCACATACAGAATATTTGAGAGAGAAAAGGGAGAGTGTGAGTGTATTTGAGAGTATTGAATACAGTACTTTCCCAGGAATAAGAACTTTTCATCCATCACATTTAATTCTGAGTCTCTTTCTCACTTCTCAACAAACTTCATTAAAGCAAGGTTTTATTATTCTGTTCATGTAGTCATATTGCAGCAGGACCTTGACAAGAGTTATAGTAGTAATAATGTAAATATTTAAATAGATGTGAAAACGAATTTGTAGTCTAAAAACTTCAAATGGCATATTTTCTCCAAGTACTTGTCTGAATTTTTAAAGACTTGGATAGTTTTGAATAATTTTATGTTAGTATGAAGACTTTCCAAGTTAGATTTTTCTGTTAAATAAACAGTTCTCAAGAAATTAGACTCAGGAGCATATCTAATGGCTCAGCAGTTAAGAGCCCTTGTTGCTTTTGCAGAGGAACCAGTTCCAAATTTTAGAACCTAAGTGCCCTCTCCAAGCTGTAACTCCAGTTATAGGATATCTGACTCTCTTTTCAGGCCTCTAAAGGCATCAGGCAGTCACAGAGTATACAGACAAACATGGAAACAATATGTCCATGAAATGAAATCAGATGAGGTTTCAATGGTACAAAATTTACAGGGAAATATTTCCAAAGGACTTGTCTAGGAAAAATAATTCCATATCCAGCAATGTCAGATTAAATATTTGTTTCAGTTTTCCTATTCAAGATGGGAATATTGTTGGCAACAAAGACAAAATGTTATTCAAAGTCTGTATTTCAGAATTTATAGAGTGAAAATTAGACAGTCATAAGTGAGTGAGTTACTGAGTTTCCCCTTGTGATCAGTTATTTCAAAGAGACAACTGGAAGTTATAAGGCTATGCTGCACTTTTCATAATCACTGACACAAGAATGGGAATTTGGAATATTTCTTAGGTCCTTGAGAAAGAACATGGGCCTTCCTGAACATATCTCACTTAACACCTATACTCTGTGATTAAGTATTCTTCCAAAATAGACTGGGTCCTGAGATACAGGGGAACCTTGTACATCATCAGTGGATTAATGGGGAAAGAAAACATGATATAGACAACAGCGAAAATTATTCTCTTTTTCCACAAATAATTCAAGCAAGTTGTTTACAAATATCTAGGTAAGCTTAAGGACATCATTTTAAATAGTAATGTAGCCCAGATTGTAAAGACAAATCAAATTTTCACTTACATGTGGACACAATAACTTCAATTATATAGAAACAGAATTAAACAGTAGCTATATAGCTAGGCAACTGGAATGAACAGACTTGGTAAGTAAAAATAAAAGAATATTCCTATATAATGAGTATGTTTAGATGTATAGTGAGTGCATAGCTTGAACACAATAAATAATGATATTCTATTGCATTTTGGTAATTTGCTTTCTATAACACCGATAGTTATGTTCACCACACTATGTTTTGGTCTTTTTGTTTTTGTTTTGTTTTGTTTTGTTTTTGGTGTTTTTCAAGACAGAGTTTCTCTGTGTAGCTCTGGCTATCCTGGAACTCACTCTGTAGAGCAGGCCAACCTTGAACTCAGAAATCCACCTGCCTCTGTCTCTGAAGTGCTGGGATTAAAGGCGTGTACCACCACCGCCCAGCCCCACATTATGTTAATAACTAAAAATATATGTCCATAGGCACACACACATACACATACACACATATATGTGTATGTATGCTTACTTTTTCAATAAAGCAAATGTAAGCAAACAAAATATACTCTTGCAAAGATTGCATTTCTAATGCAGAAACTGTCCCGAGATGATTCTCAAAAGAAAGATTCATAAGATACTTCATCTAAAGATGGAGAGGAAAAGTTAACTCAGTTTCTCCCACATTAATAACATTTCTGTGTTATTATTTGTAGTATACTTCTGTGGTATCATAAATGGTGAAGATTTTCCTATTAACAAATAAGCAATTAATTTATTCTGCAGTATACAGAATGTTCATGCCCTCTAACTCTTGGTTAGTTGGATTTTACTTGTGTATTGTAAGAAATCTAATAGTTGGAGGTGTCAGTTCTACCAGAATCCCCACTTTACATGCTGGTCTCAACTTTGAACTCTGGAACATCTTTCTATCTGGCAACTAGCTGAAGCTATCATAACTTCTTCTTGGCCTTCATTAATGAGCCATGATAGCTCTAGGTCTCAGGTGACTTTTTAGTTCATTATAAAAGATGTTTTAAACAATACAAATAAGATATCAGATGAAAATGTATATAGGACAAGATCTGGAAGGGTCCCAATAAATAAATTTCCATTTCCTTGGACTGTACTCTATTCCAAGCACATGGGCTCATCAATTTTGCATATCTTGTCATCTATTTAACTGCACATAAACTCTCTGAGCCAAATTCACTGGGTTTTATAGAGTCTTTGTTGCATAGGTATAACTGAAGTACAGATATCTGGGGCTGTAATGGGTAAGTCTAATGTTAACCAATTGAATTGGGAAATCCATAAAATCCTTCGGTTGTTATTGCCTGCTTTGGTGAGAACAGGACACAAGATCTGAAAAAGAAATACATTTAAAAAAAAGACAGCTGCTCAGCTTTCCAAGATTTGTCTCTAAAGTCTAGGGTACCCAATATTATATTGCCTTATCACATTTACTACTCTGAAACTGTTTCAAGAACAAAGGACAAATGTGCAAAAACATTTATATATGATACGATTAATCCTTAGTCCTTTAGGAAACAGTAAGAACTCTGGAAGTGTTGAGCAAGGAACTGTGCTGAAAACCAAAATGTTTGTGTCATAATGTTAAACATGTCCATGGCTATAACAATACTGACTAAAAGGTAATTCTCTCCAGAGGAAATTAACACACCAAGCCGAGGATTTACTTTTGCCAACTGTTTGCAAATACAGTTGAAGGCACAATTCAACACATTGGGCAGAAAAAGTCCCAAGATAACATGAACCAACAGAAGTGGTGAGTTGAGAAAAACAAAATCCTGTGAACTAAAGATACCAGATGTTGACTTTACTATGGTCCAGGAGATAAATGAAACAAAAACAGAAAGAAAATTTAAAACTCAGCTGTATAATGTATTTAAACACTCAAATGAAATTCATGGATTATATAAAAATAAGAAAACAAACAAAACAAAAAATTAACTGATGGTGTTACATTTTCTGTATCAACAAATTAGATGAGGCATGCCTCTATTAGTATTAGACAAAGATTACTTTGGAACAAAAATATTTCTAAGTACTGTTAAAAATTTAAATAAAGACAAAGTATCAAATTTATATGTACTATAGAACATTTTAACAATATAGAATAAATGTCAATATACTTCTCATTACATAATTAAATCAGGGAAAGAGAGGGGGGGAGATTTAAGCAACATAGATACCATAGTTGTAAAATACATAGCAGCTGAGCTGCCGAAAACCATCCTATTAGAAACAAAGTACATAGAAAGAGTTGGTTCACATGCTAAATTCTAGAGATAATATTAAAATAACTTAAGAGAACTAAAAATTACACAGAATATATTTTCTAGTCACAGTAAAATTTGTAAGAAATCAACATGGAGAAACCTAGAATAGTTCTTATATATTATAATGGTAAGAAACATAAATAAATCAAGAAATTCAATGAAAGAATAAATTGTCTTAAATGAAAGAAAATAGTATATCAGCAAGTAGAAATTTAATACATAAAATTATACTTGAAAGGAGTGTAAGCTAGTACAGAATAAGTGTAATTCATAAAATTTTAAACATGAAAGTGTGCCGCAGACCAAACTCAGCCACGGGATAACAAGGAGTCTTTGGTCCAAGGAAGGCACGGGTCCAGCGAAATGATACACAGACACTGAGGTCATTTTTGGATCTGAGTGTATTATTCTGGGTATCCCCTGGTCCAGTCAAGTTAACATCTCAAATTAAGCATTACATTCATCTGTCAAAGCTTCAGTTTTCTCAGGCAGTACAAAGTGTTTGCCCATCCTCCGGTTAGCGTATGCGGTTAAACTGCATCTGCGCCCAGCCTCCCAAGAGCACCTCCGCCTAGTCTGTCTGCTGCATTCTTCTCTGTACCATGCCCAGGGCTGCCCTAGGCACCCAGCAATCAGCTCCAGCTGCAGCCCCTAGCCCAACCCGGTGAACCAACCAGGGACTCTCTGTGAGTGAAAAATATGAACTGTATCCTGAATCATTCCTGGATAAGTGAAGAATGTTGTTTTGGTCAAATGCTCCCTAGGTGGGGTCTGCAAAACAAAAGCAGTTCCTCACAAGCTTCCATTGAGGCAGCTCTGAGCTCTGCACCAACTCAAATGTAAATTCTTTCTAGTTTGCCCAACACCCTCCTGTTTGGCAAGGGCATTGTATAAGGTTTTTCAGATGTAAATATCTTCTAGTCTGGGCCTTTTCTTTCAAATCCACCTGTCCTGCAAGGGTGACTAAAAAACAAAAGGAACCTGTAATTTTGGGGTTCCTGGAAAATTCCACTGCCTGCTATTAATGCTTTTTATACCATAGTGTTGGAGCCATACATCATTTATGTCCTGTTGAGAGGTAAATGTAATTATGTAAATGACTGGAGCAAAGCATTGCAGAATTTTCTGGCTAGTGACTTACTACAAGATGGATTCTTTTACATCTTAATTTGCTTGGTTTTTCTTAGTCCTAGCTACTAGGAAGGAGGAGAGTTTAGAAGTAAAGTAAATGGCCAAGTGAGATTTTCAGCTTCTGTATAGGGTGTTCTGGAGGGTCCCAGGAGACATTTCTTGCCTCAGTCTGCAAAATTTTGTTTTACAGATTTCACTGGGGCCACTGCAGCAAAAGTGGATAAAAATGAAGGGAATAACTGTTTTCTTTCAAATGAATAGGATGAATAACCCCTTAATAAAACTGGTAAACAAGCTTTAAAAGAATAAGAGAGGAAACAGTAGGAATGAAGGAGGCACAAGTGACAGTGGAGGGGGTCAGAGTGAGAGAGCAAGAGGGGGTGAAGTGAGGATTTTTGGTTTCTTTGGAGACTCAATTGTGTCATGGGATGTATTTCTAGAAACTATATTATGAAAGATTTTGCTTGAAGCAGACATGTGAAATGATGTTTTGCTGAGAACAGACATGTGGTATTCTTCTGGAACCTGCCTGGTAAAATGGCATGTGACAAATAGAAAGGATATAAGTATAAGCCAGCAGACAATGGACTTCACTCCTGCATTGGTTTGCCTTGTAACTCTTTGCTGGTCATCATTGGGCTTCACTAACACTGATTTCCACTGATGACACTCTTACATTGGTTTGCTTTGTTTTCTTCATTGATCTTCCCTTGTCATGGCTTCATAGAAAGAAATGCACCAAAGTACTTTTGGTGGTATTCCATCTGCTTCTTGCTACACCCATAGATTTGTGCTGATCAACACACAATTGTGGTTTCATCACAATTAATCTGCTGTTGCTGATTTGTGTTTGGTGTTTTGCTAGTAGACTGAACTATTGATAATGAAGATTGAAATAGACCAAAAGAACTATTTCTAAACAGGTCCACAACCCCCAATTTTTATTAACCATTCTTTTTCCCTTCTGGTCAGCGGTGGGCTAGAAGGAAGGTTGGACCTAAGACACCATAATTAAAGTAGGTTTTGAAAAATCTAAACTTACAAGTAGGCATGAGTGATTGAGCTAGAAGGAGAACGAACACCATTGTTTGAAGTAAAGAAACACATGACTGACTTTTCTATAGTCATCAATATTCTAAAGACACTATGAGAGATCATATAGCTCTGTTATTTTTCTAATATGTTTGTAAGCTCTAGAAAATGAACACGTGGAAAGGATGACTTATTTCACAGGCAGGATATATTAGACAAGCATTCCACGATTAAGTTACAACCCTAGAACAACCCTTTTTCCTTCTTTCCTCCCTTCCTTTTTTCCTTCTCTCCCTCATTCCTCCCTCCCTCTTTCCACCCATCTTTCCTTCTTCCCTTCCTCCTTATTTATCTATTTTCTATATTTTTCTCTATTTCCTGTGTTTTCATTTTTTAAGATGCTATCAGGATTTTCTTAAGCTTACTCAGTGGCCCAGGCAGGTCTTAAAATTGCAATGTTTTGGTTTTAGTCTCCTGAGTAGTTAAAGAATAGACAGGCCTGCACTGCTAGGTCCAGTTAGGGATGGTTTAGAAGAGAATTTTGTTATTGTGACCAAAAACATGAAACCAATATGGGAGTAAGCTTGGTTTAGTTTTGAAAGCTATGCATGAAAATCTCTCCAAGGATCTCCTCTGCCTCTTAGTTGTCTCTAGCCTTCTTATGCTTGGCTCCTGGCCATCCAATTCCAGACTCTGCTTTTGTCTCCATATAATTGTCCCCAATATCCCTACATTTGCCCTGGTCTCTTCTGTGATTTTTGACAAGGGGAGTTGCCATTGGCTGTTGATGTTTAATCTTTTGTTATATATTGTAATGCTAAATACTGACTCGCAAAGCTGGGTTGCCACTATGAACAAGAGACTCTACACATAGACCCATGTGACACTATGTAACCCTGCGTTCTGGCTGGGTTTGTATGTAATACAAGCTGGAGTTATCACAGAGAAAGGAGACTCCCTTGAAGAATTGCTTCCATGAGATCCAGCTGTAAGGCATATTTTCAAATAGTGATCAAGGGGAGAGGGCCCATTGTAGGTGGTACCATTCCTAGGCTTACCAGTCTTGGGTTTTATAGGAAAGCAAGCTGATCAAGTCAGGGCAAGTAAGCCAGTAAGCAGCATTCATCCATGGTCTCTGTATAAGATCATACTTCTTGACCTGCTTGTGTTCCAGTCCTGACTTCCTTTGGTGATGAACAGCAATGTGGAAGTGTAAGCTGAATAAACACTTTTTCTTGATTTTCTTCATGGTCATGATGTTTTGTGTAGGAATACAAACCCTGACTAAGACATCTTGCACCCTCCCCAAGTTATCTCTGATTGGTGCATAAAAATGCCTATAGCTGGGCAGAAGAGAGATAGGTAAGGGTTTTGATTCCTGGGGTTGGGATCAGGGGCAGGAGGATATCGTGTCCTCTCCTCAGAAAGGAGGAGAGAAAATGGAGAGAGTGTTGGTTTCTGCGGCGGTTGGTTTCTGTGTTGACTTCTGTGGCTGCTGCCGCTGGCTGGGCCACACGCACACATCCCAGGCGCCAGGCCGCGGGCCGCGGTGGAGCCGTGAACCACAATGAAGCACGCTAGACCAAATGGTTCCACGTGGACTTTATTTAAGAAGGGGGGGGGTAGCCGGCGGGAAAGGGAGTGAGAAGAGAAGGAAAGAGAGAGAGGAAAGGAGCACTGCTAGGTTATATAGTGGTGGTGACGTAATTACAGGTAAAGGTGGGCTATGGAATTCTGGGTAGATGACAGCCGTTGCCTGGGCAACGGACCTATACATTGCTTTGCATGGTGTCGCAGACCTCAGGTACCTACAGAGAGGACAAGAGGACATGGGATAAAAATCATGAAAACAGGGCTATGAGGGCTAGACAATTGAACTGAGGAGCTGACAAGATGGAATATGGCAAGTTATAACTCAGACTTATTGATGGGAAAATAAATTCACATATCATAGAGGGTAGATATCTGCCGAGCTCTAGTGTCATAAAGGCTAATTTTAAATGTGCTTCTTTTCTCTGGGTACTGAATAATCAAAGACAGGGTAGAAATACCAAATTTGCAATTAAATATATACTATAACATTTTGCTTTTAATGAAAAAAATTAATAATAGAAAGGAAAGAACATGACTGTTCCTACAATTATAGAAAACATATATATATATATGGGAGATCATAGACAGAGTCAGAGTCATCTGAGAGAGTCCAGAGTAGACAAGACCAGACTGAGCTAGGCAATGTGGGAAGACTGGAAGAGGAAAGGAGAAGGAAACAGGGGAAATAGGTGTAGCACACAGGAGTCCAAAGTTACAAAATGGACAGGTATCCAATATGTCCAGATTATATAGAAAAGAGCATCTCAATGAACTGTAGTCTGGCTGGAGATAGAATGTAGAGTATACCAGACATATCCTGTAAGAAGTATGGAATGAGCGATGATGGGAGAGCCTACATTCCAGGTCTGCTTTGATATGTTAAATAGGTACTTCACCCTTTGGCCAGAGTTTGAAAATTACAGTTTTAACATGGCATATATCAACTCTAAATCCTTAGTGAATTGTATTCAGAAGGAAGCTGTTTTCAAATCAGACCATCTTAAGATGCTGGGAATTAGTAATGAGCACCATTAATTTTAGAAGTATAGTTCAACCCTGAGCAATGGCAACACATTTAAACAAATAAGTGAAAAGAACAAACATTAAGAAAAGTATCAATTCTCACATTTAACAAAATAATAATTCAAACATCTTTAATAATATTTCAAAATATTTATAGTTCAGAGATAAAATTAAATCCAAATTATTCTGTCATGTAAAATGTTTATTAGACAACATTACCACAGTCTACCATTTTAACCCAAAAAAGCAGAAACAATACTTAAGTATCTCATCCCAGGGATGTAGGGATTCTTCAATATATGGAAATCCATCAATGTAACCCACTATATAAACAAATCAATGAAAAAAACTGCATGATCATCTTATTAGATCTGAAAATTATTTTACAAAATTCAATACCACTTCAAGTCTTGGAAATAACAGGAATTCAAACATAATAAAATAATATATAGCAAACAAGTATCCAACATCAAACTTAACAGAGAAAAATTTGAAGCAATCCCACTAAAATCAGTGTCTAGACAAGACTACCCACTCTCTCCCTATCTATTCAATATAGTACTCAAAGTTCTAGACAGAGCAATAAGACAACCAAAGGAGATCAAAGGGAAAGGGAGAAGTCAAAATATCACTATTTGAAGATAATATGATGGTACAACTAAGTGACCAGAAAAATTCTACCAGAGAATTCCTATAGCTGATAAACAACTTCAGTAAAGTTGCTGGATATAAAATTAAAACAAGTCAGTAGCACTACTCTACTCAAAGGATAAATAGGCTGAGAAAGAAATTAGAGAAATGACACCCTTCACAATAGACACAAATGATATAAAATATCTTGGTGTGACTCTAAGAAAGCAAGTGAAAGATATGTATGACAAGAATTTCAAGTCTCTGAAAAAAGAAATCAAAGATCTCAGAAGATGGAAAGATCTCCCATACTCATGGATCAGCAGAATTAATATATTAAAAATGCCCAGCTTAAAAAAGCAATCTACAGATAAACATAATCCCCATCAAAATTTCAACTCAATTTTTCACAGACATAAGAAGAGCAATTCTCAAACTCATTAGGAACATCAAAAAACTCAGGATAGTAAAAACTATTCTCAACAACAAGAGAACTTCTGGGGGAATCAGCATCCCTGACTTCAAGTTGTACTACAGAACAAATGCAGATAAAAGCTGCATGATATTGGTACAGAGACAGGCAGGCAGATCAATGGAATAGAACTGAGGACCAAGAAATGAACCCACACCTATGATCACTTGCTCTGACAAAGCAGCTAAAACCATCCAGTGGAAAAAAAGACAGCATATTCAACAAATGGTGCTGGCTCAAGTGGCAATCTGAATGCAGAAGAATGCAAACTGACCTATCCTTATCTCCTTGTACAAAAAAATCAAGTCCAAGTGGATCAAAGACCTCCACATAAAATGATATACACTGAATTTATTAGAAGAGAAATTAGGAAGGAGCCTGGAACACATCGGCATGGAAAAACTTTCTGAACAGAACACCAATGGCTCAGATTATGAGATCAACCATTGACAAGTTGCCTTACAGAAGTAAGGCAAAGGACACTATCAACAGGACAAAATGGCAACCAACAGAATGGGAATCTTTCCCAACCCTGCATCTGACAGAGGGCTAATATCCACTATATACAAAGGACTCAAGAAGTTAGACTCCAGAGAACCAAATAACCTTATGAAAAATGGGTACAGAGGTAAAAAAAAAAAATGAATTCTTAACCGAGGAATCTCAAATGGCCAAGAAGCACCTAAAGAAAGGTTCAGCATCCTTAGTCATCAGAGAAATGCAAATCAAAATGACTCTGAGATTCTACATCAAACTAGTCAGAATGGCTAAGATCAAAAAGTCAGGTGACAACAGATGCTGGTGAGGATGTGGAGAAAGGAGAACACTCCTCCGTTGCTGGAGGAATTGCAAGCTGCTCCAACCACTCTGGAAATAAATCTGGCTGTTTCTCAGAAAATTGAGCATAGTACTACCTGAGAACCCTGCTATACCACTCCTGGGTGTATACCCCGAAGATGTTCCAACATATAACAAGGACACATGCTCTTCTATGTTCATAGCATCCCTATCTATAATAGTCAGAAGCTGGAAACAACCCAGATGTTTCTCAACAGAGGAATGGGTAAAGAAAATGTGGTACATTTACACAATAGTCTACTACTCAACTATTAAAAACAAAGACTTCATGAAATTCTTAGGTAAATGGGTGGAACTAGAAAAAAATCATCCTGAGTGAGGTTACACATTCACAAAAATACACAGGGTATGTACTCGCTGATAAGTGACATTAGGAAAAAGCTCAGAATACATATGATCATATGAAGCCTCAGAAGAAGGATGACCAAAGTATGGATGTGTCAGTTCTACTTAGAAGGGGGAACAAAATAATCTCTGGAGGTAGAGGATGGGAGGAACTTGGGATGAAGAGTAGCAGAGAGGAAAAAGGGGGGCAATATCAGATGTGGGAGGAGATAAGGGAAATGGACAGAGGCTCAGGAAATTGAACAGAAGTGTGTAGCAATGGGGAATGATGAACTGTGGTTAATCCAACACAAAGTCCCATAAGCCAAGAAAGCATGAGGCTCCCAGAACCCAAATGGATGACATTAACTCAAATACCCCCAAAAGGGGAGCGAGAACCTGTAGAGACTATATCCAGAGAATATGCAGGGCCCCTGTTTGAGGGATGGGGCCACTTACCCTTGTCAAAATTTCAACACAGATTTGCTCCAGTGTACAGGAACAAAGAGCAGAGCAGAGACTGAAGAAAAGAACATCCAGAGATTGCCGTACCTGGGGATCCATCCCATATGCAGCCACCAAACCCAATCACTATTGCTGATGGCAAGAAGTGCTTGCTGATAGGAAGATGATCTGGATGTCTCCTAATTGGCTCTGCCAGAGTCTTACTGATATAGATGTGGATGGTTGCAACGAACCGTTGGACTGAGTATGGGCACTCCAATGGAGGAGTTAGGGGAAAGACTGAAGGAGCTAAAAAGGTTTGCCACCCCACAGGAAGAAGAACAAAACCAACCAACTAACCCCCCAGATCACCCAGAGACTAAACTACCAACCAAAGAGTACATAGGGAGGGACCCATGGCTATAGATGCATATGTAGTAGAGGATTGCCTTATCTGGCATCAGTGGAAAGGGAGGCCCTTGGTCCTGAAGGCTTGATGCCCCAGCATAGGGGAAAGCTAGGGTAATGAGATGGGAGTGTTTGGGTGAGTGGGAAGCACCCTCATGAATCAGGGAGTGGGTAGGATAGGGGGGTTGTGGAGGGGAAACCAGGAAAGGGAATAACATTTCAAATGTAAATAAATAAAATATCCAATAACTTTTTAAAAAAATTACGATAATCATTACAACACTAAGTTATTTCCCTGTCTCTTTTCCTCCTAATTGATTTTTGAAAAAAAAATGTTGTTCCTGACTTAGTGTTTTCATGTAAACACCTTTGATTGTTAGAGTCCAAGATGGATTTTTCAGAGCTGTCAATATTTTCCAATGTTTCAATTCCCTGCCTTTTATACTAACATTAAAACAAAGAGTTTATATGTTTAACTGTTTTGTTTATCCTGTGAGTATAAATTCCAGAGAAATGGAACTAAGAACAGCAGCTACAACTCTTTTTGGCCAATGGATAAATAACAACAACAACAATACTGCAAACAGAATCAAAATTGAAAATGAGGATGGTATTTAGTGCATTGAAAGTTTGTCACTAGCCCAGTGTTTCTCTTTTTAGAATTGCTGAATTGCTACCCAATATTGTCAATCATCACCTTTTCTGAAACACTTTGTCTTGTAACTTGAAGTTCCAAATGCAAAATACAACACACACACACACACACACACATACACACACACACATACAAACACTGCAAATGCCTTTTCAATCCAATTCTTTGAAAGTATTTTAATTTTTTTACTGTTTTGTTTCAGCTGTTGTTTCTTCTAGAATGGGGATCTATGTAAATTAGAAACATAAGCCTAACATCTAGTCAAATTTCAAGAAGGACAACTTAAATTTTACAAGGAGACCTAGTAATTTATTCTTCTGGTTGGGAGAATGTAGTGAGCTTTGGACCACTCCTTTAGAGAAATGAATTATAGACATTGTGCCTACAAAAAGGTCCCATGAATAAAATCCATCATCTCAAGAACCAAATGGGCAGGATGTTAAAGTTCTCTATTTTTCCCTCCACAAATATCCTTCATCTACAATTGCTGAATAATAAAGTTACCATTTACACGAGATTTTTTTTATTGTTGTTGTTGTTGTTGTTGTTGTTTTTTTTTTTTTTTTTTTTTTTTTTAGCTAGCAATGGTTTCCACTAACTCTGAGATGGATCATGGTTCTCAGAGTTTTGCATTGCACTGCATTATTCCCAGAATACAGGGAGTCTATTCCATCTGATGTTACAAAATCACTCCTTTAGAGACAGCTAAAAAATAAGAGGAAGAGGAAGAGGAGGAAGAGTAGAAGAGAAAAGGAAGAAGAAGGGGGAGGAGATAAAGTAGAAAAACGAGATGAAGTAGAAGGAGGAAGAGGGGGAGAAGGAGAAAAAGGAGAAGAAGAAGGAGAAAGAGAAGGAGGAGGAGGAAAAGGAGGAGGAGGAGGAAGAGGAGGAGGAGGAGAAGGAGAGAGGAAGAAGAAGAAGAAGAAGAAGAAGAAGAAGAAGAAGAAGAAGAAGAAGAAGAAGAAGAAGAAGAAGAAGAAGAAGAAGAAGAAGAAGACGACGAAGAGCAGGAGGATGAGGATAAGGACAAGGATGAAGATGAGGAGGATGAGAACGAGGAGGACAAGGACAAGGAGGATGAGGAGGACGAGGAGGACAAGGACAAGGAGGACAAAGACTAGGAGGAAGAGGACAAGGATAAGGAGGAGGAGGAAGAAGAGGAAGAAGAAGGAGGAGGAGAAGTAAGAGAAGGAGAAGAAGAAGGAGAAGAAAAAGAAGAAGAAGAAGAAGAAGAAGAAGAAGAAGAAGAAGAAGAAGAAGAAGAAGAAGAAGAAGAAGAAGAAGAAGAAGAAGAAGAAGAAGTCGTCATTGTCGAGCAGCTTGGCCTTTAGCTATTCTACCTTTAAGACCCTGGTAGTTCTGAGCCCTCTTTGAGCCCTCTTACTAGTTGATTGTATGAAGAGCTGAATTTGAGAGACTGTGGGCCTCCCTCACCTCTAGAAACTGTGCTGTCAAAATACCTTGATTCATCAAACTCAACATCAACTGGAATAAAATCCAAACTCCCTCTATGTCTCTAGTATTTTCATCAAAAGACCATGTACAACTCTCCAGTCTCTTTCCATTATAAGAGCCTAATTTCTGCTGTCAAATGTGTTCTTTCGTAGATGTTTGGGGAATTCTTTTGGCTTGAAATTCTTTTGTCCTGATGACTACAAATACAGCTGCCTTCTCCTCACCTAGTAATCTACTTTGATTTCCTCAAAAACCCCACTGACCTCTTTTACTGCCTCCCCTGAGTTTCTAATTCTGTTTAATATACCATATTGTCCTGGTTGATTGCTGATTAGCACTTATTTATATCATAAATATTCATGTGTTTGTGTGTGTAGTTTTTGTTTATTTGTTTTGTGAAAGCTTTACAATCCTACAAACAATGTACATTTTTAATTTGGTGACTTTTTGTTTTGTGGGAATAATAAGTATTACTTGGCATATTGCCTGGTATATTACCTGGCATATTTGCCTGGCATATTACCTGGCATATTACCTGGCAAAAGCTTCTTACATTTTTATTTGCTGATGACACCATGACTCATTTAAAGAATTTTCAGAAATATTGATGGGAAAATGAAAAGCATGCTTTCTGAGGATAACAGAAGCAGGAAAAGTATATTATGATATTATGTTAGAGATATTTATGAGAAGACTGAATAAAAGAGTGACCCTGTTTAAGATAATGTGAGCTGGAAATGGAAAAGTCAGAGTTCAAGAGGTGAGAAATATCTCCAAAAGAGTAGTATCTCAGAGCCCCAATCTAAGTAGGATATGGATGGATTCTTAAAAAATGTGGAAAAACACTAAAAATAAAATTATTAAAGTTCAAAGATTTGAAATCAAGGACAATCTATTGAAACAATTTCCACAGTGTGAAATGGAGACCAGTGTCATCATTTTTTGTGCTATGAGTAAGCCAGAAAATTGAATGAGTAAGCTGAGGAAACACCTTAAGAACAAGATGGTGGGCTTTAGGTAACAAAGTTTTAACAGTGTATGAGACCTAGCTAGTAGAGATGGATGCCTATGGATGGACTTTGATACCCTAGCCCTGCTTCTGCTGTTCTTTCTTCTCCAGATCACCAAAGATTTAACAGATACTGCCACTAGTTTTCCTAACCATGCACTAGGCTGCATTAGTTACCATATATCCCCTGCCATAATGAACTAGTATTCTCTTAAACTGCACATAAACTATGTAATATGTGAGTTACAGCCAGACTCCTATGCCATATGACATGTTGCTTCTTTCTAAAGATATTTTGGTATTCATTTTCCTAGCCTTTTATAGTCCTCTGACTCATAATCTCTAGGCACAATTAATGCATACTCTGCTTCTATGAGATAAAATTCTTAGTATCTATATATGAACAATACCATATAATAGTTACCTTTGGTGACCTGGGTTATTTTATACGACAATATTTTCCAGTTCTGTGTTCCATTTGTGATAGAATTTCACTCTTTTTTTCCTGAAATGAAAATAAGTAGTATTTCATTGTTCTTACATCTATTTCTTTATTCATTATCCATTAATGCAGACATCTGTCCCTTCCCCCACAGCATTGAGCTGGGCTTCTCAGCCCATTCAATCAGTCTGCGACATTCCTGGCCTCTACCCCCAGCCTTCTGGTTGTGTTATCTCTGGCCTTTGTTCTTCTGAGAACCATACAGCTGCTTTCACCTGGAAATCAAGGCTGCCTCAGGGCAGTCTCACCTGGAAACATCCTGGGACCTGTAAGACATGAAGTCCTTTAATCCCAGCAGGTGACCCGCTGAGAAGAGGAGCCAATGACTTCTCAGATATCTCCTTGAGTCTGCTAAAAGGTCTGACCAACATTAAAATTCTGGGCCTTGATCAGTGAAATATTGTCCTGGCCTTTTTTCTTTTTGCCCCTTCCTCATCTATCCCTCAGCTTCTGTTCCAGCAACCCAGTTCAGGATAGCTGCAGGCAGCTATGATGATCAGCTGATTTCACCTTTAGTCTTATGATATTAATACACAGTGTATGTGGAGGATAGATAAGGATAGATAGCACTTTGATATAGAAATTTGATTTCAAAATACAATATTTATTAAGAAATACAATGCCAAGTAATATGTGAGTTACAGCCAGATTCCTATACTACATGACATGGTGCTTCTTTCTAAAGGCATTTTAGAGAGAAAAATTAAAAATTGAATCAAGTATCCAGAAAATGACCATAATATTAACTGAAGATTTTAGTTACAATCACAGGGAAGTTTTACTGGGAGTATGAATTGAATATAATTCTCAAAGTGAATTAAAAATGAGTAGCAAAACATGGCTGTACATGTACTTCTTTAAAGAATTTTTGCAATGAGTATGAGAAAAACAACAGAATGGAGGAAAAGTAGAGAA
This sequence comes from Apodemus sylvaticus, assembly GCF_947179515.1. Classification (NCBI taxonomy): domain Eukaryota; kingdom Metazoa; phylum Chordata; class Mammalia; order Rodentia; family Muridae; genus Apodemus; species Apodemus sylvaticus. The sequence goes on from NC_067494.1 coordinate 835,056, forward strand.
AAAAGGTAATGAATTTAAGAAAGAAAGTGATTATGGATATGCAAATGTTGGTTTCAAGTAACAATTGAGAAAATAAAAAAGATAGAGAAGAGAGTGATATAGCAAGAGTAGAAGAGAGGGAAAGAAGAGAATGATGGAAGTAGACCTCTGAGAAAATGGGGAAATCACTTGTTAACTATGAGACCATAAATTTTAAGAAGCAATATGTCTTGAAAGTTTATTATATAGAGATAATAATATAAAACATATATATGCACATTTTTCTCAACCTACTTTATTAAGCAGGCAACCTCCCTTGTAGACTACCACTCATGAGAGGTAGTAGAAATGAAAGGTTATTAGGATACAAGGGAAATGGACCTGAGAATCACCAGTCAGCCCAAGTCCACTAAAGTAGCAGGAACCTCACAAGTTCTTTGGTGAGTTTCTCTCTCTAAAGTCACCAGGAGTGAAGCTCAGCAACACAATGTAAGGCAAAGCAATACATGTGGGTCATCAGTGAATATCAATAAGGCAGAGCAAGGCAAACAAATGCTCTAGCTTCCACTGTCCATGGACTCATATTTACATTTTTTCTAAACATCATATGTCCTTTCACATGTTTGCTTTAGCAAAATATCCTTTCACCTATGTCCTCCAGCAAAACATTATTAGATTTTCCAAAGAAACCAGAATTTCCCATTTCATTTATGTATACTTATATCTATAATAAAGTTATGTCCAAAATAAGAAATAAGTATAGTCCAAAGAAATTATGGATATGTGGAATGGAAGAGAACACAGGATGAATGACAAACAGTATCAAGGGTCCAGGTTTTTTTTTTTTTTTTTAAGGCACTAGTCTAAGTAACTTAAATGTCAATTTTTTCACATATAAAAAGAATAATAGTGGCAGATAGAGGTCAAAATCTGGGGCTTTGAGATAGGAAGTTTGTCTTTGTGGTAGAATTCATTCAATCTCTAGTATACACACATGAATGTTTGTAGTAGATTGACCATCAAGCAACAAGGAATGACACAAAGGGAGTTAACTCCATTAGAAATTTTGATTACAGAAACCAGCATGAACAGGAAGTAAGAAAGAAAACTTGAAAGTGCTAAGAATGTTTAATATCCTCTCTCCTTTTTTTCTTGTCTCTCTTCTTCTATTTTTAACTCATTGCAATAAATTTTCATCTCCAATACTCAGTAGAATTTGTCCCATGAGAAGGTACTCTTAATTGCTTTTTTGCCAAGTAACAATGAATAATTTGCAGTTCTCATCTTCCTTGATCCTCTGAGGAATTTATAGACTAGGTCCTCTTTCCAGGATATTTCCCTCCTGTCTGTCTCTGTCTCTATATGTCTGACTCTCTCTCTCTCTCTCTCTCTCTCTCTCTCTCTCTCTCTCTCTCTCACACACACACACACACACACACGCACACATACACACACACACACACACACACATGTACATCTAGCTCCATCTCTGTCTATCTCCGTATCTATATATCTCTGTCTCTCTGTCTCTACCTCTTTCATACATCCACATCTATCTCGATCTCTGTCTTTGACTCTGTCTCTGCCTTTCTCTGTCCTTCTCTCCCAGAAACACACACACACACGCACACACACATCTCACACATATCTCTCTGTCTTTTTCATACTCATCCATCTCTATCTCTGTCTCTCCCTCCCCCACACACCCCTACCACACATCCAAACATATCTTTTAGAGAAGATATCTCTTCTTTTTTTCATTCCCCTAATTTCAGATTACCACACATTTATTAATCCTCCCTTTCTACTTACTCCTGGGCCTCACCTTTAACCTTAACTCATCTTTTAGAAGATTGATTTTGAACATATTTATAGGTAAATCATTAAGCATCTATTTCTTAATTCCTGTCCAATCACAAGTGTTAAACATCTTTTCACAACAAGTTAAAAATATCTATTTCCTGGTGACTTTAAACTATGAGAGAAATATACTCCATTTCTACTTAACATCTCTTATTTCAGACTTCAAAAATCTCTAAAATTTAGGTTATGAAGATGAGGAATAAATGACACTTAAAATATTTAAAACAGATACATTATTTTATGTTTACTTAAAATTATATACAATGTATATCATAAATTATAATACATATATACATACATATATATTAAATTAATTAATAGCCCTTGGTCTGTCAATGTTCCTGCTAAAAGCCATAGATGAACAAAAAAATCTAGTGGACATCTGAAGAGACATCTATTTTAATTATTGATCAGAGAAGTCCAAATGACTCCCTGTAAATGCAATTCTTGGTGGCTTTCGATACCCTGTTTTTCTCCCCCAACTGCAGGGTATTTCTATATCTACTCTAGCCCATTTTAGCTCCATGCAAAAGACACACAAACCTGATATTTTTTATCAACAAGCTATAAGAACTAATAGATGGGCAGACTGCTATATTCTTACTTCACTAGGCTGCCACTACACAGCTAAATTGTCCTTTACCTGAATTTAAGTCTTGCCTTGGTGTAGTCTGGTCCAAGTCTGGTCCATGTGTTTCCTCATGGCTACTTTCTCATTGTAATCTCATTACAGTGAGATGGACCTGGTCCATCTACATGGTGTCTTGATACCTCCTTCTGCCCCTCTTCCTTCTCTACTTTCCTCTCTCCTCTGGGACTCCCTGACTGGGATTGGGAGTCCTGCCCTATTCTCTTCTGCCCAGGTAACTAATCAGCTCTTTTATTAATCAATCAGAAGTGATGGAAAACAATTTTTATATAGCATTGAGACTGGGGATGCTTATCTATGCTATCATCTGAACTGCAACCAGATATCTGGGCATAAAAATCAGCATCTGAATACACAGTGTGCAAAACCATCTTCCAACAACTGCCCAACAATAAAGATGCCCTAGGTTGCCTCCAAGAACTAAGCTCCCATTGCTTAAGCCATCATGAAATTCAGACACAGGACCCAGAATTTTCATGCTAGATTTGCCTTAAAGCCTCATTCTGTGAGGTCTATCATATGTAGTTCTAGGAGTTTTTATGCAACTTTCCATGTCAGAAAGCCAAGCAATAATTCTACCCCTCTATGATACCTATGAATCTCCACAATTACCAGCATGGTTAGATTTCTAAAACGATTTACTTGTATCTTTGTGGTAATAAGATACAGCTGTCTAATTGGACTTATGCCCTGCTTAATGAAAAGGAAATAGTGTTTTGTACTCTAGCCAGCTACCCAGGGCTAATGAGGCCATAGGTCTTTGAGGAGAACTTATAGTTGCTACTTAACTAATATAATTTTTACCTACATTCTAAGAATTTATCTTTATATCCTCGAATAGGTGTATCCCCCACCCTTCCTCAAAGAAGCTCCAGTTTATAGCAGAAACACCACTACATAAAAACCATTTCTTAAAATGCTGAGAACAACTCTTCATGGAGTGCCTAGACCTAATGAATACATATGAAAAGCAACTCTTGCACCTATGGTTCGGGAAGTATCTTAGAAGCCAGGTATTTTCTAATGGGTCTCTTTTTTACTTGGTCTTTTTCCTTTGAAGCTATTGATAGCCTTTGTTTTGTACACTCAGTTTTAATTATTATGTGAAATGAAGAGTTAGTTTCTCTTCTCATCTGCTCTACTTGGTGCTCTTGTATGTGTCTTATACCGTTTTTAGGTTAGGGAATTTTTCTTTCTATCTCTTTTTGGAAATATTTTCTGTGCCTTTTATTTCTTCTCTCTGTTCCTATTACTTATACATTTGATATTCCCATAGTATATCAGTTTGTACTAGACACTTTATACCTGGATTTATTTGGCATTAGTATTTTCTCTGACTGTGGTTTTCTCTGTGAAATCCAGTTCCTTAGCTTGTCTTAAATGCCCCAAATTGTCTCTTCCATGTCTTGTACCACGGATCAAAACACAACTATCCAATTGGTCTTCTTTGCTTATTCATTGTGTTTATAATGAAAACAGCCTTCATAGGTAGCTGCTAATATAAGTAGAGTGAACTTTTATAGATAATCTGTGGGCCCAACATAATCAAAGAACCAAAGAAAGACTAAATCACTAAACTCCATGTAACCTGTGGGGACTTTTATTGCAGCTCACTGAACTATAGAAGTTGCTTTTTAAAACAGAAACATTGTGACAAGAACTGCCTCTTTCTTTAAAAGAGCTACCAGTAGTCTATTTATTTCTAAACAAAACAAGGCATATTTTTCATAGCATTCTCCATCCAAAATTACTTAAGAAAGTGGGCAATGCATTTTATTTAATATCTTGTTCCTAGTGCCTAGAACCTATTGTAGTGAGAGCATTCACCGATGTGTGATGTGTGTAATGAAAAGACTGCAAATGTAGAGGAACCCAGACACTGAAGGTCATGATGAAATTCAAAGACCTATTGTTGGAGTTAACAAAATGAGTAAGATGAATGTTAGAAGAATGAATCCCACCAGCTTGATGATGAATTTGAGATTCCACAGGTAGAGCACATCACTGTTCACAGATGAGATGAAAGAAAGGGTGGGTAAAACCAACATCACTAAAGAAACGAAATGAAGTACCCCAACCTTTCTCTTATCTATTATCTTTAGGCCCTTTGTGGAAAAATAGAATATAATTATTTATTAATCATAACAGGAAGGAAAAACAATCTTTTCAACATTTTAGTGTCAATAGAAATATTAACATAATAGATACATGGAGAAATACTTTTAAAGAGAAGGGGAACACTTGAAACTAGAAGAGCTGTACTAAGCTTATTTGAGTTTTCTCATTATGGTTGACAAGTAATTTACATTTTGGAAAGATTTCCTCTTCTTAAATATTGGCCTTTCAAGACATTAGTATGTAAAAACATCTGTTCCCTTAATGAGTCTTCCAGTGTTCTTCAACTAAATGTCAACTAACAGGCAACATTTAACATTTCACAAAGCTCTAAAATTTGAAATTTGCTCATTGTTTCTCCCTGCAAGTCATGTGTATGCGAATGTTTGTGTGTGTGATTGTGGTGTGTGTGTGTGTGCGCGCGCATGCATTTTACTATTTTCTTTGTGGAACTATGTTTGACTGAGGCTGATCTATTAATAGCCAGACTTGGAATATATGTTTAGAATCACAGCAATATGAAATGTATTAAACATGACAATAACACCTGATATTTTTATGTTAAAACATAAAACATATTAAAACAATTAAAAGCAGACTGAAAACTTTGAAAACTGATTGAAATATTTATCCTAAGAATTAGTACTGAGCCATCTGAGTTGGGTTGCAGGTTTATAATACATTGTCAGGGTGGTAAAATATCTTTTGTTTTGTTGCTAGAACACAATTGTTACAAATATATTTAGACTGATCATTGTCTAACACATTATGGAAAATAATTTTTTCAATGTATAAGTTAAAGTATTTGTTTTTGCTAGAAATTGGACATGACATTGACTAAATTCAACAGAAAGCAAAACTGTTCTATCCATATCTGTTCTTCTAATCTATGGAAACAAAAAACAAAAAACAAACAAACAAAAAAAACCCCAAACGCACACACACACACACACACACACACACACACACACACACACAAACACACACACAAAACAACCAGCTAAGAAACAGGTCCTTTTCAATGTCAAAGTAAGGACACTTCTAAAACTGAACTTGATTTCTGAACCCTGACTGGGGTTAAAATTAATATGTTGTAACACGTTTCTGCACATTGTTTACCTTGATATAGCAGAGTAGAGGGGGCAATTGCCCACCCTTTGATCAATTGTCTGCAGAGTAGGAGAAAAGATTAGACAACATACAAAGAAATAGATGAACCCTTAAAATGATGGGGTGTACTGCAGTTGAATGCAGAGAGATGGCTTCTCCTAGACAACGATTCTAGGAACAGGGAAAATTATCCTTCAAAAAACCCCTTCCCAGACACTTAAAATGTTTCTCCTCATTGTGGCCATCAGAATCATAATCTTCTTGATAAAGTATGTCACAATCAGTCAAATTTCCAGCAAACCAAATTACAGAATATTTTTTGACTTATAGTTTTTAATAAGTATAACTAATTACTTGACCTAACTAAAATAAATTCCTGGCTTCGTACATTATTGAAGTTACAGAAAAGGTCTTGAAAATTCAGTCCTGATGATCCAGAATTCAAGCTCAGCTATTTAGGAGGCTGAAGCAGGAGGATCACTAGTTTAAAGCCTGTTAATAGAGTGAATTCTAGGTTAGCCTAGGTAATGTAGCCCCTTTCTCAAAGTGGAAGGCAAAAAGAACATTGGTTTGTACCTCAGTGGAAGGATACTTGGTTAGCATGCCCAAGAATTAAGATCAATTCCCAGGACTACGAAAAAAATAAAAGATTTAAAAAAAGATGGAGCTTTATATGCTATGTGACACTTGCACATAAAATTATGTACATATATATTTTATAAGTACACCCATTATCTAATCTAAACAAATATTATAAATTAGTACAAATATTCATTACTAGAGCTCTGATGTAAACTTTTTAAATACTGCTAACTAACTCTTATGTAAACTTCATCATTAGGTATACTTATATGTATTATTATGTAAACATATGATTATGTAGACTTCCTCAACTTCATTCAGTTTAGGCTGTTTCTCTTCTTTGCCTTCAATGCAATACTCAAGTGTAGTGTCTATATTCTCCCTCCCCTTCCTCTATTCTGCCTTCAACTAGAAACCAGGGGAAAGGTTAGAGAGGGATCAGCATTTTATCCTGTTCATTTTACAGATCTTTATAAATTCATTCATTCATTCATTCTTTCCTTTCCTTTTCTTTCCTTTTCTTTTTTCACTCAAAATAATATTTTATTGATTAATTGGGAAATTTACACAATGTACTTTGATCACTCTTATTTCTCATTCCTCTTAGGTCAACCCTCACACCCTCAGACCCACCTCAAAAAAAGAAAAATAATAAATATACCAAGACCAATTTGTGTTGGCCATATACTCATTCAAGCTTGGTTAAAGTCAGAAGCCAGCAACTTACGAATAACTGAGTCCTTCCTGTCCGTTGCTATCAACTGTGAAAAGCTACACTTCAGCATCTGTATCACACTTTTTAAGGTGTCTCTTCAATTGCTGCCAATCTAGACTGCTTTGTGAGTGTGGAGGGGGGTGGGGGGGTCTTAGAGTTTCATTTCTGTGAAGAGATACCATGACCAAGGACAATATTTAATTGAAGCTGGGTTACAGTTTCAGGAGTTCAGTTCATTATCACCATGATAGAAAGCATGGCAGAGGCAGACATGGTGCTGGAAGAGCCAAGAGTTCTACATCTCAATCCAAAAGCTGCAGCAGGAGACTTACTCTTTTGCACTGAATGAAGTTTGATCAGTAGAATCTCTCAAAGGCTGCCTTCACAGTGACATACTTCCTTCAACAAGGCCACACATATTCCATTAAGGCCACACCTTTTCATAGTGCCTTATCCCATAGAACAAGCATATCAAATCCACCACAGAGGGGGCTGTCACAGATACAATCTATGCCTCTCATTCTCCACTATGAATCTGCAAAATAAACTTCCTTTACCATAACAGTCAGCAGCAGAATGGATCATGGATTTCCACATGTATTCAACTACAGCACTGAGCACAGACAACATTGCTCAGAGCCAGGGTAATCATGTGTTGAGCAGTAGGCTTGGGATAGAGCCTGTGAGCTTCAGGCTGCTGCACACTACTCTGACAGCCCTTCAGGGCAGTGGCATGCTCCACCCTCCACCACAGCTGCATCTCACACCTGTACCACTCTTTATTTACCATCTTTGCCACCTTTCCATTGCACATTGATTTATTGGAGTGGCATTGCTAACTGCAGTGATTTACACAGTATATTTTTTTTTGTCCAAACAGATTTAAAAGCTAATGCTTTATGCAATGAGTCATTGATCTGTTTCAAGGTTTCTGATTTCTAAAGTACTATAAATACTGGACCAAGCCTGAGACTTGTTTTGGATATCCTGTTTGTTCCCAGAGTCAGGATGATCTTGTGGCTGGGTAGGGCATGTGGGAGCAGTATCTGAGAGAGTGCCCTACATATCTTCCTTCAGTGCTAGCTATTCTTCCCACAGGGTGAACAGCTCAGGCTGCAGCAGTGATGGTCCTAAGCTGCCTGTCTGCAAGTGGGCAGAGGACTGCAGCTGGACCCGCTTATCATTCCCATTCCCACTGATGCTGAATTTCATGTCCTGCCACACTCTACCATACCCGTGGCTCCACTCCAACATCTTTCCTTCATATTTCATGAGACCATGTTTTAAAAGTATCTTCTCATGAATACCTGCTTCTTTTTAGTTGTTCTGTACATGCTTTCTCTGCTGCCACCACATCTTGCCTCAGAGATTTGTGGGTCTCTTAATCCAGCAGTTGCTAGCTCCCATCTTTTTTCTTTTTTTTTTATTTTTGGTTTTTCGAGACAGGGTTTCTCTGTGTAGCCCTGGCTATCCAGGAACTCACTCTGTAGACCAGGCTGGCTTCAAACTCAGAAATCTGCCTGCCTCTGCCTCCCAAGTGCTGGAATTAAAGGTGTGCGCCACCACTGTTCAATGTCAGCTGCCATCTTGTGTTGAACACTTTTCTCTCTTTTCTTGCATATGTATATGTATATGGAATGGACATGGATATTCATATATAAGTATATATGAACTTATCAATATATATGTATACCCATATACCCATGTATATGAAACTATATAGAGAGTCTATATAGAGAGAGACTATCTAAAGTGTCACATTTTATATTGAAAAAATAATTTTATTAAAATATTTGAAGATGGGACATCCAAAGAAACAATGGTCAGTGAGGCCTTCCTTCTTGTTGCAGAACCATTTTTCAAGGAGTACACTATAGAATTCCTACAAAAGAAGTTTGCTTTTATAACAAAGACATTCTCTACTTAATTTGTGGTCTAAATTACCACTGGCAAAATTTCCTTTTAAAATCCAATTCATACATGTCTCTGATAATTTCTTTTTCAGTCATGAATTTTGGAAGAAAGCATTGAAATCATAGCACAGGTTTATGAGGAAATGAACAAGTCTGGGGTTGTAGTTCATTGGCAGAATGTTGAAGCAGCAGGTATAAAACCATGGGTTCAATTTCAGGCACTGCCCCCAAACAAATGCATCATTTGGCAATGTCATGGGACTTTCATATATAATGCCATCAAGCTTCATTCTATCACAGTACTTCCAGGTAATACGAGGCAATGAATACTTCTGCCATATTGACTGTTTTATAATACAGTATTATACAATGTTACCTGAACTATATAAATAGTCAAAATAAAGCAGTTAGATGTTTCTAAGACTCCAATTTTAAATAAACAACATCCCCTGTGACAGGTAACAAAACAATTAAAACTATTCTGTTTGCACTGAAGACATTATTTTGAATACATTCCATTTGAAAGTACACCACAAAGATTTTTGGGTCTGATTAAGTATTATTGCTATAAAAAGTCATCAAGACCAAGGCAACTCTTATTTTTTTTTAAAAGCATTTAATTGGGGTCTTGGTTAAAGTTCCAGAGGGTTCATGGCAGGAATCAGGCATGGTGGTAGAACCGTAACCAAGTGTTTTACATGCTGATCCTTATCTACAGGCAGAAAGCAGGGGAGAGAAAGAGCATGACAGAGAGAAACAGAGACAGAGACAGAGACAGAGAGACAGAGAGACAGAGAGACAGAGAGAAACAGAAAACAGATCTGGTGTGAGTTTTTGGATCTTCAAAGCCCATCACCCATGATACATATTTTCTAAGGAGGAACATGCCCACCAGGGCACACTGCCTAATTCTTCCAAACAGTTCATCATATGAGGAAAAATAGGATGAGAAGATATTTTTATTTATATTTTCTTAAAAACTAATTAAAATGATTTCTTCTTTTACTTTTACCATCTCATTTTCCTGAGTAATGTATTTATGTCTTTATTGTTTATATCTCATTTTATTTTAATTAAACTTTTACAATTATTATCTTATAGTTTGTAAATATTAAACATTTGTAATTAAACTATAACTAAACTCTCAGATAAAGTGATTTATACATAGGTAATGATTCTTGTAATAAAACTATTAGTTTGCCAGGCGGTGGTGGTGCATGCTGTAATCCCAGCACTCTGGGAGGCAGAGGCAGGCAGATTTCTGAGTTTGAGGCCAGCCTGGTCTATAGAGTGAGTTCCAGAACAGCCACAGCTATACAAGAGAAAACCTGTCTCAAAAAAAAAATCCAAAAAACGAAAAAAAAAAAAACCCAACTATTAGTTCTATTTACCAATATTATTAAGGATTATATGTTTATAGGTATAATAAATATTATTAAACATGTTTTAATTTTTGTACTTCATTTCTCACTTTGGTAGTCTATACATGCCAATAGATAATTTCTCAATATACAAAAGTATGGTGTGGGGATCTGGAGAGATGGATCAGACATTGAAAGCACTTCTTTTGGAGAAAACAGAGCAAGGTTCCTAGAACTGGTACCAGGCTACTAACAATTGCTGTAACTCTAGCTCCAGGGGTCCAATACTCTCCATGGACAATCCCACATATGTTTATGTAGGCATATTATTGTGCACTGTGTAAAGACTTTGTGTTATTTAAAAGTTGATTTCTCTGTCATCAAATCTTGCTTGAGTACAGACACAGCATTGCAATGCTTATGTTTGTGTAAACAATGTTTACTATTTATTCTCTGCCTTGCCAAGAGAGATTAGGGCAGAACTTCTGCCAGCCAGCGGAGGTGGGGAGATACACACACACACACACACACACACACACACACACACAGAGAGAGAGAGAGAGAGAGACAGAGAGAGAGAGAGAGAGAGAGAGAGAGAGGGAGAGAACAGTAAAACAGATTGAGCCATGAGGAGGAAACATCATGAGAGTTCTACTGGAACATGAAAGGTACTAAATGCAAATATTTTGGAGATTTGGTGTAGGAGGCAGTCAGACTAGTATAGAGGATTAAAATATACATAAATTCATCCTATCAAACCACCAAGGATTATAGCTGGTTATCAACAACAGAAATGACAGAAAGCTTACAAATTCATAGAAACTGAACCACTTTTTACAGAAAAAGGGGGGGGGCAGTCAACACAGAAATAAAGAAATTAAAGACTCCCTAGATTTCAGTAAAAATAAATGTATGCATACCACACCAAAATTCATGCTCAACAATGAAAGCAATGCTACATGATGTGCCTAAATGAAAGAATCAGACACATTTCATACTAGCAACTTAACAGTATACCTGAAACTAGAAGAGGAGAAGCTGAAGGAGGAGGGGGAAAGGAAGGAAGGAAGGAAAGAAAGAAGGAAGGAAGGAAGAAAGGAAGGAAGGAAGAAAGAAGGAAAGGAAGGAAGGAAAGAAGGAAGGAAGGAAGGAAGGAAGGAAGGAAGAAAGGAAGAAAGGAAGAAAGGAAGAAAGGAAGGAGGAAGAGAAGACAAGGAGTACATTTTCAAATTCATTCTGATACCTAAACTTCAAAGAAACAACAAAGAAGAGAATTTCAGACCAATTTCTCTTATGAACATTGATATAAAAATACTCAATAAATTAATTTCAAAACAAATCCAAGAACCCATAAAAAATTATTCACCATGATCAATCAAGTAGGCTTCATTTTAGAGATGTATGCATGGTTCAACATGCTAAAATAAGTAAATGCAACCCACCATATAAACAAACTGGAAAAAAAAACACTGTAAATGATTATCGCACTATATTGGGAAAAAAAAAGCCTTTGACGAAATCCATCACCACTTCATGATAAAAGTCTTGGAAAAATTAATGATACAAAGAAAATACCTAAACATAATGCAAGAAATTTCCAGCAAGCCTACAGCTAACATCAAATCAAATGGAGAGAAACAAAGCAATTCTGCTAAAATCAGGAACAAGACAAGATTGTCCACTCTCTCCCTATCTACTAATACAGTACTTCAAAGTTTAGCTAGAAAAATATGACAACTGACTAACAAGAACTAATCAAACTGAGGACCAAATTCAATAAAATACAAACAATAACATAATTCCTAATAATATTCTGCTATACTCACACATCAGTGCCTTATCCAGTCAATATTAGAAAGGCTTTCTCACCCAGCAAATGGGAACAGATGCAGAGCCTCACCACCAGAACTGTGGGCAGAATCCAAATTCAAGGTCTTCATCAAATTCCTCCACTCAGAGCTCATGGAATCACACAGAATAGAGGCAGAATGATTATAAAAATCAGAAGAGATAAAGGACACCAGAAGAACAAGGACCTCAGAATCAACTTTGTAAGGAGCATATGTGTTCACAGAGACTCAAGCAGGAGGCACAGGGTCTATAAGCATCTTTACCAAATCCTCTGTATACATACATACATACATACACACACACACACACACACACACACACACACACACACACACACATATACACATTAGCTATTTCCTTAATATTTTTACGGGACTTCTGAGTGTGAGAAGGAGTGGGTCTCTGGCTCTTTCCCCTGACCTTAGGACTCTTCCTTCTGTGGGACTGCCACGTCTAACTTTGATACTATAGTTTTTGCTTTATATTGTTATAACTTATTTTGTTATGTTTGTTTTTTTATCTCTTAAAAGCCTGTTCTTATTTGATGTGATACAAAAAAAAAAAAAAAAAAGAGTAGATCCGGAAGGGAAGAAGGTGGGGAGGAACTGGGAGGAGTAGAGGGAGGAGAAACTATAATCAGAATATTTTATATGAGAAAATAATTTACTTTCAATAAAAGAAAAATAAATAAATAGAATGTTATCATTTATTTCACAAATATTCATAAAGTTTATTTCTAAATGTAAAGGTTCCCAATAATGTTCTTTTTTTTATTCAATGTATTCTTTATTTACATTTCAAATGATTTCCCCTTTTCTGGGTCCCCACTCCCTGCAAGTCCCATAAGCCCTCTTCCCTCCCCCTGTTCCTCCATCTACTTCTTCCCACTTTCCTGTTCTGGTGTTCCCCTATACCATTGCATCGAGTCTTTGCAGAACCAGGGGCCACTCCTCCATTCTTTTTGGACATCATTTAATATGTGGATTATTTCTTGGGTATTCCAAGTTTCTAGGTTAATATCCACTTATCAGTGAGTGCATACCATGATTGATCTTTAATAATGTTCTTAACAACCAGTTCCAAGAATCCTGCTGTATTCCATGTTGTTTCACATATGGTGCCCTTTGTCATACAGAAACTTTTGACTTTCATGATGTCCCATTTATTAGTTGTTGTTCTTAATGTCTGTGCTATTGGTGTTATACTCAAAGAGTTTTCCCCATGCTCATGAATTCAGCACTATTCCCTACTTAGGGCATCTGACCTTATGTTGATGCTGTTGATCATTTTGGAGTTTAGTGTTACACAGTGCAATAATATGGATCTATATGAATTCTTCATGCAGCTGTCTAGTTTCCATTTGATTCCATTGACCAACAATCAGCATGTACTGGCACAAAAAACAGACATGTTGACCAATGGAATCAAATGGAAACCATGGACATAATTTCTCACATTTATGGACACACATTTTTGTTAACAAAACCAGAAATATACACTAAAAAAAATAATGGAAGTACAAAACAAAAGGTGTTGGTGAGGACATAAAAATCACAAAGTTTAAAAAGTATATACTTTGTAAATGACTAGCAAAGAACAATTTATGTTTGAGCTACTATGAAGCTGCTCCAGTGAGCATATTTTCCCAATCACAGCTATTTTTAAACTTTTTTGTAATCATGAAGAACTATTTATTGTGAGAAGTTATTACCCAATTGAAGTGATTTTTTAAAGGATAGAGATGGTGTGATCAAATTTCATCCAATTGGAAGCGTATTATAAAGCATGATTGCCTATCTTAATGAATTATATACAACCAGAATATTATGTTAATTAAACAAATTATTTCCAAGTGTGTTTATAGAGTCCTGTGTTTAGAAGAACTTAACATTTAAAATTGACAAAGAACAAGAGTGAAAGACATAAGAGCTGTCTTGGAAAGAAATGCTTCACAGTTGGAGAAATGGAATTAATATCAAGATGCCAAAACTCTGTTTGGACATTCTTGCTATGTTATAATATGGAAAAGGGTGTCAGACAGTATAAATTTTCTTGTTGCTACAGCAAAATATTTGACAATATTTTAAAGCTTTAAAATGAAACAGTTTATTTGAAGAAGATGAAGAGATTGGTTTTTGATCTTTCATCAAAAGCTTAAACTAAATGGCCTCATTGTATCTACAGTTAGGAAAGAAAAGAAAAAAAAAATCTTATTCAGCCTAGGTTCCCATGGGAACCAAGCTTGTGGACTGAAGCTACTTTCAGAATAGGATTTTGATTTTCAATTAAATCTTTCTGGTGTAGAAACATAGCCACACCCAAAGGTCCACTATTTAAGTGGCTAAACCTAGATAATCAGAGAATGGAGATTCAACAGCACAGATGGCCATATTGCAGCAGTAAGGCAACAGGTGTGTCCAAGTCTCCTCTCTTAATAAATCACTAATCCTAGTGTGTTTCTCACAACATTAATTATCTACTAGTTTACCTGGAAACCTGCTGGCCACACCAGCCTGAAAATCACGTAGGCAATCTTTTTTCTTCCTCCTTTCCCCCATTTCCAATTTTCTAGTCTTATCCCTGGCTATATAGCAGCCTACTTGCAGGAAGGAGTCTGCCCTCCTTGTCTTTTGCTGAGGATTCCATCAAACCTAGTTGGAGATAATGATTTCCTTCTTCCTGTGAATATTATCAGCTCCCCATTACTTTCTAACTCATCCACATTCCTTTGTGTTAGTTCACAATACCTAGAAATGGATTCTACCTGAATTCCCTAGTGGTTAAAAATGGCAGGGATTCAGAACTCCCTACCAGGCAACTGCACATTCCTAATACTATGATAGAGCAACAGAAATAAAGAAATGGAACACATATCCAAGAAAGATAATACTTGATATCAATACCTAGACTCCTAATCATTCCAAACCTGGATGCCTATACACAACTTCAAAAGTACAACCATTAACAACTAAGGTAATATAGCTCAACTAGAACCCAGCAACACTACCTCACACAATATACCCCAAGGAATGCAGTATAGCTAAAGTATAAGATAGGCATAAGTATTATAAATAAAGTATAAGATAGTATAAGACTTCAAAATAGCCATTCTGAATATACTCAGGGAAATCAAAGTGTATACAAACAAAACTTAAGATTGATGAAGTCTGTGAAAGAAAAAGAAACAGTAGAAGGAAATAATGGAAACAGTTCAAGACTTAAAAACAAAAATCAACTCACAAAAGGAAACCCCAAATAAGATGAAACTGGAGATGAAAAGTTTATGGAGTCAAACAAAAACTTCAAAGGTGAGCCTCACCTACAGGGTACAAGACATATAAGAGAGACTCTCAGCCATTGAAGGCAAGGTAGAAGAAACAAGTACCTCAGTCAGAGAAGAATGTTAAATCTAAGTAAATTTAAGCACAAAATATCCAGAAAACTGTAGAGCAATGAAAATATCATTTTTATTAATCATGTAAATAGAGGAAGAGGATAAATTCCATGTCAAAAACAAATTTCTTCAGCA
Organism: Apodemus sylvaticus; assembly: GCF_947179515.1. Lineage (NCBI taxonomy): Eukaryota > Metazoa > Chordata > Mammalia > Rodentia > Muridae > Apodemus > Apodemus sylvaticus. Next base: position 850,723 of record NC_067494.1, read on the forward strand.
AAATGACAAGGAAATTTCCCTAACCTGAAGAAGGAACTGTTTCTCAAGGTAAAAGATGCATACAGAATACCAAGTAGACTAGACAAGAAATGGGAATTCTCGGGGCACATAACACTAAATGTATATAGAACATAGAATATCAAAAGCTGAAAGAGAAAAAGGTCAAACAACATATAAGGACAAATTCGTTAGAATAACACCTGACTTTAGAGTGCATACTATAAAGCCAGAATGGCCTGGGCATATGTTCTGGAAATTACATTATACCAACGATACCAGCAAGAGACAACTATATGGAGCAAAACCTTCAATTACAATAGATGGAGAAAGACAAACATTGCATAATAACACTAGAGTTAAATATCACCTTTCTACAAATCCAGCTTTACAGACGTTGTTTGAAGGAAACCGTCAATCTAATAAGATTAACCATATCAAAAACAAAAACAAAAACAAAACATACAAAGAATAAATAATCTCAGACCAACAAATCAAGACAATGGGAAAACTCCACACCATAACAATAAAATAATGGAAATCAACACACACTGCTCATTGATAAATCAATGTTTCAATTATTCCAATAAATGACAGGACTAAAGATGGGTTTGAAAAAAGCATTCAACTCATTAACATCATAAAAGGCACACTTTAAAATATCAATTCAATTCGCATATTAATTGAAGAAATAAGTTTCCAACACTTGAATTGCTGGAGCATCAGGGTAGGGGTGGGGAGATACATACAAGCTTTAATAAAGTTTAAGGCCGAAACAACAACAAAAACACCAATTTTAGTGGTCACAAATGTCAAGAGTGTATTTGTAGGCTCTTTTGTCTTCTAATTGAGCTTTTTTTTTCAGCATATTACATTACAATCTGGCTTGAGATCTGAACCCAAAGTCATTATGTGTGTTCTGTTTCACTAACTTTTGTGAATTCAGATTAGCCATTATATATTTAGCTACATTTTATTATATCTCTTTTTAGTTTCCAGTGTTGATATTTTCCTTTTTTATTCTATGAAACACAGGAAACTTCTCAGAGTCCATATTTAATAGTTCCCTGCCAAGATTGCTAAAACTAAGTCCTCTATTCACCTCATATTGTATCTCAATTTGAAAATGTATTAGCCGGAGTTCTCTAGATATATAATGAAAGAGACCTATAAGGTTTACTTACATGATAGGAACTGGGTAGTTCAACAATGGTTGATTATATGTTGGAGGCTGAGAATCAGTCAGCTGTTCAGTCCGCAGCACTGGATTTCTCAGTAGTCCTAAAGAACTGCTGATGGCCTGGGAGATTCCTTGACCATCCATAATGAAAGGTGGAAAGAGCTGAGCTCTGATGTCAATGGCAAATCTTTTTACAGTAATAGGGACAGTGACAAGAAAGGCAGCAAATGCCATGAGTTCACCATTAAAGCACAAAACCAGGCCAGCACACAGCATTGTGTTTCCTTGGAATTCTTACTATCTTGGCCATTGCTGCAAAGTGAGACTCACAGTATAGAAGTGACTTTCTTCATGCTTTATTTCTCTTGGAAATGCATCTGTTCGTTTATAGAAGCTACTCTCTTAGTTGATTCCAGATCTAATCAATTTGTAAATGGACATTAAGCATCTATGGGATATAGTTAATATTTGCTAATATAACTCATGTTAGTATAGTATGCATACCATTAGCTAGTGTTCAATATGTTCTCATTGTTCTATTTGCTTCTTTGGGAATAAAATTTATATACAATGAAATATTTATACCATTTCTTTCTTTTGTTTATTTTCTTTCTTACTTTATTTTTTTTTTTTTAGAAATGCTGGATCTGTGTCACACAAATTCTTTGGAATATACACCTTCCTCTGTTGAAGCTCACAGACAATTTGGCATCTGACTAATCTAGCTGTGTGTCAGGTCACTCTTAGTGGAAAACCTGTGCTTTCAGAATCACTACACACAGATGCAGACAATACCCATTCCTATTCCCAACATAGCACATATTATTGTGATGTGATTAGCCCTAAGACAGGGTGTCAACTACCTAACTTACAGACTTTTGAAACTTATTATTTGGTATCTGTGATAGAGACAGATTTCCCTGCTGTTCCACTTCTAACTCATACTTTAGCAATCTGTTTTCCTGGCCCATAGGACAGGGAGTTTCTCAGCTTTTACACCTAATTTTCCTAATTCAGTCACATATATGTAGTAGGATTGGTTGACCAATGTGAAAATTTCCTGCTGCTTCTCCTATTTGGATAGGATGCTGGATGTGATACCATTCTTTATTGTTCTTCCTGTACTATAGCTGTATATTTGCTTCTGCACTAAAAGTACTAGTGGTTTATGATTCTTTCCTGGTGGCTTGGGGTTTTGCATCCTTACTCAAAAATGATCTTGGTGGGGAGTTTGTTCCCTTATCCATATGGGCTCTGCTCTAGGCCTCCTTATTCCACATATTTTCATCTGATCTTTGTTCCAGGCTAGCAAAAGAAGAATCTTGGAATGTGGAATCTGAGGAAAACTCTGCTTATGGCTGAGGATAACAGATACTCTATATTGTCACCCTAGTCACACTTAACTTAGGAATTCATGTTTGTTTGAAGTGTGCTTCTTACTTTTTGCACAGTGGGTACTGCTTCCTTTTGTATTCCTGAACAAAAGATAAAGTTCTAACAGCCTGTTTTCATGAGAAGTCTCACTTCTCTGACAATGTTGTGCTTTAAACCATTACTCTTACTAGCTTACAAATAGGTTGTAACTACATTATTTATACTTACAAGAATTACATTATGTTATATTAAAGAGTTCACCTTTATTCCAGTAGGTTCTTAGAGATGGCAGTCAGATTCGAGGCCATAAAAAGGAACTCCAGAAACAGTATTGCTAGTTATCAAGACCTCTGAAACCTGTGACATCATATAAACAATAGTGAGACCTGCATACCTATTGCCAAGGCAACATCCACCATATTCCCAGAATCCATTTGGCTCACCTCCCACTTTTACCTGTGACCACATCACCATCCATGTATGAATGTATGAAGAAAGCCCCAGTATCTCTCTCTCTCTCTCTCTCTCTCTCTCTCTCTCTCTCTCTCTCTCTCTCTCTCTCTCTCTCTCTTTTTTCCACTGATACCTTGTTCTTTCCTCTCTCGCTAAACTTCACGTGGAACTGTTTGGCCTGGTATGGTCTTTCTGAAGCTGCCTGACAATTCCAACAAGTATCAAAGGCAGCATCTGACAAGCAGAAAAATCTTGGCTCAAAAATTATAGGAATGAGATGATGACGGTCTGAATAAGAAGGAAGTTATCCTCAGGGTGGCAGCAACTTTTCACATTCAGTTAACAGTTAACTTGAAAGAGGATTTGGATATACCTGGGCATTATCTTAGCAAACTGGTTGTCCTCTCCCATTTCATTAGCACACATGATATATTTTAACTGAAATTTGCATCATGAGGCCAATTTAAACATAAAGTAACTGGAGATTTTCCACTGTGGTAAATTGGGTTAAAGTCATTAAAAAAGCAAGAACTTCTAGGATTGGAAATATCATACAGGTTCAAAGACATATTGAATAGCACAAATATACTAGTTCAACAGAGATTTGGATCTGAAGATCAGAAGAGAGGATAACAGAAGAGATATGGATTTGCCACATTAACTATCTTAAGATTTATTAATTTAAGTGATACTATCCATAGAATATAATGGTAGAAATATCAAAAAAGCCAGAATGAGAGTGAATATAGGGTTTGGATAGTTAATAGTTTCAAATGGTCACTTGGTGAAAAACTGATAATTTGTCAATGGATCTTTCAAACCCAAACGCTAAAAGCAATAAATTAAAAAAACACAAGAAATGTTATGTGCCAAACAAAAGATTTCATTTGGGGAAAAAAAAAGAAATTGCAATTACCTGTTATGCTGGGTTTTTTTCTAGAAGGTATTTTCCTTTTATTTATCTCTTCTTACACTTTTATCATGATGAAAAATTTTGACAAAAAAAAAAAGAACACAAAGAATGTAACATATGTACCATACACAGTTTAATGGAAACACAGTTGTTTCCTTTATGTTGTCATTAGTTCTAAATTCTCTCTTTGAATATCAAGCTGGGATATTGGAGAGATGACAGAAATAGAAAAAAAGTGTTATCTTAAGATTCAAAACTGTATTCATGTATTAGGGTTTTTATTGTTGTGTTAGAATATTATGATCAGATCAACTTATAAAAGGAAAGGTGCATTTATTTCCGTCTATCACAGTGGGAAGCATGGTGACAGGCACAATAGTATAGCAAAGGAGAAGCAGCTAAGAGCTTATACCTCCATCTACAAATAAGAAGCAGAGAGAATCAACCGAGAATGCTTAAAGCTTTTGAGATCTTAAAGCTCACCCTAGGTAAGATACTTCCCTATTAAAGCCATACTCCTAATTCTCCCCAAACAACAACTAACTGATAACCAAGTATTCAAACACTCAAAATTATGGGGAGGTATCTCTAACTGAGAAGGCTGGGCTGATTTCATGACGAACTTCAAATTGATAGTTAAGGAGACTAGGCATAAAAACTGGTCAAGCCCAGGTGAGTTAGTTACAAAAAAAAAAAAAAAAAATCCCCATACTCCAGCCTTCCAAAGTAATGGAATGTCCCAGCCATCTGGACTTAAGCAAGGACACTGGGTCAATAGCAGTTTCTGGACTTATTCAGCTAATTCCTAAGTAACAGTTCCTAGATCTCCCCAGCAAGTTTCCAGCCCCCACACCTCAGTAGTAGAATATCTGTAGAGATAGACCCAACAGATTAACATAGCAATCACCTATCCCAGAATTCACTAATTTGCTGTATTCTGGTAATGAGAGACCCCAGGATGCTAGACTTCTGCACTTTTTAGATTTACATTCTATTTGAGTCCAGGGTATCATTCTTCAATGATTCATGGACCCGTACAAACAAACTACCACAAGGATTTTTTTTAATAGCTCCACATCATAGAACATCATCAAAGAGTGTAAAATTAGGAATGAAAGAACCTTCAGACAGGAACTAAAACAGAACCCATTTAGGGAGCTTGTTTATTGACTTGCTCCTCATGACTTGCTTACACTGCTTTCTTATACCATTCAGGATTACTCTCCCAGGGGTGACATCATTCACACTAAGCCATACCTCCCACATCAAACATTCATTGAGAAAATGCCTTACAGACTTGCCCATAGATCAATCCTGTGAAGGACTTTTTCTCACTTAAAGATTCTTTCTTCCCAGATGACCTTTTCTTGTGTAAAGTTAACACAAAAACTAGCCAGCATAATCATCACATTTGTCTACCATTGTTTCATTGGCAATAAAGAGTATGAAGATTTTGGAACAATCAGTAGCTGCATTAGAGAATCAACTCAAGCTTATTTCTTTGTAAAAATTGACATTTTCAATGTTGAGAAGTTAATATTTATTTTCAGCATCTTTTCACATGAATGCGTTTGGAATGATTTTCACCTATTACATAGAATAAACAATTTTATCTGCATTTATATTTTCTTCCAATTGATTTTTTAAAATAAAATAGAGACTCTCTTCCCATTTAGATCTTTAGTAGTATTTTTGCAACTTTTTGTTGCTTTATAGTTAAGAATTCAAATATTCCAGTTCTTGAATCAAAGGATAGGCACAATAATTGTGCAATGTTCTTTCTAAGTGCTGAAGCACAGCCTTCTAATTCCTCTGCAATGCAGTGCAAACCATTCCATTGACCTTCTTTTCTTTGGTCTGCCCTGGATCACTTAGATAAAAAAGGTTTATGAGATGAAGAGAGGACTGTCAACCAAAAATTCCTCATTGTGACTTTCCTCACTGTTAAATTTGCTCTTGACATTATTTTAATTTTTGCCTATTGTGGGAAATGTTAAAAAATGGACCCACCAACTCTCTGCAGAGATGGACCACACTTCCTGGTTCCTACTGACCTGCCATGCTGGTCCACATTCCTGACATCAGGCACTTGTCCTGGGCTCTGCTAGTTCTTCCTCAGTCATAAACCCATGTAGTCAGCCATCCCACATTCCAGTAACTAAATGGAACTGCCAACTTCACGGTTGCATAATATAATACCCAGTAACCCAGTAGAATCAGTACTCTTAAAGCTTAATTATACAATCAGATTTATATATGAAGAAAATTATAATTTACAAGATGCCAATAGAGTAATTTCAGTGTCAATTGATAATTATAAAAGCTTTATCCCAATATTTCTAACCTTGTGAAATCATAGCTACTTGTGACTATTAAAACAATGTGGGATCAGGATCTTCAGGATCCTCCATTTTGGCTTCCTCTCTACTCTGAGACGCTCTGTCTTTTCAACTCTTCACTCCACCTCCATTTTCCCTGTACAATAACAGGCCTCCTCTGTTCTAATGTATTTGTACAGGTAAAATCCTGTGTCATTCACCTATCTACTCAGAACTTTAGTATTTAATATTTCAAAGGATCTATACATCTGCCTACTATATTCTCTTTTACTATCTGCATAGCCATTCACAAAACTATTCTTTTCAACACTCAGCCTTTCTATCTTCCTTTCTCTGGTCTTAGTCAAGAGGAATAGATCCTAATCTCTCTATTATTTCTGGAGTGGGAAGCAGCAGCTGCCCCGTTTACCTTTTCTGTTTATAATCCATCTAAAATGCTTTTCCCTCAATCCCACTTGAGTTCTCATCATTCTTTTTATAGCAGTTATTAGAGGAAGGGGTTTTTATTTTCATTGATTCCTTTCTCTTCATGAACAATGTTACCATTTTCTCTTACATCATCTCTATGTGTGTACCTGTATATCTTTCTCTTCTTTTTAAAAATCCTTTTCTTCTCCATTACTTTTAGATCTCAGAGGTATATATTTTCTTTATATTTCCTTGTCTTTTCTCTTGCACAGACTTCTAATGGATAGAATTTATGAGCTCTCAAATATTTTTGTGCAATTTAATTATTTAGGACCCTAACAAAAAATACTATGCTCAATGCAATTTCTGGTACCATTCTTAGTGAAATAAATATGGATCCTTAGCAATGTTGTGCCAAGAAGCTGGAGCTGATTCCCATGCAATCACATAAGAGTCACTTTATTACAAGCTCAAACTTGGGTGGGCTGACATCCCTGACACAGCAGGACAGAAAGGTAGAACCCTGAGCCTGGCTTCAGGCAAGTATTTCTAGAGGCAAGTAGGGGGTATCTAGCCTGGCACACATCTGCTTAGGTGCCATTATAGACTTTAACATAATTGACTGGTGCTGGGATCCAAGCCATAAATTTAACTTCTGCTTCCTTCCTGATTGGTGGTTGTTGGGAAGTGAAGTGTCAGGGGCAAACTTGTAACTTGGAAATGCAGATATGTTAGAAAAAAACCTGGTGCTAGGTACCAGCCTGTTAGTTAACTGGAATTTAACCTTTGGTCAAGTTCTTTAAGATGGAGTTTGAACCCAAAAGATCTGGTCTCTCGGATGTTCAAAAGATCCTTGGGTGATTTTGATATGTACCCAGAAATAAGCATTCCTTGCATATTTTAACTATTTGCCTTCCTTAGATTTCCTTCACAAAGTAGAAAAGCTCATAGGAAAGATCTTTGTAATTTTTCTGCTTTATAGGTATAGAGCATTTGTTACTTGAAAATCACATTGGTTATTTCCACCCAAAAAAATTGGTATTTATTGATTAAATCATGTTTTTGGTAATGCAAGAAAATTTGGAAGAGAAAGAAAAGATAAGAAGATAAATATATGGTAAGAAGGGTTGCCTGGTAAGACGATAGATAGAAACAAATTTGGTAAAAGTAATCAAGTTCTCAGTGTTTGGCTTGCTCAGAAAAATCTGTGGTCATTCTTAACAGAGTCAGAGCTTCTGTGAGAGCCCTAAGCATATCTTAAGTAGTTTTATATTACCCTGTGCCTTTAGAAGTTTAAGGAGAACATTTTCCAAAAGAGAACTGACAAATGTCATGGAATTGAGGAATCCCAGTTCTGTTTAAAATGTATTATTTTCAAATTATGGCACTAATCAACAGTGACCATGGAAACAATTCATTAAGGAATAGAATATAGTAGGAGTTCTTCATATTTAGATGAATCTTGGCTGGAGGAATTAGTGTGCTTGTGTCTTAAGAAAATAATAAATTCTGTAGTAGTTCTCAAATTGTAAAATTACTAAAGTACCTAACTGAATTTATTAAGATTTACATAACCAAAGTCCTATCAGTGCTCAAAGGGAAGACTGTGGTTTTATAGATCTAGAGTGGACTCACAAAAGTTGTGTGTGTGTGTTTGTGTGTGTGTGAGTGTGTGTGTGTGGACATATGTTGTCTTTGAAAGTGTAAAAACGTTAGTATATATGTGACTTTGTAATTCCATAGATAATTACTAATATTCAGTGGAAAATTTCAGAGGCAGTTGTTTTGGTCCCTAAATACCAGGCAAGACCAGAATACTAAGTCTTATGAAACTTAACCAAACCATGAAACACATTCTTTTCTGAAGCCATGAGACTTGAAGCATATACTTGAAATTTCCATAAGATTCCCTTGTCAGTTGATCCTGTTATGAATGCGTACTTGTCTCCTTGGTTTGGTTACTCATTTTGTCACTCTCTGTTTCTGTCTCTCTTCTCCCTCTGTTTTCCCCTTTACCTCATGTATCTTTATCATTCCCTCCATTCATTCCTCCCTCCCTTCTTTCCTTACTTTCTTTCTTCCTACCTTTCTTCCCCCTCCCTCCCTTCTTCCATTTCTCCTTTCCTTCTTTCCCTCCTTTCTTCTGAACTGAACCGGTAGCCTTATGTATGCTAAGCAAGTATTCTACCAGTGAGATATATATTCAGTTTTTATTTTACATTTTAAACTTTTGAGACACTGCCTCATTGAATTGCCTGGACTAGCTTGAAGTTGCTCTCCTGCTTCTGACTCCTAGGAGCAGGACACTAGGCCTGCACCACCAAGACCAACTGTTTTTGCTTTCATTTTATCTTCTTTTTGAATATAAAGTTTATCTGCTTTGTTCAAATAGCATCCACTCAAGATATGAACTGATTCCAGATTAATCATAATATCAAGCATATCTCTAAGTTAAATTTGTAATACTTTTCCCTCATAATATCACACATAAACGATAGAAAATACTAATCTTAGAGGATTTGTGAGGATTCTTTTGAACAATGAACTTCTTTTCTAATACTAGAAGTTAATTTATAGTGGCTCATTACCCATTCAAAATAGTATATATTGCTATCAGATTACTTTGTGAATGATTAAATTAAAGCAAGCTAGAAATATGGTAAAGACATATAAACAATGAAGAAATAATTTAGTATCATCACTGCTTTGCTTTAGTGAGATCATTTAGAACAGTCAGGTGAGGAAATATGCAGACTCTATGTGAGTATAGACAATTTACCATCCAGCTTCATGTTATCCCATCATGACTGGAGCTGGAAGTGACCTCCTATTTTCAGCTGGTGGCTTTATTATGCTTTCCACCCTGGAGTTCAATACAGCTAAGCCCTCCGTTTCTTCTGTGCCAGGCCCCTATACCAGTTAATAACTCATCTCTGTCTGGAGAGTGTGGGCCTGATTTCCTACCCTAGAAATGCATGCCACTCCTAATAGTTAGTGTTCGCATATCAGTAGAGATGGAGATGTGTGCTTGACCTTGCAGCTTTGCTCTGAGTACTCGTTTCTTAATTGTTTGGGTGATCCAGCTTGGAAACCAATTCTGTTACCATTTACACTCGTATAAACATGAATGTATTTTCATCTATTCTAACAATGAATCTTCTTCCTGCTAGGCAAGATTCTAAGCTTATCATTTCTATAAAGGTTAATCTGATGTCATGTATTTTCTGTCCTTAAGAGTTTCTCCCAACTACTTAAATGTTAAAACATATCTCTATTGGGTTTAAAAGCATCATAGAGATGGTTTAATAGATTAAGTTTTCTGCTTGCAAGCATATCAAAGTGATTTTGACCCTGGAAACATGCAGTTGGATCAGAGAGTCAACAAACCCCCTTATACTATACTACTACTACTTCTAGCTCACACACAACACACATAAACAAATATTTAAAACACTGCATAATTTGAGGTTTTCATTCCAATGAAGACAAAGAAAATGATAAAAACTTAATCTAGTATGGTATAATTCTTAAGAGCAAACAATGATAAAATGAAACAAAACAAAAAATCAACACACAAAAAAAAAACAAAAACAAGCAAATAAAAAAAGGAAAAAAAAAAGGATGAGAAGCTGCTGATAAATAATGGTTGCTATGAGCAGGTGAGTTATTTTCTTTACTTAGCCTTTAGTAGGTAGTCCCACAACATGTACATTCACATATCACTAAATGGAATCAGTAAGTTATTGTTTTAAAGGACACATAAATTTGGGAAAGAAAAGTGGTAGATAGGGGAAGAATTAAAGGAGAGGGGAAAAGAGAGTATGGAATTGATCAAACACATATGAATGTATGAAATTTTCAAACAATAAAAAATTAATAAAAGGCCTTCTAATTAAGGAAATATGGGATTTCTTGAGAGGATATGCGGAAGCTATAAAACTTACCTTAAGCCTATCACAAATGCAGTTCTGCAGATCACCAAAGTGTCTGTGCTCCAGGATAAGAGGAGGCTGAGCAGCTGAAAACTTAATATTATGAGCTTTCACAGTGGTAGTTAGGCAGTCAATTTTTTCTAAGCTTCCTTATTTCTAAGGAAAAGTTTTAACTTCTCTGCCAGCATAGCCCTACTTCCTTATGAGGTACTCATTAACACCTGAACACCCTTGTGCCTTCAACCTTGTGTGAAGTTAGCAAGCCAATAGTCCATCCTGAACCACTTCACAATCTGTTTTCAAGATACACTCCTGGGTTGTTAACTGACCAAAAATTGATGCTCCCTTAGTTCTGAGTCAAGAATCTTTTCTTGGCTTCCTCTTGGCCTGCCTTCCTTTTTCCTGTTCATAGCTGGTCCTTGATCAATTGTACCATAAACAAAAGCACAGGGAAGACAGTAGCACATGATTTCCACCATTATCCAGTTAATTCTCATCATCCAGTTCAGAACATAATTTTCCTTTCACTAAGTCCTTGTTTTGTCTAAAGCATGACACTAATGGTTAAGCTAAAAGATATTTGTGGTTGAGCACTGGCTCCACATCCAGCCCCAGAACACCCAGAGAAAGCTTAGCTCCCAGATGCTTTAAAATGGCCAGGTCTACAGGTGAGGAGCCCAAAACCTCTACCCTAACACTGGGAGTAACTGGGACCCCCAGATCCAGAGATGGAGGAACTCCCAATGGGCTAGTGGAACGGGTTCCTTCCGGTCTGAGCCAGTGACCTGAGAAGACATTGGGTGCTGGCTCCACACCCAATCCCACAACACTCAGAAGAAACAACTCCCAGATACCAGATAGAGAATCTCAGGGGCAGAAGAGATACCATGAAAAACATTGACATTACAGTCAAAGAAAAGGCAAAATTCTATAAAAGCTCCTAACACAAAACAACCAGGAAATAAAGGACACAATGAGAAGACAAAACCTAAGGATAATAGGTATAGAAGAGAGTGAAGATTCCCAAATTAAAGGGCAAGTAAATATTTTCAACAAAATTCTAGAAGAAAACTTCCAAAACCTAAAGAATGAATGAGATGCCACGGTGAACATACTAGAAGCCTACAGAACTCCAAATAAATTGGACCAGAAAAAAATTCATCCTTTTACCTAATAACAAAAACACCAAATGCACAACACAAAGAAAGTATATTAAAATCAGTAAGGGGAAAAGGCCTGGGGCTGGATAAATGGCTCAGCAGTTAGGAGCACTGACTGCTCTTTCAGATGTCCTGAATTCAATTCCCAGCAACCACATGGTGGCTCAAAAAAAAAAATCTGTAATGGGATCCAATGCCTCTTCTGGTGTCTCTGAAGATAGTAACAGTGTACTCACAGAAAATAAATAAATCTCAAAAAAAAAAGAAGGAAAAAAAGAAAAAGATCAAATAACATATAAAGGCAGACACATATCAGAATTACACCAGACTTCTCAACAGAGACTCTAAAAAGCCAGAAGATCCTGGGCAGAGGTCATTCAGACCCTAAGAGAACACAAATGCCAGCCCAGGCTATTATACCCAGCAAAACTCCTAATTAATATAGATGGAGAAACAAAGATATTCCATGACAAAACAAAATTTGCATAATATCTTTCTTCACATCCAGCTCTACAAACTCCAACACCAGGAGGGAAAATACACCTTAGCAAAAGCAAGAAAGTAATTTTCTCATAACAAACCAAAAGAAGAAAGTCACAGAAGCATAATTCCAACTCTAAAAACAAAAATAACATGAAGGAACTGTCACTTTTCATTAATATCTCTTAATATCAATGGACTCAATTCCCCAATAATAAGACACAGACTAGCAGACTGCACACATAAACAGGACCCAGAATTTTGCTGCATGCAGGAAACATACCTCAGTGACAGAGATACATACTACCTTAGAGTAAAATGATGGGGGGGGGGGGGGACTCAAGCAAATGGTCCCAAGAAACAAGCTGGAGTAGCCATTCTAATATTGAATAAAATTGACTTTAAACCAAAAGTTATCAAAAAAGATAAGGAAGTTCACTTCATATTGGTCAAAGAAAAAATCTACCAAGATGAACTCTCACTTCTGAACATGTATTCTCCAAATTCAAGGGCAATTACATTCATAAAAGAAACTTTAACAAAACTCAAAGCACATATTGTACCTCACACAGAAATAGTGGGAGGCACTACACTCCCATCAATGGACAAATCATGGAAATAGAAACTACAAAGAGACACAGTAAAACTAACAGAAGCTATGAACCAAGTGGATACAACAGATATCTATAGAATATTTCATCCTAAAACAAAAGTATATACCTTTTCTCAACACATCATGGTACCTTCTCCATAATTGACCATATAAATGGAAAAACAGGTTTCCACAGATACAAGAAGACTAAAATACTCCCATGCATCCTATCAGATCACCATGGACTAAGGCTGTTGTTCAATAACAACAAAAACAATACAAAGCCCACATACACATGGAACCTGAACAACGCTCTCTCTATTCAATGATAACTTGATCAAGGAAGAAATAAAGAAAGAAATGAAAGACTTTTTAAAAATTAATGAAAATGAAGGTACCTCATACCAAAACTTAAGGGGCACAATGAAAATAATGCTAATAAGAGAATTAGAGAGAGCATACACTAGCAGATTGAGAGCACACCTCAAAGTTTTAAAGTAAAATGAAGCAAATACACCCAAGAGGAATAGGAGGCAGGAAATAAACCTGAAACTCAGGACTGAAATAAACCAAGTAGAAACAAAACAAACTATACAAAGTATAAATAAAACCAGGAGCTGATCATTTGAGAAAATCAACAAGATAGATAAACACTTAGCCAGACTAACCAGAGAGTACAGATAAAGTATCCAATTTAACATGATCAGAAATGAAAATGGAGACATAACAACAGAAACTGAGGAAATTAAAAAAAAAATCAGATCCAGAGGAGTTAGTATGCTCTGGTGAATCCAGCAGGCACTGGCAGGAGCCTTCAGGTGTCTGCTTCGGGATCTGAACAGCCTGAGCCACAGCACTCAGTCTACAGGAAGTGCGGGAGACCTGGTGTGCACCAGAGGCAGACTGGGAGCACACAGCTTGCTCCGGTGGCACAGAGCTTAGGTTCCAGTCCTGAGGCTTCTGGCAGGAGCCCTCAGATCTCTCTGCTTCCAGATCCAGATCAGCCAGGGCAGCAACACCACATCTCCAGATCCTGCAAGAGGCAAGAGGGGCTTCCGGGAGGCCGGCTGGGAGGAGTCAGTGTGCTCTGGTGAATCCAGTAGGGCCCTGCAGGAGCCTTCAGGTATCTGCTTCTGGATCTGAACAGCCTGGGCAACAGCACCCTGTCTCCAGGCAGTGCAGGAGGTAAGCTGTGCACCAGAGGCCACCTGGGAAGAGGCAGCTTGCACTGGTGAGTCCAGCATTGACAAGACCAACTAATACCAGTGAGAACTAGATAGCAAAAGGCAAACGCAGGAACGTCACTAACAGAAATCAAGGCAATATGGCAACATCTGAACCCAATTCTCCTTTAACAGCATGCCCTGGATACCCCATCACACCAGTAAAACCAGATTTGGATTTAAAATCACTGGTCATTGATGCTGGTACAGGGGTACAGGAACACATGAAGGACATACATAAAGAAATTCAGGAGAAAATGGCTCAAAAGTTGGAAGCCCTTGCAAGGGAAACACAAAAATCATTGAAAGAAATTCAGGAGAATACAAAACCCAATAAGGAAGAAACACAAAAAACACTTAAAGAAATACAGGAGAACTTTGGTCAACATGCTGAGGTCATGAAAGAGGAAACACAAAAATCTCTTAAAGAATTACAGGAAAACGCAAAAAAGCAAGTGAAGGAACTAAGCAAAACCCTCCATGATCTAAAATCAGAAGTAGAAACAACTAAGAAAACTCAAACGGAGACAACTTTGGAGATAGAAAGCCTTGGGAAGAAATCAGGGGACATAGATGCAAATGTCAACAACAGAATACAAGAGATAGAAGAAAGAATCTCAGATGCTGAAGATACCATAGAAACCATGGACTCAACAGTTAAAGAAAATGCAAAATGCAAAAAGCTTGTAACCCAAAATATCCAGGAAATCCAGGACACAATGAGAAGACCAAACCTAAGGATTATAGGCATAGATGAGAGTGAAGATTTACAGCTTAAAGGGCCAGCAAATATCTTCAATAAAATTATGGAAGAAAACTTCCCTAACCTAAAGAGAGAGATGCCCATGAATATACAAGAAGCCTACAGAACTCCAAACACACTGGACCAGAGCAGAAATACTTCCTGTCACACAATAATCAAAACACCAAATGTACTAAACAATGAAAGAATATTAAAGGCTGTAAGAGAAAAAGGCCAAGTAACATATAAAGGAAGACCTATCAGAATCACAGCAGACTTTTCACCCGAGAATATGAAGGATAATAGATCCTGGGCAGATCTTATACAGACTCAAAGAGAGCACAAATGCCAGCCAAAACTACTATACCCAGCAAAACTCTCAATCACCATAGATGGAGAAACTAAGATATTCCATGACAAAACCAAGTTTACCTAATATCTATCCACAAACCCAGCCCTAAAAAGGATAATAGGAGGAAAACACCAACACAAGGAGGGAAACTTCACCATGGAAAAAGCAAGATAGTAACCTTTCATCAAACCAATAAAAAGTTAACCAATCAAATTTAAAAAACAAGGTCAAAAATGACAGGAAGTAATATTCACTATTCCTTAATATCTCTTAACATCAATGGACTCAATGCCCCAATAAAAAGACATAGACTAACCGACTGGATACATAAACAGGACCCTACATTTTGCTGCATACAGGAAACATACCTCAGCGGCAAAGACAAACACCACCTTAGAGTAAAAGGCTGGAAGACAATTTTACAAGCAAATGGTCTCAGGAAACAAGCTGGAGTAGCCATTTTAATATCAGATAAAATTGACTTTTAACCCAAAGTCATCAAAAGAGACTCTGAGGGACACTTCTTGCTGGTCAAAGGACAAATACAACAAGAACTCTCAATCCTGAACATCTATGCTCCAAATGCAAGGGCACCCTCATTCTTAAAAGAAACTTTATTAAAGCTCAAAGCACACATTGCACCTAACACAATAATTGTGGGTGACTTCAACACTGCACTTTCCTCAATGGACCGATCAGGAAAACAGAAACTAAACAGGGACACAATGAAACTAATTGAAGCTTTGGACCAATTAGATTTAACATATATATATATATATATAACATTCTATTCTAAAGCAAAAGAATATACCTTTTTCTCAGCACCTCATGGTACCTTCTCCAAAATCGACCATATAATTGGTCACAAGACAGACCGCAACAAATATAAGATCAAACTAATCCCATGCCTCCTATCAGATCACTATGGAGTAAAAGTGGTCTTCAATAGCAACAAAAACAACAGAAAACCCACATACACGTGGAAACTGAACAATGCTCTACTCAATGATACCTTGGTCAAGGAAGAAATAAAGAAAGAAATTAAAGACTTTTTAGAACACAATGAAAATGAAAACACAACATACCCAAATCTATGGGACACAATGAAAGCAGTGCTAAGAGGAAAACTCATAGCCCTGAGTGCCTCCAAAAACAAAATGGAGAGAGCATACATTACCAGCTTAATGACACACCTGAAAGCCCTGGAACAAAAAGAAGCTATTTCACCCAGGAAGAGTAGAAGGCAGGAAATCATCAAACTCAGGGCCGAAATCAATCAAGTAGAAACAAAGAGAACCATACAAAGAATCAACAAAACCAGGAGCTGGTTATTTGAGAAAATCAACAAGATAGATAAACCCTTAGCCAGACTAACCAAAGGACACAGAGACAGTATCCATATTAACAAACTTAGAAATGAAAAGGGAGATATAACAACAAAAACTGAGGAAATTCAAAAAATCATTAGATCCAACTACAAAAGACTATACTCAACACAACTGGAGAACTTGGAGGAACTGGACAGTTTCCTAGACAGATATCCAACACCAAAACTAAATCAGGATCAAATAGATCAACTAAATAGTCCCATAATACCTGAAGAAATAAAAAGGGTCATAGAAAGTCTCCCAACCAAAACAAGCACGGGACCAGATGGCTTCAGTGCAGAGTTCTATCAGACCTTCATAGAAGACCTAACACCAATACTCTTCAAACTATTCCACAAAATAGAAACAGAAGGAACTCTACTTAACTCGTTCTATGAAGCCACAATTACGCTGATACCAAAACCACACAAAGATCCAAGAGAGAAAGAGAACTTCAGGCCAATTTCTCTTATGAATATTGATGAAAAAATACTTAATAAAATTCTTGCCAACCGAATCCAAGAACACATCAAAATGATCATCCACCATACTCAAGTCGGTTTCATCCCAGGGATGCAGGGATGGTTCAATGTAAGGAAATCCATCAATGTTATCCATTATAATATAAACAAACTCAAAGAAAAAAAACATATGATCATCTCATTAGATGCAGAAAAAGCATTTGACAAAATCCAGCATCCTTTCATGCTAAAAGTATTGGAAAGAACAGGAATTCAAGGCCCATACCTAAACATCGTTAAAGCAATATACAAAAAACCAGTAGCCAACATCAAACTAAATGGCAAGAAACTTGAAGTAATCCCACTAAAATCAGGGACTAGACAAGGCTGTCCTCTCTCTCCATATCTTTTCAATATACTACTTGAAGTTCTAGCTAGAACAATTAGACAACATAAGAAGATCAAGGGGATACAAATTGGAAAGGAAGAAGTCAAATTATCACTATTTGCAGATGAGGTGATAGTCTACATAAGTGCCTGAAAATGTCCACCAGAGAACTGCTACAGCTGATAAAAAACTTCAGCAAAGTGGCTGGTTATAAAATCAACTCAAGCAAATCAGTTGCCTTCCTATACTCAAAGGATAAGCAGGCTGAGAAAGAAGTTAGGGAAATGATACCCTTCAAAATAGCCACAAAGAATATAAAGTATCATGGTGTGACTCTAACCAAACAAGTGAAAGATCTATATGACAAAAACTTCAGGTCTCTGAAGAAGGAAATCGAAGAAGACCTCAGAAAATGGAAAAATCTGCCATGCTCATGGATTGGCAGGATTAATATAGTTAAAATGGCCATCTTGCCAAAAGCAATCTACAGATTCAATGCAATCCCCATCAAAATCCCAACTCAGTTCTTCACAGAGTTAGAAAAAGCAATTCTCAAATTCATCTGGAATAACAAAAAACCCAAGATAGCTAAAACTATTCTCAACAACAAAAGAAATTCTGGGGAAATCAGTATCCCTGACTTCAAGCAATACTATAGAGCAATAGTGTTAAAAACTGCATGGTATTGGCACAGTGACAGACAAGTGGACCAATGGAATAGAATTGAAGATCCCGAAATGATTCCACACACCTATGGTCACTTGATCTTCCACAAAGGAGCCAAAAACATCCAGTGGAAAAAAGATAGCCTTTTCAACAAATGGTGCTGGACCAATTGGAGGTCAGCATGCAGAAGAATGCGAATTGATCCATTCTTATCTCCAGGTACTAAACTTCACTCCAAGCGGATCAAGGACCTCCATGTAAAACCAGACACACTGAAACTAATAGAAAAGAAACTGGGGAAGACCCTTGAGGACATGGGCACAGGGGAAAAGTTCCTGAACAGATCACCAATAGCTTATTCTCTAAGATCAAGAATTGACAAATGGGACCTCATCAAATTACAAAGTTTCTGTAAGGCAAAGGACACTGTTAAAAGCACAGAATGGCAACCATCAAATTGGGAAAGGATATTCACCAACCCCACATCTGATAGGGGCTAATATCCAATATATACAAAGAACTCAAGAAGTTAGACCCCAGGGAACCAAATAACCCTATTAAAAATGGGGTACAGATCTAAACAAAGAATTTTCATCTGATGAAATTCGGATGGCTGAGAGGCACCTTAAGAAGTGCTCAACATCATTAGTCATTAGGGAAATGCAGATCAAAACAACCCTGAAATATCACCTTACACCAGTCAGAATGGCTAAGGTCAAAAACTCAGAAGACAGCAGTTGTTGGCGAGGATGTGGAGAAAGAGGAACACTCCTCCACTGCTGGTGGGGCTGTAAGAAGGTACAACCACTTTGGAAATCAGTCTGGAGGTTCCTCAGAAAACTGGACATGAGACTTCCGGAGGACCCTGCTATACCTCTCCTGGGCATATACCCAAAGGATTCCCTGGCATGCAATAAAGACACATGTTCCATTATGTTCATAGCAGCCTTATTTATAAAAGCCAGAAGCTGGAAAGAACCCAGATGCCCCTCAAAGGATGAATGGATACAGAAAATGTTGTATATTTACACAATGGAATACTACTCAGCAATTAGAAACAATGAATTCACAAAATTTTTAGGCAAATGGTTTGATCTGGAACATATCATGCTAAGTGAGGTAACCCAATCACAAAAGAATGCACATGGAATGCAATCTCTGATAAGTGGATATTAATTAGCCCAGAAGCCCTGAATACCCAAGGCACAAATTGTATAACAAATGACTCCCATGAATAAGTATGGAGAGGGCCCTGATCCTGGAAAGGATTGATCTAGCATTGGAAGGGAATATAAGGACAGAGAAAAAGGAGGGAGTTGATTGGAGAAGGGATGGAGAGAAGAAGTTTTATGGGACATATGGGGAGGGGGCATCTGGGAAAGGGGAAGTCATTTGGAATGTAAACAAAGAATATAGAAAATAAAAATATTTTTTTTAAAAAAATCAGATCCTATTACAAAGGCCTTTACTAAACACAACTGAAAAATATCTATGAAATGGACAATTTTCTAGATAGATACCAGGTGTCAAAATTATATAAGAATTAGATAAACCATCTAAACCTCCCCATAACCACTAAAGAAATAGCAGTCATTAAAAGTCTACCAACAAGAACAAGTCCAGGACCAGATGGTATTACTACACATTCTGACAGACCTTCAAAGAAGTCCTAATACCAATACTCTTCAAACTATTCACAAAATACAAACAGAAGAGCCACTACCCAACTCCTTCTATGAAGCCACAATTATGCTTATACCTAAACCACACAATGACTAAACAATGAAGGAGCACTTCTGACCAATTTCCTTTATGCATATTGATGCAAAAATACTCAATAAAATTCTCACATACTGAATCCAAGAATGCATCAAAACAATCATCCAGCATTATGAGGTATGTTTTATTTTAAGAGTACAGGAAATCCATCAATATAATCTACTACATAAACAAACTCAAAGGAAAAAACTACATGATCCTCTCATTAGATGCTGAGAAAACATTTGGCAACATTCACCACCCTTTCTTTGTAAAATGTCTTGGAAAGATCAGGAATTCAAGGCCCATCACTGAGCATAGTAAAAGCAATGTAGAACAAACTAGTAGCCAACATCATAATAACTGGAGAGAAACTTGAAGCAATCCCACTAATCGGGAATGAGATAAAGCTGCCCACTCTCTCCATACCTATTCAATATAGTACTTGAAATCCTAGCTAGACAATTAGACAAGAAAAGGAGATCAAAGGAATACAAATATCGCTTTTGAAGATGATATGGTAGTATACTTAAATGACCCCAAAAATTCCACTAACCTGATAAACAACTTCAGCAAAGTGGCTGGATATAAAATTAACTCAAACAAACCAGTAGCCTTCCTCTACTCGAAGGATAAACAGGCTGAGAAAGAAATAGAGAAATGACACACTTCTCAATAGTCACAAGTAATATTAAATACCTTGGTGTGACTCTAACCAAGCAAGTGAAAGATCTGCATGACAAGACCATCAAGTCTCTGAAGAAAGAAATCAATCTCAGAAGATGGAAAGATCTCTTTTGTTCATGGATTGACAGGGTTAATATAGTAAAAAATGGCCATCTTGCCTAAAGCAATCTACAGATTCAATGCAATCTCCATCAAAATTCCAACTCAATTCTTCATAGTGTTAAAAAGAACAATTCTCAAATTCATTTGGAATAACAAAAAACCCGGGATAGCAAAAACTATCCTCAACAATAAAAGAACTTCTAGGGAATCACCATTCATGACCTCAACCTGTATTACAGAGCACTAGTGATAAAAATTGGTACCGAGACAGGCAGGTAGATCAATGGAATAGAATCAAAGACCCAGAAATTATCCCACACACCTATCCTTAATTGATCTTTGAAAAAGGTGCCCAAACCATCTAGTGGAAAAAATACAGCATCTTCAAAAATTGGTGCTGGTACAACTGGAGATCAGCACGTAGAAGAAAGCAAATCGAACCAGTTCTTATCTCCTTGTACAAAGCTCAAGTTCAAGTGGATTTAGGACCTACACCTAAAACCAAATACACTGAAACTAATAGAAAAGAAAGTGGGGAAGAGACTCAAATATAGGGGCACAGGCATAAATTTCCTGAACAGAGTGGCTTATGCTCTGAGATCAAATGACTTACACTCTGAGATTAAGAATCAACAAATGGAACCTCATAAAATTGCAAAACTTCTACAAAGCAAAGGAAACTGTCAATAGGACAAAATGGCAAGTGACTATTTGGGAAAAGATCTTTGCCCATTCTACATCCAATAGAGGGCTAATATCTAATACATAGAAGAACTCAAGAAGTTAGAAACCCAAGAGTCAAATAACCCTACTCAAAAATGGGGTGTAGATCTAAACAAAGAATTCTCAACTGTGGAATACAGAATGGACAATAAGCACCCAAGGAAATATTCAACATCCTTAGTCATCAGGGAAATGCAAATCAAAGCAAAGCTGAGATTCCACCTCACACCAGTCAGAACGGTTAATATCAAAAACTCAGTTGACAGTACATGCTGGGAGGATGTGGTGAAAGAGGAACACTCCTCCATTGCAGGTGGGATTGCAAGCTGGTACAATCACTCTGGAAATAAGTCTGGGAGTTTCTCAGAAATTTGGATATAGTATTGCCTGAGGATCCAGCAATATCACTCCTGGACATATACCCAAAAGATGCTCCAACATATATAAAGGGCACATGCTCCACTATGGTCATAGTAACTTTATATATAATAGTCAGAAGCTGCAAAAATATCAGATGTCCTACCACAGAGGAATAGATACAGAAAATGCGGTACTTTTACACAATGAAGTACTACTCAGCTCTTAGGAACAATTAACTCATGCAATTCTTAGGCAAATGGATAGAACTAGAAAATATCATCCTGAGTGAAGTAACCCAATCACAAAAGAACATACAAGATAGGTACTCACTGATAAGTGGATATTAGCCCAAAAGCTCAGCATAACCAAGATGCAATTCACATACCACCTGAAGTTCAAATAGAAGGAAGACTAAAGTGTGAATGCTAAGATCCTTCTTACAAAGTAGAACAAAATATTCACAGGAGGAAATATGGAGACAATGTGTGGGGAATAGAGTGAAGCAAAGGCCATCCAAAGACTGTCCCTCCTGGGGATCCATCCCATATACAGTTACCAAACCCACACTATTGTGGATGCCAAAAAGTACATGCTGACAGGAGCCTGATACAGCTGTCTCCTGAAAGACTCTGCCAATGCCTGACAATTATAGAGGAAGATGCTCAAATCCAACCATTGGACTGAACATGGGGTCTCCAATGTAGGAGTTAGAAAAAGGACAAAGGAGCTGAATGGTTTTGCAACCCTATAGGAAGAGCAATAATATCAACCAACTAGAACCCCCAGAGTTCACAGGGACTAAACCACCAACCAATAAGTTCACATAGAGGGACACATGGCTCCAGCTGCATGCATATATTACAGAAGATGGCCTTGTTTGGCATCAGTGGGAGGACAGGCCCTTTGTCCTGTGAAGGCTAGATTTCCCCAGTGTAGGAGTGGGTAGGTGGGGGAACACCCTCAGAGAAGCAGGATAATGGCTTGGAAGAGGGGGTTTGGGGGTCTGGGACCTGGAACAGGGACAACATTTGAAATGTGCATAAAGAAAATATCCAATAAAAAATACAATGTTGACTGCTAAAATAATATATCTCTCATTGCATATCAACAGTTTGAATCCACTCATGAGGCTCACTTCAACATTTGAATGAAAAGAGGGGAGCAATTATAGTGGACAGGAGTGCATAGTTGACAGAGAAACCTACTTTGCTTAGTTTCTATATGGGTAGCTAAATTTCATAATTTTCCCTTCCTTGTAAATAAAATGATAACATTGTTAACAATAATTTACTTATCACTTTACTTATAGATACATTATTGCATGGGCTAAAATATAAGAAAAGTAGGCACAAATAGAAAAAAAAAAACAAAAGATAACAAAACAAAAACAAAGGCCATGGCCCTGATTTGTATGCTTCCCTAAAGCACAATGAGCATTTGAAACAAGCCTATCAAGTTTTGAACCATCTGTTTTGGTCTTCTTTGGTGACTATTACTACTCAAGTTACACTGTGCATGGGATTTGTTCTGAAGTTTCCACTTCTCAGGTATGCTATATTCTCTCTGCCTCCTATTTACCAACTGTAGGCACCTTCTATCCATTGCATATATTATCTTTACTATAATTCTGCATATCACTGTGAGGAGTAAAAGCACACTCTGGAGAGATATGATCTTGAGTTGCCTTTCTTATCTCATCTTACTTCCTCAAGTCTACCATTGGTAATACTGAATGATATGCTAAATGTGTATGTATGAAACTTAAGATGCCTTTGAAATCCCATAGAGGCATTGTTAAACTCATTGAAAGTTATTATCATCAGGAGAGTAATTATATCAGAATATGATTAATTATGTAATCATAGGCTGAGAAAGTAACATGCCTTGTGTCATTTAATAATTATGACCTTTCTGCAGCTCTATTTACTTTTCGAGATTCCAGATCTCATTTTGTAGCTCTGGCAGGTCTGAATCTTAGGATATGGACAGGACTGACTTGTATTCAAGGCATGTGCTACTGTTATGAATAATAAGGAAGATGATGATAAAAAAGGAGAAGGAGGAGGAGGAGATTTTATATATGTGGTTTATGAACGTTTTGGAGAAATCAACAGACTCATTTAAGGCAGTGTTGTAGATGATAGGGTTATGTTTAAAGCTTACATATGTGACTGCAAAGCAAAGCTTGTTACCCTTCATACTCAATCTTCCATCTCTTACCAATGTTGCTCAAGCTGCTGCCAGTTAGCTACATTAAGTATGGGTATAAGTAGTAAATAAGCATTTACATATATATATATAAAGAAAAATTCAAAAAAACTAAACAAAAAACAAACAAAAACCCCTTACTTTTTATGTCTCAAGTGCTCAAACAAATCCTGAAGTCAATTATATATTCTGAAATTATGCAAATCATTATCTTATTTGTGAATTAATCAATGTTAATCACTTGAAAAATAGCTTTTTAGTTCTTTTTTTTTTTCTTGGAGACATGTCAGAGTAGTCGAAGTCCTCCTAGTAAGCTTCTTATTTAAGAATTCCATTTTTTCCCTTGCAGATGAAGACTACTTGAGTTATTTTTATGTTGAGCAACAGTCACAGTGGGCGATGAAATTAGAGGCAGGTGTAGAACCCCTGAGGTACCAAGTTCTGGTTTCTGAGCCCTAGGATGAGTCAGCTTATGGCACTCACCTGAATTCTCCTTATATAAGGGAAGGGGATATAGATGAGCAACAGTTTAGAAAGAAGAATTGGTAAAGTGATAGGGTGAATATTGGATGAAGAGGACATAATTCATTTACATAAATTAATATAAAAGCCACATGTTCTCAGTTTTGCCTTTTTACGTTGCACTTTCAATAAAAAGTTATATCTATCTTATCAATATATATCAATAAAAATATATATCTAAAAGTTGACTTTTTAGATAGCAGAGGGCTGTAAGAGCTAGAGAAATAGGAATTTTTCTGTGAGGCTGTGTTTCCTATAAGTTTTAGATAAGCTATACCCATAATTTTTTATCAATAAGGCCACCTAAGCATGATCTCAGCAATAGGCATGCTGATATGGAATAGAGAAAGTTCATCAGGCCTCAAAACTGCAAAAAGAACTATAGGCAACTACTGAACACTGAGAGCGAGAGAAATAGTGCTGGGGAAAAATGCACAAATAACTTTCTACAGGCTGAATATGTGTGTATACATATACATTTACATATATGACTTAATTTATCTATACATGTATATATACTGTATATAGTAATATATATAATTATATATTATAAATATATGAAATAATTAAAGGAAAAGGGGTCATAAGTTTGAAAGACATCAAGAGTAGGGGCCACATGAGAAGAGTTTTAAAAAGGAAAGGGAAGGGAAGAAGGGATGTAATTATAGTATCTAAAATAAAATAAAATTTCACATTCAAACAAAAGATATGCACAGGAGGGCAGCAGCATGGCAGCAGCAGCTCTTCCGGTGGAGAGGGCCAACACCAGTGGAACCAAGGCGACAGGGTCCAGGCAGGCCCTGCACCCACTACCACTGGCCACCGCTGGTCAGTCGGGCTGTGAGCAGCAGCGGAGTTACAGTGCTTTTCACCGCACTGAAGCCACATTAGACCTCTGCCTTCCGCCAGCCAGTTAAAAGAGGCTCTCCGCCATCTTGGCTCCTGGACGCCAGAGAGATCTGACAGCCCCAGGTATGCAGACATAGTCCGAGGCTAATATCGCTTGGGTCTAAGCCTGACAGGCGTTGGCCTGCACCCAGGCCCTGGGCAGCTCGGTGGGCCATCTGTGTGCCAGCCCAGCCAGGAGGTTGTTGGCAATCCCACTAAAATCAGGGACAAGACAAGGATGCCCATTCTCCCAATATCTATTTAATATAGTACTCAAAGTTCTAGCTAGAACAATAAGACAACAAAAAGAGATCAAGGAGATACAAAGCAGCCAAGAAGAATTAAAGCTATCATTATTTGCAGATGATAAGATAGTAAACATAAGTGACCCTAAAAATTCTACCAGAGAACTTCTACAGCTGATAAACAACTTTGTCAGCAAAGTGGCCAGATATAAAAGTAACTCACGTAAATCAGTAGCCTTCCTTTATAAAAATGACAAATGGGCTGAGAAAGAAATTATGAAATAAACTCCCTTTACAATAAGCACAAATAATATAAAATATCTTAGGGTAACTCTAACCAAAGAAGTAAAAGATCTGTATGATAATAACTTCGCATCTCTCAAGGGAGAAATCGAAGAAGGTCTCAGAAAATGGAGAGATCTTCCATGCTTATGGTTTTGCAAAATTAATGTAGTAAAAATGGCCATCCTACCAAAGGCAATCTAGAGATTCAATGCAATCCCCATCAAAATTCCAATTCAATTCTTCATAGAGGTAGGAAGAACAATTCTCAAATTCATCTGGAAAGGCAAAAAACCCAGAATAGAGAAAACAATTTTTTTTTTTGGTTTTTTCAAGACAGGGTTTCTCTCTCTATAGCCCTGGCTGTCCTGAAGCTCATTCTGTAGACCAGGCTGGCCTCAAACTCAGAAATCTGCCTGCCTCTGCCTCCCAGAGGCATTACAGGCATGCACCACCACCGCCCAGCTCAATTCTTTTTTTTAAATTAGGTATATTCTTTATTTACATTTCAAATGTTGTCCCCTTTCCTGGTTCCCCCCTCCCCTGAAAAATCCCATAAGCAATCTCTCCTTCCTCAATCAACCCTACCCCACTTCCCTGTCCTGGTAATCCTCTACACTATGGCATCAAGTCTTTCCAGGACCAAGGGCCTCTCCTCCCTTTGGTGTTTTAATAAAAGAACTTCAGGGAAATCACCATGCCTGACCTCAAGCTTTACTCCAGAGAAATAGTGATAAAAACTGCACAGTATTGGTACAAGGACAGACATATTGATCAATGGAATAGAATTGAAGATCCAGAAATAAAACCACATACTTATGGACACTTGATCTTTGACAAAGAAGCCAAAAATATACAATGGAACAAAGAAAGCATCTTCAATAAATGGTGCTGGTTTAACTGACTGGTTGTATGTAGAAAAATGAAAATGGACCTATATTTGTCCCCTTGCACAAAGCTCAAGTTGAAGTGGACCTCAATATAAAATCAGATACACTGAATCTAATTGAAGAGAAAGTAGGAAAGAACCTTGAACTCATTGGGAAAAGGGAACATTTCCTAACATTTTTCAATGGCTCACAAAATGGGACCTTATAAAACTGGAAAGCTTCTGTAAGGTGAACAACATAGTTAATAGGACAAATCAGCAACCCACAGATTGAGAATAAAAATCCTCACCAACCCCACATCTGATAGAAGGCTAATGTCTAGGGAAATGTAAATCAAAATAACCCTGAGATTCCACCTTACACCAATCAGAATGGCTAAGATCAAAACCTCAGGTGTCAGCACAAGTTGGCAAGGATGCAGAGAGAAAGGAACATTCTTCCATTGCTGGTGGGATTGCACACTGGTACAACCACTCTCTAAATCAATCTGTATATTTCTCAGAAAACCAGAAATAAATATACCTGAAGATCCATCTATACCACTCTTGGGCATATACCCAAAAGATGCCCTACCATGCCATAGGGTCTCATGCTCTACTGTGCTCATAGAGTATTTGTTTGTGATATCTAGAAGCTGGAAACAACCGAGACATCCCAAACCAGAAGAATGGATATAGAAACTGTGGTTCATTTACATAATGGGATACTACTCAGGTATTAAGAACAAGGACATTTTGAATTTTGCTGTCAAATGGATGGAACTAATCATCCTTAGTGTGGCAACTAAGACACAAAAGGAAATGCATGGTATTCATGCAGTAATAAATGGATATTGACCCAAAAATGTACAGAATACCCAGGATACATTCCACAGAACTCAAACTCTTGTAGTCATGGCCAAGTGGTTAAGATGATGGACTTGAAATCCATTGGGGTCTCCCAACACAGCTCCTCAGGAAGAACAATAATATGTACCAACCAATACCCCCAGAGCTCCCAAGGACTAAACCACACACCAAAGAGTACACATGGAGGGACCCATGGCTCCAACTACATATGTAGCAGAAGATGGGCAACTTAGACATCAATGAGAGGAGAGGCCATTGGTCCTGTGAAGGCTCAATTCCCTAGAATAGGGGAATACAAGTAAGGAAATTGGAGCAGGGATGAGCAGGGGGAAGGGGGATGGGATAGTCAATTCCTGGGGGTACACATAACCAACAGTCTTTAAAGTGACTAGGCCTGGTGACATTAAGGAGCTGGTATGCTGAGGTTAAGGTTTGAAGCAACAGGCAAAATGACAAGTTAGTGCCATTTATGAGGGGTGCTGTCAAAGAATCAGAGGAGTGTTTAATTATCTCCCCTACTTTTCCAATATCTAGGGGTTGGGCAATTGAGATATATTTTCTCTGAATATGGATGTTACTTACTGGGGAACTGGGCTGCTTTTTACAATAGAGCTTACCAACAACTCCTGTCTCCCACCTGGAATCCCACAGGTCTTGTATGTAGAAGAAAAGTGTCTTGCGGTGTTGATAGAAGAAATGATTGACCCGTGATCCTAGCATATGTATCTGACAAGACCAATATGGGCAGCCCCCATGTTCATCTGGCCATTTTTACAATAATCTTTTGTCTGGTCAAAGAGAAAGCAAGTATAGAGATCATAATACTTAGATGGGATAACAGATACAGGGATGATCGCGATTTGGATCGGTTCCTGGCATCTGGCTATGGAGCAGTTTCCTGGCCCTATTTCGAAAGACTGTTTGTTATCTGTGGGGATTTCTTGAACCTCGAATGTAAGGACTTCCCTGGATGGAAATGAAGAACAAGTAACCTACATGGAAATGTTGGACAAGTAACCCATGTCTAATCCAATAAGGTCAAGCTCAGCTGCCAGAGTGGAGTCTCATGTTCTGGAATTGGGGACAAGGTAGATGGTCTCGATGTCCTCCAGAGCTTAATAGAGCACAGTCCTGTTAGGGTTGACGTGAATGAAGAAGAGTCATTTTTAGGTGGAGGAATGAAAGGTTAAAGGTGAGACAGGTGAACCCAATGAGAGAATCCTTCAAGTTTAGCAGCTGTAGGGGTCATGAGAATCAACTTAAACGGGCCCTGCCATTTGGGAGAGAGGGATGAGGGCCAATGATCTGGAGGGGATAAGAGAACTTGGTCTCCAATGTTGACAGGTAATGGACAGGAGACAGTCTGTCGCCATGGAAGATGGTGGTCAGCAAAGTCCCATAGGAGAGAGAGAAGGTGGCAAAGCAATGGGGTCAGTGGGTGGTCTGGGAGGGGAAAGCATTTAGGTGAAAGACCAGGAGTTAAAACTGGGTGTCCATACATAAGTTCAAAGGGTGAGATAAGAGGTTGCTTGGGGAGAGCTCGTAGCCTGAAAAGAGCCAGAGGTAGGAGTTTTACCCAGTCAAGGTGAAGTTCCTGTGGTTTAGCAAGAGTGGTTTATAAAGAGCGAATAGTTCTTTCTACCTGAAGATTAAGGTAGAAAGAACTTTCAGTTTTATCTGAAGATTGAGGATGGTAGGGAATGTGAAAATGCCAAGGGATGTTTAAGGCCTTAGATAGATTCTGAGAGATCTGGGAAATAAATTCAGGACCATTGATTGACTGAAGAGAGGCTGGAACACCAAATCGGGGGATGATCTCTCGGAGGAGATCAGAGACTGTCTGAGCCCTTTTGTTAGTGATGGGAAAGGCTTCTACCCACCCCGAGAAGGTGTCCACCAAGACCAGGAGATATTTGACATGCTTGACAGTAGGCATATGGGTAAAGTCAAGTTGCCAGTCAGTTCCAGGAAGGGAACCTCTAGCCTGATGGATAGAGAAAAGGGTACTACGGTATCTCGAGTTGGAATCTGACATCTGACAGATTTTACAAGAAGCAGTCCTATAAATTTAAGTAGGAGTAGGCTGTAAGTGTAAGTGAGGCTTAACAAAAGAAGATAACGCTCAGCTGTTAGGATGAAAGAGTTGGTGAAGGTAGGATAGAGTTTGGCGAGTGTCAGGGGGTAGAGGTAGAGATGTGGGTTGTAGTATAAGGATGTCTTGGGGAAGGTGAGATGAGTTTAGCCCCCTAAGGGCCGCAGCTCTAGCTGTCTCATCAGATCGGGTGTTTCCCTTGGATACAACAGAGTCATCCATCTGGTGGGATCTGCAGTGGACAATCCCAATAGCTGTGGGGAGATGTGAGGCCTTTAGCATGACTAAAATGTAGTTTGCATTAGTTACCGATCCTCCTGTTGTGGTAAGTAACTTGTGCTCTTTCCAGATAGCAGCGCGGGACAGGAGGATATGGAAAGCATATTTGGAATCTGTATAGACATTGAGGGATTGTCCCTGTGCCAGTTGAAAGGCACGGGTGAGAGCTATTAGCTCAGCCTGTTGGTTAGTGGTATGTACAGGAAAGGCCTGTACCTCTACCACCTCGGTGTCTGACACTATGGCATGACCAGCTTTTCTAGTCCCTTCATATAGAAAGGAGTTTCCATCTCTGTAGCAGGTATAAATGGCTTGAAGCAATGTGCCCTCCTATATGTGTGAAGGATGAGGTAATAGTTGCTCTAAAGTATCAGTGCAAGAATGAGACAGGGAGTGGTTAGTATTAGGTCAGGGAAGAAGAGTAGAAATATTAAGAGTAGGACATGATTGGAAGGTGAGTGTGGAATCCTCTACTAGTGCTACCTGAAGAGAAAGAACTCTGCAGGGAGGTAGAGTCTGCAAGTCTTTCTAAGTTAGGAGCTGTGTCAGGTTATGAGAAGAGAGCAGAGTTATGGGAGACCCCAAGGTTAGTTTCTTTGACTCTCGGATAAGGAGTTCAGCAGCTGCTAAGGCACGAATACAAGGTGCCCATCTCTGGATGGTTAAACCTAGTCTTTTTGACAAGTATGCTACAGGTGCTTGGCTGATCTCTAGAGATGAGCTGCAGACAAGGACATCATCTACATAAAGAAGAATTTTAGATCTAGGGAGAGATAAAGAGAATAAGTCAGAAGCCAGAGCCTGGCCAAATAGGTGTGGGCTGTATCAGAATCCCTGAGGTAGAACAGTCCAGGTAAATTGGGTAGAAAAGTGGGTGTCAGGATCTGTCCAGGTAAAGGCAAATATGTTCTGTGACTGGGTGTCGAGAGGAGGAATAGAGAGAGAGAGAGAGACAGAGAGAGACACAGAGAGAGACAGAGACAGAGACAGAGAGACAGAGAGAGTATTGAGCTTGGGCGATGTACCTGGTAGGGTCCAGTAATTGGATGACAAGAGAATGATGTCTAGCAACAGAGGGATTCTGGACATCCCAAACTCTGGGGTCCACCTGTGAAGCTTCCGGATTCTCGGGATCTAGATTAGTGTATTGTAACAAAGCCTTTGTGAGGCGTTCTAAAAACTGAGATGGATTTTCCTGTTTGTCCTGGACAACCTCTTGGAGTTTTTCAAAATTTACTGACTTTAAGGCTGCCTTTCTGAGACCAGCCAGAAGGCATGTAACAAACCTGTCTCTGGCTAAAATACCACCTGTGGAATTGTAATTCCACTGAGGGTCCTGGTCAGGCACTGTCTCAGATCCAACTGGATAGGTTCTGTCTGTTTGGTGAATTTCATCTGCATGCGTTCTTGCCTCTTCCAAAACTTGCCTGCATTCATCAGGAAGTAAATTGTTAGTAAGAATCATATGAACATCATGGAAAGTCAAGTTGTAAGACTGAGTGATGTAGTGAAACTATTTAGTAAAGTTAGAGGAGTTAGAAGTATAAGAACCCGGTCTATTTTCTATTTGAGAAAGTTCACTCAATGAGAAAGGAACATGTACTTTAACCAGACCATCAATTCCAGTCACTTCCCTCAGAGCAAGGGCTGGTGCTGGGTCAAGTGTCCTCGGAGGAGAAGGAGAACTTGGGGGTTTGGCTGTAGTCTTAGAACGCATAATAGGAGGGGTAAAGGTTAGCGCCAGTTCAGGGCATTTGGAGTGACCTGAAGTTGGCACAGAGGGAGAGGAGGGATCTGGGGAGGTCCGGTTAAAAGACTCTGGGACCTAGTGAGAGAGAGAGACCGAAGCTGCAGTTTGGGACTTTGCAGGCCCAACAGACCTGCTGCGGATGGGTGGTGGCTCATCAGGGGGATCAAAAGTAGGACCATGTAGTAGAAAGTGGGTAGGTTTCATGGCTAAGAGAGGCTGGGATGGGGGACAGGCAGAGCAGAGAGAGGGTTTAGAGCGAAGATAGATGAAGGCTTGAATATATAGAACCTCATCCCATTTACCGGATTGCTGGCAGTATGTATAAAGATCCCTTAAAACAATCAGGTCTAAGGTGCCATTAGGTGGCCCTTTGGAATTATTGTCTAACATATAGAGTTCAGACCTTATTACAGAGGTTTATTAATTTTGACCACCTCAAATTGGGTGTTAGTTTTAGAGACTTGAGATTTTCCAGGAGGCATCCAAGTGGGATCCCTGGCGGAACGGCTGAAGACAACTTATTTTTTTTTAATTTATTGATATATTTATTTACATTTCAAATGATTTCCCCTTTTCTGGACCCCCACTCCCAGAAAGTCCCATCAGTCCCCTTCCCTCCCCGTTTTCCCACTCAACCCTTCCCACTTCCCTGTTCTGGTTACTGCTTCACTGAGTCTTTTCAGAACAAGGGGCCACTCCTCCGTTCTTCTTGTACCTCATTTGATGTGTGGATTATTTTTTGGGTATTCCAGTTTTCTAGGTTAATATCCACTTATTAGTGAGTGCATACCATGATTCACCTTTTGGGTCTGGGTTACCTCACTTAGTATGATGTTCTCTTGCTCCATCCATTTGCCTAAGAATTTCATGAATTCATTGTTTCTAATGGCTGAATAGTACTCCACTGTGTAGATATACCACATTTTTTGCATCCACTCTTCTGTTGAGGGATACCTGGGTTCTTTCCAGCATCTGGCAATTATAAATAGGGCTGCTATGAACATAGTAGAGCATGTATCCTTATTACATTGTGGGGAATCCTCTGGGTATATGCCCAGGAGTGGTATAGCAGGATCTTCTGGAAGTGAGGTGCCCAGTTTTCAGAGGAAACACCAGACTGCTTTCCAGAGTGGTTGTACCAATTTGCACCCCCACCAGCAGTGGAGGAGTGTTCCTCTTTCTCCACATCCTTGCCAACACCTGCTGCCTCCTGAATTTTTAATCTTAGCCATTCTGACTGGTGTAAGGTGAAATCTCAGGGTTGTTTTGATTTGCATTTCCCTAATGACTAATGAAGTTGAGCATTTTTTAAGGTGTTTCTCTGCCATCCGAAGTTCTTCTGGTGAGAATTCTTTGTTTAACTCTGTACCCCATTTTTTAATAGGGTTGTTTGGTTTTCTGGAGTCTAACTTCTTGAGTTCTTTATATATATTGGATATTAGCCCTCTATCTGATGTAGGATTGGCGAAGATCTTTTCCCAATTTGTTGGTTGCCGATTTGTACTTTTGATGGTGTCCTTTGCTGTACAGAAACTTTGTAATTTTATGAGGTACCATTTGTCAATTCTTGATCTTAGAGAATATGCTATTGGTGTTCTGTTCAGAAACTTTCTCCCTATACCGATGTCCTCAAGGGTCTTCCCCAGTTTCTTTTCTATTAGCTTCAGAGTGTCTGGCCTTATGTGGAGGTCCTTGATCCATTTGGATTTGAGCTTAGTACAAGGAGACAAGGATGGATCAATTCGCATTCTTCTGCATGCTGACCTCCAGTTGAACCAGCACCATTTGTTGAAAAGGCTATCTTTTTTCCATTGGATGTTTTCAGCCCCTTTGTCGAGGATCAAGTGGCCATAGGTGTGTGGGTTCATTTCTGGTTCTTCAATCCTTTTCCATTGATCTGCCTGCCAGTCACTGTACCAATACCATGCAGTTTTTAACACTATTGCTCTGTAGTATTGCTTGAGGTCAGGGATACTGATTCCCCCAGAGTTTCTTTGTTGCTGAGAATAGTTTTAGATATCCTGGGTTTTTTGTTATTCCAGATGAATTTGAGAATTGCTCTTTCTAACTCTGTGAAGAATTGAGTTGGGATTTTGATGGGTATTGCATTGAATCTGTATATTGCTTTTGGCAAAATGGCCATTTTAACTATATTGATCCTGCCGATCCATGAGCATGGGAGGTTTTCCCATTTTTTGAGGTCTTCCTCCATTTTCTTCTTCAGAGTCTTGAAGTTCTTGTCATACAGATATTTCACATGTTTGGTAAGAGTCACCCCAAGATACTTTATACTGTTTGTGGCTATTGTGAAGGGGGTCGTTTCCCTAATTTCTTTCTCAGCCTGCTTATCCTTTGAGTATAGGAAGGCCACTGATTTGCTTGAGTTGATTTTATAACCTGCTACTTTGCTAAAGTTGTTTATCAGCTGTAGGAGTTCTCTAGTGGAGTTTTTTGGGTCACTTAGGTAGACTATCATGTCATCAGCAAATAATGATAGTTTGACTTCTTCCTTTCCAATTTGTATCCCTTTGACCTCCTTATGTTGTCGAATTGCCCGAGTTAGTACCTCAAGTACAATATTGAAAAGATAAGGAGAAAGGGGGCAGCCCTGTCTAGGCCCTGATTTTAGTGGGATTGCTTCAAGTTTCTCTCCATTTAGTTTGATGCTGGCTACCGGTTTGCTGTATATTGCTTTAACGATGTTTAGGTATGGGCCTTGAATTCCTGTTCTTTCCAAGACTTTAAGCATGAAAGGATGCTGAATTTTGTCAAATGCTTTTTCAGCATCCAATGAAATGACCATGTGGTTTTTTTCTTTGAGTTTGTTTATGTAGTGGATTGCATTGATGGATTTCCGTATATTGAACCAACCCTGCATCTCTGGGATAAAGCCTACTTGATCATGGTGGATGATCGTTTTGATGTGTTCTTGGATTCGGTTGGCAAGAATTTTAATGAGTATTTTTGCATTGATGTTCATAAGGGAGATTGGTCTGAAGTTTTCTTTCTTTTTGGATCTTTGTGTGGTTTTGGTATCAGCGTAATTGTGGCTTCATAGAAGGAATTTGTTAGGGTTCCTTCTGTTTCTATTTTGTGGAATAGTTTGAAGAGTATTGGTGTTAGGTCTTCTTTGAAGGTCTGATAGAATTCTGCACTGAAACCATCTGGTCCTGTGCTTTTTTTGGTTGGAAGGCTTTCTATGACCCCTTCTATTTCTTTAGGGGTTATGGTACTGTTTAGATGATCTATTTGGTCCTGATTTAATTTTGGTATTTGGTATTTGTCTAGGAAATTGTCCATTTCTTCCAGATTCTCCCGTTGTGTTGGGTATAGGCTTTTGTAGTAGGATCTGATGATTTTTTGGATTTCCTCAGTTTCTGTTGTAATATCTCCTTTTTCATTTCTAATTTTGTTAATTTGGATACTTTCTCTGTGCCCTTTGGTTAGTCTTGCCAAGGGTTCATCTATCTTGTTGATTTTCTCAAAGAACCAGCTCCTGGACTCGTTGATTCTTTGTATGGTTCTCTTTGTTTCCACTTGATTGATTTCAGCCCTGAGTTTGATGATTTCCTGTCTTCTACTCCTCCCGGGTGAAATAGCTTCTTTTTGTTCCAGGGCTTTCAGGTGTGTCATTAAGCTGCTGGAATATGCTCTCTCCATTTTCTCTTTGGAGGCACTCAGGGCTATGAGTTTTCCTCTTAGCACTGCTTTCATTGTGTCCCAAAGATTTTGGTATGTTGTGCCTTCATTTTCATTAAATTCTAAAAAGTCTCTGATTTCTTTCCTTATTTCGTCTTTGGCCAAGGTGTCATTGAGTAGAGTGTCGTTCAGCCTCCACGTGTATGTGGGCTTTCTGTTGTTTTTGTTGCTATTGAAAACCACTCTTACACCATAGTGATCTGATAGGAGGCATGGGAGTAGTTCGATCTTCTTGTATTTGTTGAGGTCTGTTTTGTGACCAATTATATAGTCGATTTTGGAGAAGGTACCATGAGGTGCTGAGAAAAAGGTATATTCTTTTGCTTTAGGGTGAAATGTTCTATAGATATCAGTCAAATCCAATTGGTCCAAAGCTTCAATTAGTTTTACTGTGTCCCTGTTTAGTTTCTGTTTTCCTGATCGGTCCATTGAGGAGAGTGGAGTGTTGAAATCACCCACAATTATTTTGTTAGGTGCAATGTGTGCTTTGAGTTTTAGTAAAGTTTCTTTTACGAATGAGGGTGCCCTTGCATTTGGCGCATAGATGTTCAGAATTGAAAGTTCTTCTTGGTGGATTTTTCCTTTGACCAGCAAGAAGTGTCCGTCAGTGTCTCTTTTGATGACTTTACGTTGAAAGTCAATTTTATCTGATATTAGAATGGCTACTCTGGCTCGTTTCCCGAGACCATTGGTTTGTAAAGTTGTCTTCCAGCCTTTTACTCTAAGGTAGTTTTTGTCTTTGACATTTAGGTGTGTTTCCTGTATGCAGCAAAATGTAGGGTCTTGTTTCCTTATCCAGTCTGTTAGTCTATGTCTTTTTATTGGGGAATTGAGTCCATTGATGTTAAGAGATATTAAGGAATAGAGATTATTACTTCCTGTCATTTTTGATGTTATTTTTATATTTGAGTGATTATCTTCTTTTGGGTTTGATGAAGGAAGGTTACTATCTTACTTTTTCCAGGGTGTAGTTTCCCTCCTTGTATTGGAGTTTTCCTCCTATTATTCTTTGTAGAGCTGGGTTTGTGGAACGATATTGTGTAAATTTGGTTTTGTCATGGAATGTCTTGGTTTCTCCATCTATTGTGATTGAGAGTTTTGCTGGGTATAGTAGTCTTGCCTGACATTTGTGTTCTCTTAGAGTTTGCATGAGATCTGCCCAGGATCTTCTAGCTTTCATGTTCTCTGGTGAGAAGTCTGGTATGATTCTGATAGGTCTTCCTTTATATGTTACTTGGCCTTTTTCTCTTGCTGCCTTTAATATTCTTTCTTTGTTTAGTGCATTTGGGGTTTTAATTATTATGTGGTGAGAGGTATTTCTGCTCAGATCTAGTCTGTTTGGAGTTCTGTAGGCTTCTTGTATATTCATAGGCATCTCTCTCTTTAAGTTGGGAAAGTTTTCTTCCATAATTTTGTTAAAGATATTTGCTGGCCCTTTCAGTTGTAAATCTTCACTCTCATCTATACCTATAATCCTTAGGTTTGGTCTTCTTACTGTATCCTGGATTTCCTGGATGTTCTGGGATACAAGCTTTTTGCATTTTGCATTTTCTTTGACTGTTGAGTCAATGGTTTCTATGGTATCTTCGGCATCTGAAATTCTCTCTTCCATCTCTTGTATTCTGTTGTTTATATTTGCATCTATGGTCCCTGATTTCTTCTCAAGGTTTTCTATCTCCAAAGTTGTCTCCCCTTGTGATTTCTTAGTTGTTTCTACTTCCGTTTTTAGATCCAGGATGGATTTGCTCAGTTCCATCATTTGTTTGTTTGTGTTTTCCTGTAATTCTTTAAGAGATTTTTGAGTTACCTCTTTCATGACTTCTGACTCTTGACTCAAGTTCTCCTGCATTTCTTTAAGTTTTTTTTTTTGTTTTTTTTTTTGTTTGTTTTTTGCCTTTCTTCTTTATTTGCTTCTATCTCTTGAGCCTTATTCTCCTGCATTTCTTTAAGTGATTTTTCTGTTTCCATTATACGGGTTTCTAGCTTATTCATGTTCCCCTGTATTTCTTTAAGAGATTCATTTATGTCCTTTTTGTGTTCTTCTAGCAGCATCATGATCAGTGATTTTAAATCCAAATCTTGTTTCTCTGGTGTGTTGGTATAACCAGGACTTGCTGATGTTGGAGAGTTTGGTTCAGATGCTGCCATATTGCCTAGATTTCTGTTAGTAGCGTTCCTGCGTTTGCCCTTTGCCATTTTGTTCTCTGGATTTAGTTGGTCTTGTCCCTGGCTGGTGTTTGGGCCTCCTGAGGGGCTCTGGGGCTATTACTGCAACACTATATGGCTGGGTTTCCCCTGTCACAGATTGCTGCTGTGCTGTCCTCCCCTTGGGTGCCCTTGCAGGTCTAGTGTGCTTTGCTCCAGATTGTGTCTGTGGACCAGATGGATCCCGTGTGCACCCCCAGGGATCCATCTGGTCCACAGACACAATGTTAGCTGGCTCTGCCCGCCAGAGCTCTCTGTAGGCAAAATGGTGGCGCACGCGCACAGGCCAGGGCAAAAAAACCTCCTGGCTGGGTTGGCACCCCGATGGCCTCCCGAACAGCCCAGGGCCTGGGTGCAGGCCAATGCCCGTCGGGCTCAGATCCCCGCAGTGTTGGCCTCGGATTATGTTTGTGTACCTCAGTCTGTCCGATGTCTCTGGGGTCTGAAACCAAGATGGAGGTGAGCCTCTCCTGACTGGCGGGAGGCCGAGTTCTGAAGTGGCTTCCGTGCAGCGAAATGCGCCGCAAAACCGCAGCTACTTGCAGCTCGGCTGGTCAGCGAAGGTCAGTGGTCGTGGGCGCAGGGCCTAACTGGACCCTGTGTCACCTTGGTTCCACTGTTGATGGCCCTTCAGCTGGACCAGCCACTGCTGCACTGCCACCACTGCTGCAGCCGCCGCCACTCTCCCTGAAGACAACTTATTGCCCATCAGGTGGGTAGGAAAAAGTTGCTAAATATAATTTCAGCGTCCTGAAAGAAATTAGCAATACGGAGCAGCTAGCCTAAAGGCCTAGGCTGTCGTGAAGGCCTTTAGGAGCTGAACCGTTTTTAGAACATCGGAGGAAGTGCCCCGCCTGGGCCAGGACTTTGTAGGCACCTGTACAAGCTAAGGGGGGATGTTTGGGGTCACTTCCAAGAGGGGATACACCCAAGGGTTTA
This sequence comes from Apodemus sylvaticus, assembly GCF_947179515.1. Taxonomy (NCBI): domain Eukaryota; kingdom Metazoa; phylum Chordata; class Mammalia; order Rodentia; family Muridae; genus Apodemus; species Apodemus sylvaticus. The sequence goes on from NC_067494.1 coordinate 889,227, forward strand.
AATGTCCTATTACAAATGTTAGCTGGAAAGCCAGAATGTGGGCTGGGCCTGACAGGCAAATTTTAGCTCTAGAAGAGGTTGGCCAGATCCCTTCTCTGGCTAAGATTACCTCCAGCTAACCGAGGCACCTTACCACTAAGCTGATTTGTGTTTGTTAAAAAATGTGGAATCCAATAGCCAGGAGTGTGGAACTGTTTGGTCGGGTGGCCCAGAGACAAATCCACGTTGCAAGCCATAGTGCACAGCTCACGTGATGAAGCCCATGAGTCTCAGGCTGCAGCAGTGTGCCCAGTGGTGAGGAATCCACTAATGGTGATGGTGGTGTAGCTGCAGCAGTAGCCGCTGGGGTGGCGTAGTGGTAGCAGTGGAGGTAGTGGCAGGTGTCTGCATTGTCCTGTCCATAGAGGCTGCAGGCAGAATCTCCTGGGTGGGCTTGCCAAAATGTTAGTTTTTCCACATAGTTCGTCTGCCTGCATGCCATGCAGGTCACCTGTTTGCCGGCTGCATGGGCCGCTGGGATGCAGCAGAGATATGGGCCACAATGAGGTCACACCAGGCCAAACATTTCCACATGGGGCTTTATTTAACGTGGAGAAAAGGTGTAGTGGGCGGGAAGAAGGAAGGAAAAGAAAGAGAGAGAGGAGGAACGCTACCCAATTATATACGGGTGATGACGTAAATTACAGGCAAAGGTGGGCCATTGAATTCTGGGTATATGGTGGCTGTTGCCTTGGCTAATTAACCATGCTGATTGTTGCCTATATGACGTCACAGGTTTCCCAGGTCTTGGTACTAACACAAGAAGCCAAGAAGCACTTGAAGTAACATTATCATCCTTAGCCAGCAGGTAAATGAAAAACAAAGTTACTTTGAGATTTCATCTTTCAAGACTCAGAATGGGTAAATTCATGCTGGCAAAGATGTGAGGTAAAGGGAATACTCATCCCTTCCTGGTGGAAGTGCAAACTTGTACAGTCAGTATGGAAATTAGTGTGTGGGTTCTTAAAGATGCTGGAAATATATTTAAGATCCTCTCATACCACTCTTCAGCAGTTAAGCAAAAGTCTCTACATCATATTATAGAGATACCTACTCATCCATGTTCCTTGCTGTTCATTTTGTAATAGCCAGAGACTGGAGATAACAACTGAATAGATAATGAAAAGGTGGCACATTCAAACAATGTAATATTACTCAGCCATTAAAACACGAATTCAAGAAGTTCACAGGCAAATCAAGGAATTTAGAAAAAAAGTAAAATCCTGAATGAGGTAATCTGATCCCCAAAAGACAAACATGATATCTATTCACTTACATTTGGATGTGAGCTATTAAGTCTACAGTAGGCTATAATCTGTACAGCCACAGAAGTTAGATATAAAGGACCAGGATGAAGGTATGGATTCCTTATGAAAGGAGAATAAAATACTTGCAGATGGATTGATGGGGGATCAAAGAGTTACAGGGAGTGAGGAGGAAGGAAAAGGAGGTAATATAAAGGACAACTAAAACTCCAGGTCAATTGAGTGGTTAGATGGAAACCTAATATTTTATGGGACTTGCGGGGAGTGGGGACCCAGAAAATGGGAAATCATTTGAAATGTAAATAAAGAATACATTGAATAAAAAATTTTCTGTATATGAGATAAAATGAAATTTAATTACCAAATAATAGAGTAGATAAAAACCCAACTAGACATCTCCTGTTACCAAAGGAAAACATCCTTTCCAAGATTGGGTTATAAGATATCTTGGCCAGAGAGTCCTCATGGAAACCTTAAAAAAAAAAAAAATCCAGAGTACTAGGGTCTCTGTAAAAACTGATGATAACACCCTATTGCTGAAGACAAGACCCACACAACTCATGAAGATAGAGAAATGCAGCTGGTGCTACGTAGAGTCTTTTACTACTAGTATTTATGATAATGGAAAGTATGCTCCATGCTTCTAATAGAGAATGGTAAATATTGACCCAGAAACAAACCCTGCAATCTACAATGCAGGTGAAACCATGGCTAAACAATCAGTGGGAGTAACTAATCAATCTGATTGGCTTTAAGGTTAAACCATGAGATAGACTCCATCCCAGATACTGCATTAGTGGGCAAGAACCAGAAACTGGATAGGCCAGAGACAGAGGAAAAACCCAAATACTACTATCTGCTACTGTAGTGGTTGATTTTGTGTGTCAACTTGACACAAACAAGAGCCTCAGCTGAGGAAATGCCTTCATGAGATCCAGCTATAAGGCATTTTCCAATGAGTGATCAATAGTTGAGAGCCTGGAACACTTTGGATGAAGTCATTCCTGGACTGATGGTCTTGTGTTCTAAAAGAGAGTAGGCTAGATGGGAATAAGTGAAAAGATCCACAATCAGACATTGTAAAGTATGTGCTAACTTGGTAAGCTCACTCCTAAATGGGATAGCTTAATCAATCCCTACCCTTTAGGGCATGGAAGACACAGATGAGGAGCTGAAAAATTGCAGGAGTTAGAGGGAATGGAGGACACCAAGGAAACAAGGCCTACAAACACGGTGGAATTGACACACATATGAACTTTGGCAACATGTACAATGCCTGCATAGATCTTAGCCAGACAGAATCCTACTCGGAGAGAGGAAATAGACACAAGTCCCCATCCATAACTGAGAAGCTATTTCTATTGATATCCAAATGAAAAATGAGGTTGCTGTAATGGAGTTTCACTGAGAATACAAACTACTCTTAAGTTCATGTTCCATGCCCAGTGAGAGATGGGTAACACAAAAGTGGCATTTTGAGGGTTCATTGTCTCATAATGCTGTGTCTAGGCTTCTCTCCCCTATTGTCCACCTTTCTTTCTTACCTACTGGCCTTTTGTGTATATATTATAGTTTTCAGTTTTGTGTATTTATAGGATTTCTGTGTGTACAAATGAGTATATTTCTGAATCTGAATGTATTGATTTTTTGCTTTCTCTTTGCCCCATTTTCTTGTTTGTTTTATCCTACTCTAATGTGTTTGGCTTTATTTCATCTTATTTTATTTTTTTAAGATACCTGTGTGTTTTCTAGGGAGAGATGTAAAGAAAGAGTATATATCTGAGTAGGAAAGAAGCTTGTGCGAATATGGGATGATCTTGGGTATGGGAACCAAAATCAGAAAATACTGTATGTAAAAATTATTTTTACTTTAAGAAAATAGAAAAAAGAAATTAGAATCAGATGAAAAAGATGGGCAGAGCTAAATTTTGTACATATCTTCAAAGTACCAAAAAGCTATAAAATGGCTTCTAACATAGTTCAGGCATAGAATACTTGCCCAGCATGTGCAAGGTCTTAAGCTTTATCTAGAGAACCCTATCTCACAATCCTTCAGAGAGGATTCATTTCTCATCCTTTTTCATACTCATGACTTGTCTTCTGGTATCAACTCATCACTGAATATGGGTAATCTATCACTATGATAGTTTGTGAGACAGACTATAATATAAAATTAAATTATAATATATTATGAATTGAGAACTAATATTAATTTATTTTTTACCATCCTTGAAGCTTGGGAATGCAAAATAAAGGTGCCAGTTAGCTTGTTTAGTGTCTGTGGAAAGTCCAATCTCTTTCCTTATAAAATGATGCTTTGGTGGAAGGCCCTTTAGAGAAGATAATATCCTTTTATGAAAAATGGGGATATGTACCACCTATTCACTTATGCCTTGTATACATTCAGTTCATTCTAACCAATAGAGGTTCTGTCTTCATGAAGGACTCACCTCCTCAATTCTGGTACATAAGTACCAACACAACTTTAAGAAGAGCATGTACTTCAAATTATAGCACTATATTTTAAGGAGGAAAAGGTTCTAAATTGAAAGAGGAAAAGAAATTGAAGTAAGAAAGCTAACTCCAATTAATAAGAGGGCTTACTCTCTTTTGTGGAATCCAGATTCAGTTCCTACTAGGTCCCAACCATCTTCAACTGCACCCATTCTGGCCTCCATTTGCCCTGCATTCACATACTGCACATACATTCAGGTAAACACTCACAAGTATGAAATTAGAAGTAATTATTTAAAAAGTAAAGTTTTGAAAGAGTTAAGAAACATAAAATACATAAGAGAAAAATTTAAAATATGGAGAAAAGTATTAAGAGAGATGAGTAGAGGGGTTTGCAACCCCATAGGAAGAACAGCAATATTAATTAACCAAAACCCCCATCCCCAGTGTTCCCAGGGACTAAGCCATCAATGAAAGAGTACACATGGAGTGACCCATGGCCCCAGTTACATATGTAGCAGAGGATGGCCTTGTCAGTCATCAGTGGGAGAAGAGGCCCTCGGTCCTGCAAAGGCTTGATGCCCCAGTGTAAGGGAATGCTGGGGCAGAGAGATAAGAGTGGGTGGGTGGGTGGGGGAGCACCCTCACTCTAGCAGGGGGAGGGAGGGATAGGGGGTTTCTAGAGTCAAAACTTGGAAAGGGGATAAAATTTGAAATGTTACCATAAGTGATATACCATCTTTTCTTTTTTTTTTTTTTTTTTTTTGCTTTTGTTATTGGGAAATAGAAAACACTACTTTTTCTTTGTTCTTTGATCTTATTCTGTCATAATATCTTAAATGCATTACTTCAAATACTGTTCCTCTCACAGTTCTCTGAGCAATTACTATAAAATCTGCGCACTTATCAAAAAGATCAGTTTTCTAGTAGTGCTTAATTTACTGGAAAAATAGAATAATTCCTTTAAACAGTAAAATACAACATGAAGAAAGGTTTCCCAAAGCCTAAATCTTTAAAATAAAAGAAAGCAAAACAAGTAGATGTTTAGAGGAAACAAGATAAGAGACAAAAGCTAAGGTTTGAGATGTTGACTCAAAAGTATTTAAAAATATTGTCACTTTTGAAATGTTAGAAGCAAAGTTAAGCAAAGACTGGAGTCATTATGTCAGTTATTGAATCTAGTCTTCCATAAACACTAGAAACATAAATTTCTCTTTTTTTATTTTCAGAATAGAAAAATACTGTTTATAATTTCTTTCTTATAAAAAGAAAAAGGTAAAACTGACTTTTCTCACAGTATGATAGATTGGTGAGAGGTATGGGAGAGAAGGAGGAGGACAGATTTTATCTATAGCCTAAATGAGAAGTGCTAACACATGGCTAATAGACACATTTCCATCAGCTTGTATGGAACTAGAAGTTTCCAATAAAGGCATTGCCCAAGCTTAGTCAATGATTCCAGAAGGCCTCAGCAATAAGGCAAATATTTCATTACTAGGAAAAGTATTCATCTATTATCAATATTTAAACTTTAATTAGCTAGTTATGCTTAAAGACTAAATTATTTAAAAAGTATGACAGAGAAAGGCGTAGTAGTTCAGTGGCAGAAGGCATGAATCTTGCCAAAGGTGATGAGGTTGTAAACACTGGATTCTTTAGGAATGTCAACAAATCTGTATGTTGGTTATATCATCTGGTGCTCAGTAGAATATTCTAACTGCTTCTCATTTTTTCTCCCAGTTTTTGTCAAAGGAGGAATTATAGCTAATACTCCATTTCTCAGATGTTGAGTGATTGTCATTCTCTGTTGTTGTCTGAGTTTCTATTGCTGTGAAGACATACCATGAACATGACAAATTTTATGAAAAAAACATTTAATTTCAGTATCAGAGGTTAAGTCAATTAAAAACCATGGCTGCACCTAGGCTCTGCCTGAGAGATGGAGTTGAGATTTCTACATCTTAATGCAGGACAACAGAAGAGGATTGCGTGCCATACTGGGTGTAATTCGATCATCTGAGAGCTCAAACCTGCACTCTCAGTAACATACTTTCTCCACACCTACTTCAAAAAGACCACCCCTCCTAATAGTGCCACTCCCTATGGTCAAAGCATTCACATGAGTCTATAGGGAACATTTCTTTTTAAACTACCACAGTTGTGAACTATGGTAATCAAGAACTGAGTTCAAGAGTTGTGGTGGCACATATGTCTTTAATTCCAGCACTAGGGAGGAAGAGGCAGGCAGAACTATGAATTCAAGGCCAGCCTGCTCTACAGAGTAAGTTTCTGGATAGACAAAGATACACAGAGAAACCCTGTCTTAGGAAAAAATGCTGGGGAGGCATTAAAAAAAATCAAGAATAGTAATTAGCAACAGCAAAAAAGAAAGAGACAATATAGAAACTGAGAACTTAAAATGAGTTTCCTCACTCTGCCTGAGATTATCATGTATTCCAATCAGTGGGAAAGCTAGTAGTAACTGTGGTTCAGAAGTAGAGGGCAGCTTTAGTGGGTATGGCTGAGAAAAACAAGCCTCATAGAACTTAAGACCTATCAAAGAAAGACAAAATCTGTAATTTCCTCCCCCATTATAGTGCTTGAAGCTTATAGCTTACTAAATATTAAAGGAGGATTCTGTTGGGGAAGACTTGTGAATCTTGCAAGGCAGCTTAAAGCATCCACCATTTGTGGCATAGTTCTGTACCTGTGGAAAAATTGTCTTACCAACTAAGAAAATATTTATGAGAAAAGAGAAGGAAATTTTTGATGAGAGTTTTAAGCAGACATGGTGCCACTTATTTCTATAATAAGAAATAGCAAAACCTTGCACAAAAGTCTGCTTTTGTCCAAGGTTTTGTGCAAGGAACAGATCCTACCAGTTGAATAAGAGCAATAAACAGAGCCTCTAGGGAATTCATTTATAGAATAAGGAACTCCACAGTGTGTTGATTAAAACCTCAGGATTGCTTAATCCAACTACTATGTTGAAACAGAGAGATAGCAGCTACTTTCTTATTCCACCTGTTATAGGCAATTTTCATCTAGGAAAATATTATGCTATTTACAAAATAACTAGCTAAGATCACTGCTCATCAAGACAACTATAGAAGCTTGACATTCAGTCAGCCAAATAGCAGGTTCTTAAACACCATGGAGCTAGTATGTGTTAAGGAAACTGATGAGTCTGCTTCACAGCATTCATGACCAAACCTCACTCCAGTTTCTATACACTGTTGAATGAAATTATTTATATCGAGTCAGTGGTGGCTCAAGCCTTTAATCGTAGCACTTGGGAGGCAGAGGCAGTCAGATTTCTGAGTTCAATCCCAGCCTGATCTACAGAGTGAGTTCCAGGACAGTCAGGGCTACACAGAGAAACCGTCTTGAAAAACCAAAAAATAAAAAATAGTAAATAAATAAATAAATAAATTTATTTTTTTGACTGGGTGGTGGTGGCTCATGCCTTTAATACCAGAACTTGGGAGGCAGAGGCAGGTGGATTTCTGAGTTTGAGGCCAGCCTGGTATACAGAGTGAGTTCCAGGATAGCCAGGACTACACAGAGAAACCCTGTATCCAATAAAATAAAATAAAATAAAATAAAATAAAATAAAATAAAATAAAATAAAATAAAATAAAATAAAATAAATAAAATAAAATAGAAATAAAAGAAAAGAAAGAAAGAAATTATATCAATAATTACTAGCAAGATGTTTTATAACTAATTTCCTGCAATGAACCATCTGGGTGATTCTTTCACATTACCAATTACAGCTGTAGTATGAGGTACAACCTTAGCTATCTCTGGAACACAGCTTCTTTGTGCTCTCAGAAAACACTTTCCAGATCACCTAGGTGGTGCTGGTCTCTTTGTAATGACTACTAATTTCTTAGCTCCAGCTAATCAGCACCAATTGACCCAGTAGTATCCTTCTCTTGAATATAAAGCCAGAGACAGGTGGAAGAAGCTGCTGAGTTCTGCTGCTTGCAGGAGCTAGAACACTGTCCCCATTGTTCTATTACATTATCACAAGCTTCCTTTTTTTCCAACTCCTTTACTGCCTAAGCTTGGTAGTGCTGGATCTTACACCATAGACTCACTTTGAACTTAGAAATCTGCATGCCTGTTTCTTAAGCACTGTGATTAAAGGTGTGATCCACCAAGTCTGGATTTAAGTTTTTCTTCACCTAGAATTTGCTTTGTTGTAGGCTGGTCTTGAACTCAGAGATCTGCTTATCTTTGCCTCCTGGGATGAAAGGCTTGTACTACCACTCCTGGACCCAAATTTAGCAGGGTAGAATGTTGTCCCAAGGTCACCACTCCCTTAATTCAATTTGATATCCTTGAATGCAGTTCCATTTCACCTCCTATAGCCCCTTTAATACTCAAACTATATATTTTGTATTTTCCCTTTCTCAGCTTGCTATGTGTAGTGGGAAACTGTTAAAATATAGTACTGCCCCACCAGGCCTCTGCTCCAAATCCCAGCAGGTCCCACTCTCCTGCCCAGCACCCATTACTTCCAAGTATCCAGTAAAGCATGACTCTTAAACTTGAGTAGTTAACCAAATATATTTAAGTATATATAACTCCCAATTACATAATACAAAATTACAATGATAAAGTTTTATCCCAATATTTCTTTTTGTTTGTTTGTTTGTTTGTTTGTTTTTCAAGACAGGGTTTCTCTGTGTAGCCCTGGCTGTCCTGGAACTCACTATGTAGACCAGGCTGGCCTCGAACTCAGAAATCCGCCTGCCTCTGACTCCCAAGTACTAGGATTAAAGGCGTGCACCACCACCGCCCGGCTATCCCAGTATTTCTAACCTCTCAGCACACCAGAAACACATCTGACACCATCTGGATTTGTGTCTCCTCCTCCCCTCCCTCATGCAGCTCCCAGGTTCCCTTTCTCTCGCCCCTCCTTCCCTTAGCTCCTCCTCCTTTCTCCTCTCCAATCACTGGCCTCTCACTGCCTCAATGTGAATGGATAGGAAATAACTTGCATCATTTCACCCTTTCTGTTTAATTAAAATTTTTTTCTCCAAATATAAATTGAGCACAGCTATTACTATTTTGTAAATTATAAAGTATAAGATAGACCTAACACCCAGTCCATCAATTTTTACAATCAAACAGAACCTCTGTCATCTATACTATCTTAAAAGACTATAATAATTAACACCTGACTCATGTCTTGGCTATAAATTGTACGTCATCTGAAAACAATCTATTTAAATCTATATCAGCTTTTTCAAAGTTAACCAGCTTGGGCTGACTATGAGACTAAGTCTTCAATCCCATCAGAAATCTGAGAGTGAGCAATAATAACTGAAAATATATAGGAAGCCTAACACAGCTTCCAACACATAACCAAATGATAGAGACCGCTAAAAACCTAGACAATCCTTCTAAAATGTAGGAGCATGGGTCTTCAGCCTCCTGGCACAGGGTCATCTGACCGACTTAGAGAACAGGAAATAGCAAGGACTAGCCCCCTCTGTCTCGGCAGAAACCAAGCTGTACCAACCTGTAAAACTGTCCTTTTTCTGGACAGAGTCCGTCTGTAGATGAAGAGAGGCAATTTTTGCCTTGTGGCTGTTTTGCCACAACAGAAGCAGCTCTATTGATGCTTGGTTTCTTCTTTGAATCCAAGAAAGGGAAGCTGTCAGGAGTAGACTAGTCTCTACACGTGAAATAAATGACATTAAACATCATATTCTGTAGATACCTGACATTTTGAAAACCAACTGTCTATGTAAAGTAATATGGCCTGTTATCCATAAACTACTTTCAGCCGTTTCTGATCAAAATCTAGAAAACACCGTAACAATAAACTCAGAGCCTTATACTTTTATTTGGCTCTAAACTCACAGGCTTAAACATCTCAGATCTGTTATAATAACAGCAAAGAAGGACTGGGTCTAAGCCCTGTACTTTTAAATATTTAGTATCAAGAGAAGAAATTTATAAGAATGAAAACCTTGATTATGAATCAAAATGAAATCTGTACCAATTAAGAACTTACAACTTGAACTTAGTAACAATTAAAAGGTTTTTTTTACCAAATGAAATTATGTCTACATAGTCAATTCTATTTCCTCCTTGTTTCAAATCTGACCATTTCTACATTCCCTAGAAAGACAACTAATAATAATAAGAACCCTCTCCAGCCCCAAATCCCAGGGAAATGGGTCAACGACTCTTTGTAACTTTTTCAAGATGAGTATGGGCGTTGAGATATTAATAAGGGGGTGGGTAAGGGTAGGGCAAATTGGGGAGTTGGTTGGTCTCTGATTTCTGTGTCTTGACTAGATCTAGCTGAAGTTCAGGACCTCAAGAATTCAAGCAGGTCAGTTCAGCATGTTTGAAGAGGACTGTATTTTACTTGGCTTTATTTTATGTACTATATAACCCTCAAAACAAAGTTTTAGTGTCACAAAGATAGACTTTTTTTGTTTACTATTCTAGAATCTAATGCTCAGGAGTCTCCCTCTTTCATTTCTGATTCAAATAGCTCTGGAAGATGTCCAAAGCCTAATCACCCTTTCTAAAAACACAAAGACAAAACCTTTTTCCCAAATTAGAATATTCTTGAGCCAGTAACCAGAAAAACTTTCATTTTGACCTCTTTCCCAGATGAATAATATAACCACAAAACCCAACATCACATCCATTATGAAAATCAAAACAATCTAAAACAAATGAAATAAGCAAAGATACTGTATAAGACTATTTAGGCATTTACTATATTGCCAAGCAGGAAAAGACACCCAAAATTTCTCCAAATTAAATCATGGTCAGGCCTATGAGAGCAATACCCTAGTCCCTGGTACCAACTTCTCTGTCTTAGTCATGGTTTTACTGCTGTTAAGACACCATGACCAATGCAAGTTTTATAAAAGACAACATTTAATTGGGGCTGACTTACAGGTCCAGAGGTTCAGTCCACTGCCATCAAGGCAGAAGCATGGCGGCATCCAGGCAGCCATGATGCAGGAGGAGCTGAGGGTTCTACATCTTTTTCCAAAGGAAGCAAGGAACAGACTGAGCATGCTCAGGCACCTAGGAGGAAGATCTCCAAATCCATGCCCACAGTGATACACTTCCTCCAACAAGGCCACACCTTCTAGTAGTGCCACTCTCTGGGACAAACATATACAAGCCATCACAGTCCAATTATATTGGTATGAATATCTGATATTGGAAGAAATCCTATGATTGATCTTCTCAGGTGGAAAAAAATAAAACCATAAGTATTTACAGATAGAACATAAAGATGCCACCTGGAAAATCTGGAGAAAAGGTGTAATACGGAACTCCCTGGTGATTCAATGGACTTGAGCCAACTAGAATGGTGATTTTGAGCTACTGTTTGTCTCACTGCTTAATCACAAGCTTAATCTACCTGAGGAACTCTATAAGACTTCCCTTTGTAGGTAATGTGGACTGACTCATAGTATATGGCCGTTGGATGTAATAAATCATAACATTGAATTGTTCCAGTGTAGGACTTAAGATGAAATTTTAGTCATTTATGAAATAAACCATACAAGACATGAAACTTGACTGTTGAGAATGGATCCTGTTTTCTTTTTTCTATGCGTTTTGTTTTGTACCAGCAAATATAATAGTTGTAAAATACCTAATGAAAGACTGAGTCATTTCTCAGGTTTACTTAGTTATAGAAAGGTTTTGTTTGTTTGTTTGTTTGTTTTTGGTTAATCAGAAACTGATGTTTGATTTTTTCAAATGTTTTCTTTTTTGTTTCATTTTTCAAAGTATGCTTAGTTTATTTTTTTCTGGGAATTTTGAAAATAAGTACATTAGTCTAAGGTAAGAAAACTTAGGGAAATCAACGCAAGCAAATCAGTAGCCTTTATATATTCAAAGGACAAGCAGACTGAGAAAGAAATTAGGGAAATGACTCCCTTCACAATAGCTACAAACAGCATAAAGTATCTTGGGGTGACTCTAACCAAACAAGTGAAAGACCTATATGACAAGAACTTCAGATCTCTGAAGAAGGAAATCGAAGAAGATCTCAGAAAATGGAAAAATCTTCCATGCTCGTGGATTGGCAGGATTAATATAGTTAAAATGGCCTTCTTGCCAAAGGCAATCTACAAATTCAGTGGTATCCCCATAAAAATCCCAACCCAGTTCTTCATAGAGCTAGAAAGAGCAATTCTTAAATTCATCTGGAATAACAAAAAACCTAGGCTAGCTAAAACTATTCTCAACAGTAAAAGAACTTCAGGGGGATTCAGTATCCCAGACTTTAAACTTTACTACAGAGCAATAGTGATAAAAACTGCATGGTATTGGTACAATGTCAGGCAAGCGGATTAATGGAATAGGATTGAAGACCCAGAAATGAACCCACACACCTATGGTCACTTGATCTTCGACAAAGGAGCTGAAAGCATCCAGTGGAAAAAATATGGTCTTTTCAACAAATGGTGCTGGTTCAATTGGAGGTCAGCATGTAGAAGAATGTGAATCGTTCCATTCTTATCTCCTTGTAATAAGCTCAACTCCAAATGGATCAAGGACCTCCACATACAACCTGACATGCTGAAACTAATAGAAAAGAAACTGGGGAAGACCCTTGAGGACATGGGCACAGGGGAAAAGTTCCTAAATAGAACACCAATAGCTTATGCTCTAAGATCAAGAATTGACAAATGGGACCTCATAAAACTACAAAGTTTCTGTAAGGCAAAGGACACTATCAAAAGGACAAAACATCATCCAACAGATTGGGGAAGGATCTTCACCAAGCCTAAATCTGACAGAGGGCTAATATCTAATATATACAAAGAACTCAAGAAGGTAGAACCCAGAGAACCAAATAACCCCATTAAAAAGTGGGGTACGGAGCTAAACAAAGAATTTTCACATGAAGAACTTCGGAGGGCTGAGAAACACCTTAAGAAATGTTCAACATCATTAATCATTAGGGAAATGCAAATCAAAACAACCCTGAGATTTCACCTCACACCAGTCAGAATGGCTAAGGTCAAAAACTCAGGAGACAGCAGGTGTCGGCGAGGATGTGGAGAAAGAGGAGCACTCCTCCACTGCTGGTGGGATTGCAAGATGGTGCAATCACTTTGGAAATCAGTTTGGCAGTTTCTCAGAAAACTGGGCATGACACTTCCTGAGGACCCTGTTATACCACTCCAGGGCATATACCCAGAGGATTCTTCAGCATGCAATAAGAACACATGCTCCACTATGTTCATAGCAGCCCTATTTGTAGTAGCCAGAAGCTGGAAAGAACCCAGGTGCCCTTCAATGGAGGAATAGATACAAAAATAGATACAAAAAATGTGGTATAATTACACAATGGAATACTATTCAGCCATTAGAAACAATGAATTCATGAAATTCTTAGACAAATGGATGGAGCTGGAGAACATCATACTAAGTGAGGTAACCCAGTCTCAAAAGATCAATCATGGTATGCACTCACTGATAAGTGGATATTAACCTAGAAACTTTGAATACCCAAGACATAATCCACATATTAAATGATGTCCAAAAAGAATAGAGGAGTGGCCCAGGTTCTGGAAAGACTCAGTGCAAGAGTATAGGGGAATTCCAGAACAGGGAAGCGGGAAGGGGTAGATGGAGGAACAGGGGGCGGGAAGAGGGCTTATGGGACTTGCAGGGAGTGGGGACCCAGAAAAGGGGAAATTATTTGAAATGTAAATAAAAATATATCAATAAATTAAAAAATATATTAAAAAAGAAATATCCATTAACATAAAGAAAAGAAAAAAAAAAGAAAGCTTAGGGATGTCAAAACAGTCAACAACAGTAGAGTGACAGCAGATCAGCAGAGGCTCAATAGAATGTAGAATTTTCCAAAGATAATGCCTTAGAAATAAACTAAAGCTTAAAACTTAACAATAGACATGTCAATATTTTGGCAGAATATTAACCCTGGGTCGTTAAAGTTAGAAATAAATTAATTCCATGTATAAATGAGTTTATATCCAAAACAAATGTTTTCCTGATCATCTGTCATTTTCTTTTTTTAAAAATGAGACTTTCCATTTGTTTACACATTCATGGAGGCAAAAGGGAGGGGGCAGAGGGTAGATGTAGGATGGGGGGGTTGTGGAGAATAAACAGGAAGTGGAACATCATTTGAGATGTTTATATTTTCTGTAGTTCCTAAGTTTAGGTGGCCCGACATTATCTGCCATTTTAGTGTCTAACTAATCACACATTCTTATAATGTGTTCTACTTGAGCATAAACCTTTATTACTTTATACATGTTTGGACTATATCTTCAAATAAATATTTTGGAAAAGTTAAACATATATAATATGTATACAAGTATCTCCATCATAATAGTGTTCTAAATATTTTTTTATAGAATGTTTTTATGTGGTTTTAGTATCAAGAAAATTCTGCTTAAAAGGCATGTTGGAAAAATTCTACTCTTCAGTGTTCTGAAACAGTCTTAAAAGTTTAGTATAATTTGGTCTTTGAACATTTGCCATTGTTCAAATGAATGGCATTATTATCTAAAAGTTCTTTTAGCATAAAAAGGTATACCTACAATTATTTGTTTATTAACTATAAAACTATTTTTGTTGCTTTTCTGAGTGGTAATTGGTAGATTACTTCTTTAATATAATTCAGCTCTTTAAAAGTATCTATGTTGGTTATAATCCTAGTGCAGCACAATAAGATCAAGTTAATGAGGTCTAGATAAAAGGGCTGTGGATTATCCTACAATAGTGGCTTGATAATGAGAACATCTTGAAATAGCACACTTAATATAAGTACTGGCTGGTTTTGTGTGTCAACTTGACACAAGCTGGAGTTATCACAGAGAACAAAGTCTCCCTTGCGAAAATGCCACCATGAGATCCAGCTATAAGTCATTTTCCCAATTAGTGATAAATGGGGAGTGGGGAGGGACCAGCCCATTGTGGTGGTGCCATCTATGGGCTGGTAGTCCTGGGTTCTATAAGAAAGCAAGTTGAGCAAGTTAGGGGAAGCCATCTAGTAAGCAGTAGGCCTTCATGGCCTCTGCATGAGCTCCTGCCTCCAAGTTTCTGCCCTGTGTGATTTCCTGCCCTGACTTCCTTTGATGATGAACAGCAATGTGGAAATGCTGTTCCACATTGCTGAATAAGCTGAATAAACCCTTTCCTCCCCTAGCTTCTTGCTTCTTGGTCATAATGGTTTGTATAGGAATACAAACCCTGACTAAGACAATATAAATCTGAAAGAAGCTACTGTGTTAACTGAACCCTATACATGGGCACTAGGAATTTGTTCTATGAATAAATAGCCACTATTATTGGTTTCCTATTGCTTAGGATATTCTCTTTTATCTTTTCCAACTTATACAATGTGTCAGAATCACAGATCTATATTGAGTATACTGTCTGGTCCTACCTCACAAGGATATGAATCAACTACTTAGCAGAAAATGATGACAGTAGATTTTTACCTTCAAAGTGGGATTGTGATAAAAATTAATATGCCATCGGTATGAGTTTATCTTCTTTGGTATAGTAATCTAGTGAGGATCATCATGTTATACCAAGTGATCTACAAAGTAACAAAGGCAAAATATTACCATGGTGTAAATTGGTCCTACTGTGCAATCACATAATGTGCAATTTAAAGCCACCAGCCTAAGGAAGCAATTATAAGACTTCCTGTAAGTAGTGTTGGGGTTCCCAATGGAGAAAGATACATCCACAGATCCTTCCAAATAACACATGTACCTATAATAGTTTTTTGTCTTAGCAAGTAGAAAACATGGGATTAAGAGTAATAAGAATGTCAGAGAAGCCCTGGGTGCTTCTTTCTGGTTATAGCTAAAGATTGCTGTGGCTCTTAGAAGCAACTTGGGCTTCAGACTTTTAAAAGTGCTGCAGACATTTGAATGTATTGTGAAAGCATTTAACATTACTAGATAACAATGAGCCTATGGGGACAAGTGATGAAAGTTATAACTTATAAGCAATATATTTTGCTGTGAAGTTGACAACCAGTAGACCCAACAGTTTCAGGATTTTCAACTCTAGAGTTATTTCCCAGAGGGTATATTATTATATTAGAATAGATATATAAATCCCACTAGATTTAAAAGCATGTATACTGCCTAGGCATGTTTTGGACCATATGACCATGAAACAAAAAGTTATAAAATAAGCAGCAGGGCCAGTCAGTCCTAGTATTCTAAACATTAAGGCTGCTGCTGTCTAATACGAATAGGAAAAAGCCACAGGACTCCCTAACTTCATTCCAGTGGTTGGGTATAAGTATCTGCTTCTGTCTCAGTCAGCTGCTAATTGGTCCTCTCAGAAGACAGCCATGCTAAATTCCTGTCTTTAAGCATATCATGGCATCAGTAAGAGTGTCAGGCCTTAGTGCCTTCCCTTAAGATGGATCACAAGTTGGGCTCATCACTGACCTCCTTTCCCTCAGTATCTTCTTAGTTTTTGTCCCTGCAGTTCGTTAAGACAGGAATAATTCTGGGTCAGAGTTTTTGACTGTGGGATGGCAACCCTATCCCTCCACTTAATGTTCTGTCTTTTTACTGGAGGTATAATCCATCAGTTTCCTCTCCCCAGTGTTGGAAATTTCATCTAAGGTCCTTCCCTTTGAGTCTTGAGAGTCATCTCCCCGGTCTCTAGTACTTTTTAGAGGTTACCCCCTTCTCCCACCCACCCAAAGTTGTATATTTCCATTCATTCTTCTGACCCTCAGGGTCTCTCTCCTGTCCCCCTGCCCCAACCTCAATACCTGATCATGTTCTTCCTTTCCTCTCCCTGACTCCTCTCCAACCTATATCCCTCTGCCTCCAATGATTGTGATGTTTTCTTCTCCCTCCCAAGAGGGATTGAAGCATCATCACTTGAGCCCTTCTGCTTGTTAACCTTCTTGTTGTCTGTGAATTGTATCCTATGTCTTCTGTACTTTTTTGGCTACTTTCTACCGATTAGTGAGTACATACCTTAATGTGTGTCCTTTGGATCTGAGTTACCTCACCTAGGATATTTTCTGATTCCATCCATTTGCTTGCAAAACTCATGATGTTCTCATTCTTAATAGATGAATTGTATTCCATTATGCAAATTAACCACATTTTCTGTATCCATTCTTCCATTGTGGGTCATCTAGGTTGTTTCCAGCTTCTGCCTATTTCAAATAAGACCACTGTGAACATAGTGGAGCTGTGTCCCTGTGATAGGGTGAGGCATCTTTTGGGTATATGCCCAAGAGTTGTATAGCTGAGCCTTCATGTAGATATGTTTCCAATTTTCTGAGTAATTACCACTATGGTTGAATTAGAGAAAGGCTGGAAGAAGCTGAGGCTTCTTATTTCATTGTATATTATTTGTAAATTGAAGAAAATACAATGGAATGGAGTAAGTGTTACTATTCTATAAAGGGAAAAGGGGGCTTTTTCATTCAGCATTGCTCAAGCTCTCAGGAGATGAGCAGGATGCAGCCATATCTGCTGCCAAAATGTAGAATGAATAGCATTTAGCTCAGTTCCTGGTAGAGTTCATGTCTCCCTTCTGAAACTTCACAAGCCAGACTTGGACTATTAGCATTTATCATGGCAATTTGTTCTTCTAAACAACACACAAGAATTTCCTACTGAGCTCTCCTTACAAATGTTAGGGACTTTCTACCCACATATTACTAGAAAACCACAAGCTTTCCATATGCAAGTTCTAAAGATCTAAGAACAACATGGTCAGGCTAATATCAGTTGCCTTACTTTTCAGTGCCATTTTTCTGTGTTGGTTACATTTTTCCTTAGTGTGGCTATATACCTGACAAGAAGGAAGCAAAGAGAGAAAGAATTTTGGCCTATAGTTTGGGGAGATACAACCAAAATTTTGGCAAGGAAAATATGGAAGCAAGTAGGAAGCTGTGGCAGCAAGGGAGGCCTGGTAGCAGGAATAAGCCACAGTTTTATCAGTGATGTAGTAAGTATTATTATTTTTTTTTTTACCCCACTTAGACCTTAAAGTGTCAACAGAAAAGATATAAAACCTTTATATTTATAATAAGCTTAAAGCATCTGAGTTAGGCAGTTATCAACCCTCTATCCTATTTTGATTACTTCCACATTGATAACCCAACACTGTCACTTGCCAAGTTCCACCTGGGTTGCTCCTACCACAACTGGCCATGAAAATAGCAAAAATGTGGTACTAATACTGTTGATCAGAATACATCTGAGGGACTCTCTCAGGGAAATCTCCGGCCATCTCCAGATGTGAGTGATGTTCACTTTCTCTGTAAATTGTTGGCCTCATATCCCTAGATTGCATCTGACTCAAGGTGATCTCATTATAAACACAAATACTATCTCCATACAACTACAATGTTCTAGTACTCATACATTCCAATAACAAACAGAAAATATGTGTTTCCTGATGGAAAAGAAATTGTGTCAGTATTGAATCATTTAAGTTCCTTCAAGGGAATTTTCACCCTCTCAGTCAGCTCCAGAGGCCCAGTACTGTCCACAACTACAATCCCATAAACCAACTACATATGTGTCATATAGAAATATCAGATCTGGAAACTATAAACATTATCTCGTTAACATAAGGTGTCAAGATCTACTAAAACAGGAATTAAATTCATATAAGTCATCCTTTAGGCTGGATGAGAGAATAAATTGAAGTTAGCCTCTACTATTGTATAAGTCATCTTGCTATATTATGCTTATCATTTCTGCATGAAATTGGTAACACAGTATCTAGTTCTTCTCTTTCTAATATTTACATATACATCATTCTGTGGCTATAAGACTGATTGAATCTATAGTTTGACTAAGTTCTGATTTATTCCTTAATGTAACCCTCAGAACTTCCTTTCATGTACAAGAATGTACACCTACTGCTACAGCATGATATTAGTCTCATGATACAACATGATGACAATTGGTAGACCCAGAATTTTCTGATCAATAGCTTTCTTTGAATTCATTCTTGTGCAATAAATAATTTTTGTATGTTTAACAAAATGTAAGGATATCCAAGTAACTAATGTTTCACAAAATGTAAGGATATCCAAGTAACTATTGTCCAACACAAACTTTATGGGTCCTAGTATTCTATACCATAGCAGGTGAATTTAGTTGAGAGTTTGTATATAAGATAATTTAAGATTATACATTCTCTAATGATTATAATGAAGCAAAATTTACATATGATATTGTTTTGTGAAATACTTAGTGTTTCAACTTAATAGTGTTACTTCAGAAACCTGTCAATCTATAGTAAGCTAGAGATACCATTGTTAGCCACAATAACTATAGAGCTATAGGTTATTTGACAGTATGTCAGATGTCAGATAATTTGCTGTGATACTGTAACTCAATTAAAATAATGAATCATTACATTCCATAACCAAGATACAAGACTAGAGCATGAAAAATACTCCAGCATGCTGGCTTCATTCCCAGTTCAGTCAATATCTCTTACAAATAAATAATCTCACCTGCCTATTTCATTTTCTCTATGTATAAATCATAAATGCTACTAGTTCCAATATTAAGCCCTCAAAGCAATTTGTAAAGATTAAGAAGCTAATGTTTGTAAAGCTGTTTGCAAATCCTCCATCATAAATTATCACATAAGGGTTATGCTTATGTGGTTACAGTTAAGTAAGTGAAAAGAATTACAGAAAGCACATTTAATCATAACATAACTGAACATAAAGCAAGGCTGATATAACACTAATCCCTCATACATTCATAATTATTAGGTCTTGACTTTTGTTCATTTTCAAATTATACATTAAAATATAACAAAAGAGCAATTTTATTATATTTATATTATTATTATAAATATATATTATTGTAATAAAAATGAGAATGAGAGCACTTTGAAATCTTGGGGTTATGATTTAATATAAGAAAGTTATTATTGATGCAAGTCAAAACTAAATGATTATTGGTGGGATTAATGTTTCCATTGTCTTCTAATTGTAGTCCTACATAAATTTTGGTTCTCTAAGAAAAATATTCCCCAATTTCCACTTTACACTGCAACTATTTATCAAACCAATAGCTTTAACACTGACAATCTTTAACACAAACTCTCTACAGGGATTTACTTTAGGACTTGGCCCAATAAATTTTCTTTTGTGCCTACTTTTTATTTTTCTGTGACTAATTTGACTGAATAATTTAAAGTAATGTCAGATGAAGAAAAAACGATATCAATATACATGAAATTTTCAAGTCTAGAAAACCACAGTCTTAGTATTAACAATGAAATAATACACAGGAAGAAATTTGTAGGAAACTTTGTATCAGTTATTTTCAATAGTTGGTTGATGTGCATGTCCATGTAAGCATTATGTAATTGTAACATATCTCAGTATCTATCACAATTATAATGACAAAATGAATTATAGTTTCTGAATATAGCAGAATTACTATATTCATTGTTAATTTTAAATCATTTAGTACCATGAAAGATACTTAAATATTTTACTATATGGAAAATGCCAAAATCAAAACACAATAAAGAACACTTAACTATTTAAAAAATACATAAAAGAAGATTATTTATGACCTGTCGCTATAGCAGGGAATTACCCTAGTTTTTTATTTTTATTTCATATATATTATTAGAATTTCCCAATCATATGTTCAGTCCAGTTACTCTTGAATTCACTAATAGCTTAGCAGAAAATAATCCATTTATGATGCATATACTTTTTTGAAAAACTTACTGTGATAATGTTTTACAATGCTTGATTTACATGTGTACATTTGACATATCTTATCATTTATTTACATAAACATATCAAAATAACAACTACCATCCTACAGGATAGGTGAGTTCTCTAAGGGTTGACAATATTGCACTAAATACAAAAAATTAAATATGCTTTTTATATATGGTATCTCACTCCTAATTTCTCTCACTTATCCTCTCAATACAACCAAAAATATCTGCAAGCTCCTGTTATGATTTAAAGATGTAAAGTGCCCTGTGTACTCCAGTATTGAAAGATTAGTCCTCAATATTGTAGTGTTCAGAGGTATTTGATTTCATCGTGAAGGTTCTAACTTCATTGATGGATTAATTCATCATGGCTGAATAGACTTTGGGGAGTTAGAGTCAAATTGTTATATCTTTGCCTGGCCTGTTACAGCCTAGGTAAAATGTTAAGACCAAAGTAAAATATTAAAGCCTAGGTAACTGTTATCTGGCTAGACCCCATTATTAGGAAACTTTATTTCTAACTTGCTGTTACTAGGAAATTTTCTCATGCTGAAGTTGATTACACATTCTATTATGTTCGGTATCCTTGGAAAACAATTGACCAAGCCAGCTCAGTCAACAGGGTCTCTAGTGAGGGTGCGAGGACTGAAAAAGAAAAACAATCAGACAAAATTACAACACAACTCCAACCTGTAAGGAGGCAGAACAGCTTTATTTCTTTGCAGCCTGCTTTTACATCATTCCAGGAATGTCCAAAATCATGATCAGTTCTTAGATCATAGACAAAGTAAACAAGTGAAGTAGTAAATAAAGAGATCATACAAAAAAGTAATTAATCAGAGTAATAAGGAAAAGATTGCATTAAGAAATAATTCAGCAAAACAGTGAACAAACTCCCATGGTCACTGTTATTCTTGTCTAAGCATACTTACTTGTCTGAGCCCAGTGACAAATGCCAAACTCCTAAGAGTGACACCAAAGCTCTAAACAACCAATCACGATAGAGGTCAGTAGAATTGCTTTGCATAGTTATACACAATAATCTTGGACCTACCACATGGAAGCTCTACTTGCTCCTGTGTATAAGCTTTTATGGTATTTATTTTTATAAACTGCCCCTCAGATGGACCCCAATATAAGAGAGACACCTGTACTAATATAAGAAACTATTTTTTCTTTTTATATTAGATATTTTCTTTATTTACATTTCAAATTTTATCCCCTTTCCTGATTTCCCCTCCGAAAACCGCCTAACCCAAACCCTTTCACCCTGCTCACCAACCCACCTATGCCAACTTCCCTGTCCTGGCATTCCCCTATACTGCAACACTAAGCCTTCTCAGGACCAAAGGCCTCTCCTCGCTTTGATGTCCAACAAGGCCATCCTCTGCTACACATATGCAGCTGGAGCCATGGGTCCCTTCATGTGTACTCTTTGTTGATGGTTTAGTCCCTGGCAGCTCTGGGAGGAAATGGTTGGTTCATATTGTTGTTCATCCTATGGAGCTGCAAATCCCTTCAGATCCTTGGTTCCTTTCTCTAGCTCTTCCATTGGGGACCCTGTGCTTAGTTCAATGGTTGACTGAGAGTGTCCCCCTCTGTATTTGTCATTCACTGGCAGAACCTCTCAGGAGACAGCTATATCAGGCTCCTGTCAGGAAGTACTTGTTGGTATCCATAATAGTGTCTGGGTTTGGTAACTGTATATGGAATGGATGCCTAGGTGGGGCAGTCTCAGGATGGTCTTTCCTTCCATCTCTAATCCACACTTTGTCTCTGTATCTCCTCCTGTGGGTATTTTGTTCCCCATTCTGAGAAAGACCAGAGTATCCATACTTTGATCTTCCTTCTTCTTGAGCTTTGTTTCTTTGATCTGTGAATTGTATCTTGGGTATTCCGAGCTTCTGGGCTAATACCACGTATGCGTCAGTGCATACCATGTGTGTTCTTTGGTGATTGGGTTACCTCACTCAGGATATGTCCTAATTCCACCTATTTGCCTAAGAATTTCATGAATTCAATGCTTTTAATGTCTGAATATTACTCCATTGTGTAAATGTACCACAATTTCTGTATCCATTCCTCTGTAGTACAGATTGAGGTTCAGGATGCTGATTGACACAGAAATTTCTTTTCTTTTTGAGAATAGTTTTCACTCTCCTGGGTTTTTTATTCCAGATGAATTTAAGAATTGCTTTTTCTAACTCTATGAAAAATTGAGTTGGAATTTTGGTGGGGATTGCATTGAATCTGTAGATTGCATTGGCAAGATGGCCATTTTCACTATATTAATCCTGCAAATTCATGAGCATAGGAGATCTTTTCATCTTTTCATATAGATCTTTCACTTGCTTCATTAGAGCCACTCCAAGGTATTTTATATTATTTGTGACTATTGTGAAAGGAGTTGTTTCTCTAAATTCTTTCTCAGCCTTTTTGTCCTTTAAGTACAGGAAGGCCACTGATTTGTTTGAGTTAATTTTATATCCAGCCACATTGTGGAAGTTGTTTATCAGGTTTAGGAGTTCTCTGGTAGAATTTTTGGGTTCATGTAAGTAGACTATATCTAGTCTAGTCACGTAAGTAGATTATATCATCTGCAAATAGTGATATTTTGACTTCTTATTTTTCAATTTGTATTCCCTTGACCTCCTTTTGTTTTCTAATTGCTCTGGTTAGGACTTCAAGTACTGTATTTAATAAGTAGGGAAAGAGTGAGAAGCCTTCTGTAGTCCCTGATTTTAGTGGGATTGTTTCAAGTTTGTCTCCATTTAATTTGATGTTGGCTACTTTTTTGCTGTATATTGTTTTTACTATGTTTAGGTATGGGCCTTGAATTCCTGATCGTTCTAAGGCTTTAATCATGAACAGGTGTTGGATTTTGTCAAATGCTTTCTCGGCATCTAAAAAATGATCATGTTTCCCCTCCCCCCTTTGGGATTGTTTATATAGTGGATTATGTTCATGGATTTCATCAACATATTGAACCATCCCTGCATCCCTGGGATGAAGCCTACATGATCATGATGGATGACCATTTTGATATGCTCTTGAATTCTGTTTTCAAGATTTCTGAGTATTTTTGCATCTGTATTCAAAAGGGAAATTGGCCTGAAGTTCTTCTTGGTAGGGTCTTTGTGTGGTTTATTTAACGATGTAATTGTGGCTTCATAGAACAAATTAGGTAGTGATCCTTCTGTTTCTATTTTGTGGAATAGTTTGGACAGTATTGGTATTAGGTCTTTTTTGAAGGTCTGATAGAACCCAGAACTAAGCCCATATGGTCCTGGAGTTTTCTTGGTTAGGAGACTATTAATTACTGCTTCTATTTAATTAGGGGTTATTGTTTAGATCATTTATCTGATCCTGATTTAACCTTGGTACCTGGTTTCTGTTTAGAAAATTGTCCATTTCATCCAGATTTTCCAGTTTTGTTGAGTATAGGCTTTTATAGGATCTGATGAATTTTTAGATTACCTTGGCTTCTGTTGTTTTGTCTCCCTTTTTATTTCTGATTTTCAAAATATGAATACTATTTCTGTGCCCTCTCAGTCTGGCTAAGCGTTTATCTACCTTGTTGATTTTCTCAGAGAACCAACTCCTGGTTTTGTTGATCCTTTGTACTTTGTTGTTTTCAGCCCTGAGTTTGATTATTTACTGAGTTTGATTGTCTGCTCCTTTTGAATGTATTTGCTTGTTTTTGTTCTAGAGCTTTTAGATGTGTTGTCAAGCTGCTAGTATATGCTCTCTCCAGTTTCTTTTTGGAGGTACTCAGAGCTATGATTTTTTTTCCTATTAATACTGCTTTCATTGTATTCCTTAAGTTTGGGTATGTTATGCCTTAATTTTCATTAAATCCTAAAACGTCTTTAATTTCTTTCTTTTTTTCTTCCTTGACCAAATTACCATTGAGTAGAGTGTTGTTCAGCTTCCATGTGTATGTGGGCTTTCTGCCATTTTTGTTGCTGTTGAAGACCAGCCTTAATCCATAGTGATCTGATAGGATTCATGAGATTATTTCACTCTTCTTAAATATGTCGAGGTCTATGTAGTGACTAAGTATATGGTCAGTTTTAGAGAAGGTACCATGAGGTGCTGAGAAGAAGGTATATTCTTTTGTTTTAGGATAAAATATTCTATAGATATCTTAAATCCATTTGGCTCATAACTTTTGGTAGTTTAACTGTTTCTCTATTTAGTTTGTGTTTCCCTGATCTGTCCAATAATGAAAGCAGGGTGTTAAAGTCTCCCACTATTATTGTGTGGGGTATAATGTGTGCTTTGAGCATTACTGAAGTTTATTTTATGAATGTGGATGCCCTTGCATTTGGAGCATAGATGTTCAGAATTAAGAATCTTTTTGGTAGATTTTTCCTTTGATGAGGATGAAGTGTCCTTCCTTATCTTTTTTGATGACTTTTGGTTGAAAGCTGATTTCATCTGATCTTAGAATGGCTACTCCAACTTGTTTCCTGGGACCATTTGCTTGGAAAATTGTTTTCTAGCCCTTTTCTCTGAGAGAGTGTTTTTCTTTGATACTGAGGGTTTTCCTGTATGCAGCAAAATGCTGGGTCCTGTTTACTTATCCAGTCTGTTAGTCTATGTCTTTTTATTGGGGAATTGAGTCCACTGATTTTAAGATTCCTTAATAAGGAATACTGATTGTTGCTTCCTGTTATTTTTGATGTTATTTTTATGTTTGTATGGTTATCTTATTTTGGATTTGGTGAAAGAAGATTACTTTCTTGCTTTTTCTAGGGTGCAGCTTCCCTCCTTGTATTGGTGTTTTCCATCTATTATCTTTTGTATGGCTGGATTTGTGGAAACATACTGTGTAAATTTGGTTTTGTCATGGAATATCTTGATTTCTCCTTCTAAGGTAATTGAGAGTTTTGCTGGACTAGCATTTGTGTTCTCTTAGGGTCTGTATGACATCTGCCCATGCTTTTATAGTCTCTGGTGAGAAGTCTGGAGTAATTCTGATATGTCTGCCTTTATATGTTTCTTGACTTTTTTCCCTTACTGCTTTTAATATTCTTTGCATTTCTTGTTTTGATTATTATGTGACAGGAGGAATTCCTTTTCTGGACCAATCTATTTGAAGTTCTGTATGCTTCTTGTATGTTAATGGGCGTCTCTTTCTTTAGGTTAGGGAAGTTTTCTTTTATAATTTTGTTGAAGATACTGGCCCTTTAAGTTGGATATCTTTACTTTCTTCTATACCTATGATCCTTAGGTTTGTGTCCTGGATTACCTGGAGGTATTGGGTTAGGGGCCTTTTGCTTTTTGTGTCTTCTTTGACTATAGAGTCAATGTTTTCTATGGTATCTTCTGCCCCTGTGTTTCTCTCTTCTATCTCCTGTAATCTTTTGGTAATACCTGCATCTATGACTCCTGACCTCTTTCCTAGGTTTTCTATTTCCAGTGTTGTCTACCTCTGTGATTTCTTTATTGTTTCTATTTCCATTTTTAGATCCTGGATTTTTTTTTTCTGTTCCTTCACCTGTTTGGGTGTGTTTTCCTATAACTCTTTAAGGGATTTTTGTGTTTCCTCTTTAAGGTCTTCTACCTGTTTACCTGTGTTCTCTTGTATTTCTTTATGGTACTTATTTATGTCCTTCTTAAAATCCTCTATCATTATCATGAGATGTGACTTTAAATCAGAGTCTTCCTTTTCTGGTGTGTTTGGGTAATCAGGGCTCTCTGTGGTGGGAGAACTGGGTTCTGATGATGCCAAGTAGTCTTGGTTTCTGTTTCTTGTGTTCTTGTGCTTACCTTTCACCATCTGGTGTCTCTGGTGTTAGCTGGTCTTGCTGTCTTTGACTGTGACTTATCTGTCCTACAAGCCTGTGTGTCACTATTCCTGGGAGACCAGTTCTCTCCATGAGGAATTTATGTATGGAGAGCTGTGCTGCAGGTGCTTGCTCTGTGCTTGCAGGTTTGTAGGCACTCCTGGGAGAACAGCTCTCTCCTGGTGATATATGTGAATGTAGCTCTGTGGCCCAGGACCATCTCTGGGAACAGACAGAAATTGGAAACCTCCTGTCCCAGACAACCCCTCGGTTCTTGTGTCCTGAAAGCTCTGGGCATGTTCCTCTGAGCAGTAGTCATGGTCCTATCTGTACTCACAGGCCTGTCTGCACTCCTGGGAGGCTAGCTATCTCCCTGGGTCACCTAGTTATGGAGCCCTGTGGTAGAGATCTGTCTCCAGCTGCAGATAGAAATGGGAAGGGCCCAGTCCCAGGCCACCCCTTGGTTCCTGTGTCCTGAGAGTTTCAGGTGGGTTCAAGAAACTGTTTAGAATAAGACTTCCATTGCATAGTGATGGAATAAAGTTTAAGCTCCTGAGACCTCCCTGGGAACTGGTGTCCTACTTGGCAGAAAGAGACATATATGTGGGTAACTGAAAATCTGATTGGCAATTTAAGATATGAATGTTAGAGAAAATAATTCTCATCCAGATATACAATTTGTTACATGACTATTAGATAAGGTAAGTCCCTTACCACAGTTGAAGACCCCAACTAATGGGAGCAGGATAAGTGTATAACAAAGACATGTTCCTAAGGAAATGACCCTATCCCTAAATCCTGATTGGTGGAATAACTTGGTATAGATGTTTATAGATTTCAGGCTTAAAAAGCCCAATAGGACCTTAACTTGGGGTCAAGATTCAGTCCCCAGATATGACCCATGGCACTGACCAATTAGTCCTGAGGTAATAAACTACCCTTGTCTAAATGAGATCAGTGTTCATGTGGTTTGTGATTCCTGGACTCCAATATGCCGTACCACCACAACATATTACCATGTGATGAAGCTAAGTAACTGAAATCTCTGGACTTTTTTTCTCTTAAATTTTCTTGGAGACCAATGGGGTTGAGAAGATGAGAGGATAGAGAAGCTGCTAAAACACATCGGTTTTAAAAATCCATGTTACCTAATACCTTGTGTGCTAACTAGAAAAAATAATTTAAAATAAATAATACAAGAATATCATTACCTTTTTTTTTCAGAGCAACAGTTTAATAACACCCTATACTTAAACAGTTGGGGTACATTCTGTAATTTTCTTACATTTGATTAAAAAGCACTATTTGATAAATTTTATTTGTTTGAAACTTTACTCTAAAAATTATGTATTTGGGGTAGTTAAGAAGGTAGGTGTTACATTTCCCAGTGTTTCAAATAGCACAAGTTCTAATAATTAGATGCACAGAAGTAGACCTTCTATGATTTCTCACTATCTGTTGCAGGATAAGAACAGACAAACCCTTAGCACACACCTTTAATCCCAAGCAATGACAGTAAAGTTAGTTTGTAGAAGGAAACACCCACATTTGAAAGTGATGTCTAATTGAGTGTTAAAGTGATGAATTAGAGAAAGATTTGCCAGAACAGGATATGCCCAAGTTTCATAAGAGAAGAGAGGAAAGAGGAGCTACTTAAGAGATAGTACAGAGAGAAGAGAAAGCAGTTTTACCAGTACAGTTATAGAAAGAGGTTGCAGAGAGAGAAGTTGCTAGACACAGGTGAAGATAGAATAAGACAGAGAATGTGAGGAAGCCAGATTTGAACAGATTGCCAGAAAAGTGGCCAAGCAAAGCAATTCAGTCAGAGACCAGGAAAGAAGCTAGATTGGATCAATCAACTTAGAAAGGAATTTGAGCCAGAATAGCTGAGTAGAACCAGAGATCAGATCTAGGAAAGGACAAGCAATTACCAATAAGAATCAGAGGTTGAAAACATTCTAGGCCAAGACTAGCTTGTATGAAAGCTAAAAGCTTCCATAACTAGATTTAGGTTAGCTTTGCTTAAATCTTGTTTAAATATCCAAAATAATTTGTCTCCTAAACAATCATTTTCTTTAATGATTTTCCATATTTTCATTAATATAGAAAATAAGACTAATTGCAATGGAAACACACCTTCATTACAATATATGGCTATGTCCCTGGTCATATAGAATCTTCCTTTTCATTTCCTAAAATGTTTGTTTGAGATATATTTGTGAACACAAATACACCTTAAAAATTCTTGAGGAGATAATAATCATAAAAGCATCAAGCTTCATGCAGAGATTCACAGTTCAAACTTTTTTTGATTATCTGCCCTACATTACTTAAGAGTTTCATCCATTAAACAACCTTTGGATTTCTTCTGACCTTTGAAGATTTCTGACTGTACTGAACTGTCTAGTAAAATTTCTTAAAATCAGCAAAGGCAAGTGGCCGAAAGCAAATGCCAGGGAGAGGGTAAAGGGTATTTTATATATGCCTTTATTAATAATGCTCCTTAATAATCAAAGAGTCGTGTATATAAATGACCTACAGAGCTGGGAGAAAATTTAATAAGCAATGCAGTGCATTTGTCATCCAACAAAACAAGAAATTTTTATCAAAAGAAAGTTTATATTTCTTCCTCATTTTTTACTTGCTATCTTTTAAATTTAAATTTAAATTGATCACTTTTAAGAAAATTCTACTCTACACAAAATTTAATTTATGAGAATGCTATTGTCATGTGTTAATAATTGTTTATATATAATTTAGTTTATTGTGAAATAAAAATAAGCCAACTCAATCAATTTAAATATGTTCAGCTAGTAGTATTAATATTAATCTGTATAATACTATTCCTGGTATAAAAACCACATTTTAATATAATCTGAATTCAAAAAGCACAATATATAATCTGTATTTATTAATGTATATTCATTCTCCATGTACAAGTGATCTGATACTTAAAGACCTGGTTATCCATGGTGCTTCTTTTAGACATTGTCAGTTAATTAGTTCCACAAATTGAATTTTATGTGTGAAATGGTCTAATTTAAGGACATGGAAAATAGTTTCATTGTACCTACATTTATATTTCATTTTCAAGGTAACCTAAGAAAGATTGGATATGATCAGTAATTACTGTATGGAGTCCAAGTGCTAATTGTAAAGTTGAAATTCACCAGATAAAGAGTCAAGAAGTAAGCCTGTGTTCTAACTGTATTGGCAAGAAAGAGTCCATCGACTTCCCTTGCTCCCCTCACAGTACTTTCTACTAAGCAGGCTCCAAGTGAAACAATGTCCCAAATCTTTTCTAAACATCTTATCAAATTTAAAATCAAATTTAAGGCATTACTATAGATTGCAAAATATACATAGTCAGCTCTCCAACTACAAAACAAATATGCTCCAATTCTTGAAATGTCTGAAATGGGTGTTTTTTAATACCATAGACATTCTAATTAGTTCCTCTAACATGAATGTTCTTCCCTTCAAATATTGCTAAATTATTTTTCTTTTGGTTATAAATGTTCACAAGGGGACAAATATTATCTCGGGGTATAGCTTTGTTTCTAAAGTTCATTACTGTCTTTAACATCTGTTTTTGACTCAAAGCAACTAGGCTGTTGCAATGCAAGGACTGCTAGGGACTTGAGTGACCAAAACTTCTAAGGATCATTCCATGATTCATAAATTGGTACAACCTTCTAAAAGGTCTAAAGACAGTCAATACTCTCAAAACTCGGGGAAGAAAAGTGTGAATTGATTTCAGACAGAAAGCTGATAGGCAAGTAGTTATGAAACTGTGAATTTGGATAAAAATCAGTAATGATGCAGCAGAGTTTAATTAAAAGCTCTAACCTCCACAACTTGCACACAAATAATCCACACTAATGAGAAAAATCAAAACTAATATCCAGAAGTGATTTAATGAGGTCACATCTTAATTTATGTTCAAACAAACATCATGGGCAATAATTTTAAACTACAACTCTTTTGTCAACTATCTCTTTTACTTTGTATTAGTATATAATCATTGTACATACTGGTAGATTTCGGAAACATTTTCTTTTTCTGTTTCATGTATTTCTCCCTCCCCAGATCACTTTCCTCCATCTTCTCTCCATGCTTTCTCCATGTTCCTGTTTTTTCAATCACAACTGTCAACATAAGAAGCCTCTCTATAGATACACATATACAGGTGATTTTAAAGGTAACTCAAACAGGTATGATGCATGGATATGAATAACCTTATAAAATATATAATAATAACTGGACATTTGTCCTCAGTCTCAGTCACTGTTAATCTATTGCTCTTATTTGTGTTTTTTCAAATAACAAAACAACATGTTTGTTATGAGTCCTTTTTCAGGTACCTGCCCAATATGGTGAGAGACTGGTGGTGTAACTGAGGGAACAAATCTTTTGGTTTCAGACCCCATCTTAGAGAACCTGACCTAAGGCTGAACTCTAGTTAACTAACAGGCTGGTACCTAGCATCAGATTCAAGGCTATCCCCCAACAAGACCTGCATCTAGCACCAGTTTCCAGGTTATTCCTAAACAAATTGGCCCCTCCAGGTTACAAGCCTGCCTCTGATACTTCACTTCCTAACAACCACCAATTAGGATAAAATCAGAAGTTAAGTTTATAGTTTGGCTCCCAGCTGCAGCCGATTATGTCAACAGCCATAATGGCTCCCCAATCTGATGTCCTAATGTAGTTATATCAGATTTGGCTCCTTGATGGTCTTTTGGGGTTCATGATCATTTCTTGGCACAACATGATGAGAGACTTGATGGATAGATTATTTCTCCACCAGCAAAATGAGCCAATTCAAGCCAGATTAAATTATATTAAATGCAAGTTTACTGAGAAACTGATCTTGGGTGAGTTCACTGGCCCCAATGACAGAGGCCAGGGTAGTCACCATGGTGAGAGAGAGGAAGTGGAGGGGAAAGAGAAAGAAAAAGAGAAATAGAAAGAGAAAGAAGCGGAGGAGAAAGAGAGGAAAAGAGAAAGGGAAAGCATGAAGGAGAGAAAGAGAGAGGGGGTTGCAAAATGTCTGGAATATATGAGGAAGAATCTCTGGGGAAAGGGCAACCCAGGCTCTGGGCTGGAAAGTTCAGGATTAGGAGCAGTGTATTCCAGCAGGCAATGTAGGATGCTGTCAGACCTGGAAGCCAGGTCTGCTTTCCTATGTAAAATATGTACCTCAGTCCCTTGGTCCAAAACAGAAATAGTCAGTAGAGGTCATGTTCATAGATTCTTACATTTTATCTCCAAATTGCTTGCATAAAATTGACACTTATATTTAATTTGTGCCCAAATTCATCAGTTTTTGATGTCTATCATAACATATTGATACATAATTGAAAACAGGATATGTTTTCTATTGTCTAGCTAAACTTACTTTTTAAATTTTAGATTGAGGGAAGGACACGGGGCCTTTTGCATGGCAGGCAAGGGCTTTACCATTGAACTGTAGCCTTAACCTCAAAATTCTTTCAATATCACTTACTGATTGGACTCATTACTATGCCTAAATTAACACATTTAAATATAATATTTAAATTTGAAAGTGTATAAATGAAATTCTAGAAGTTATAAATGAATTAAAATAAAACCTATCAGCTCACAGATTCTTTAAAATAGCATAAAATGTATGACTTGAGTATATGATGAGTATATCCTTTCTGATTGTACTCAAGAACTTTGTAATTGTACACCAGTTGGTTGCAGTTTTCAAACTGCTTCAGTATTATAGAAATTCATGTATAATGCTCTAAACAAGACTATTAGCAACCAAGCAAGCAAAAATATTCTAAACTTCTGAACTATGCTAAAAATGTCTGATAGACTCTGGAATATTTCCCAGAAAGAATTCATTGAATTCAGGTTACCATGGTGATTAGCAAAAATGTGGAATGAAGTTCATTTTGTGATAATTGCTACATATTTGCAGCTGAAGAGCATCTTTCAGTTCCAGTCCCATACTTGAGACCTTAATAATAGCTCTGCAATCTGAGTTGTATATTTAAACATGTAATATGTTACTAGACTGATCCATTTCTGTACAGATTCCTTTTTATTTATTTAATTTTAACAGCATGATAATTTTAAGGAATAAATTCCTATTACAGGAATATTTTGTGCATAGTTCAGATCAGCTTTTACAAAACAATTTATAGTGTATTTAATCCAATTTATAGTTAACGGAAGACTACTTTACTTTGTATTAAACCCTCCTTCCCCTTCAGAAGGAAAGGTGTATTTGTTTTCGAAGCAGCTAAATGTTCTTGCTTTATAATTACTTCTGAAGAAGTTCATGTTCTAATGCCAATTTTTGTGAATTAATAATGTTTTGATGAATCATGCCAAAAATCAGGAAGTTTGTGCCTTCAAAAATCTCTCGGGTGTTAGATAAATCTTAAACATCCAAAGTAACAAGAGCTTAAATAATTTCCAATCATATTTACTCCCAAGTGTTATTACATTATATTAAGAATGTATAAATATCAAGATACTGAGTACTTATAACATTTTTCATGTATATCATGAAAAATTTGTTTTATTGGTGTTTATGATTTTAAAACTCTGCCATTTTTAGTTTTCAAGAACCCTCTAAATAAAACAGTAAGTACAAAAATGATATAGAGAGCCTGTGGCACATCTCACTTAATCCTAACAATAACATGAAAAAACTGTTTTATTATTCATTTGGTAGGTGATAATATAATGATTTGGAGAAATGTAACTAGATTAGCAGGATATGACAACACCAGATATAAATATGAAGCATAGCCTTTAGCATCCTCACTTAAACATCTGATGGTACATGGCTGATATTGAAGTATTCTTGTCCCATTATTGGAATCAAAAGTGGAACCACAAAGAAACCAAGTGGTGGCAAAATTCTAGGACCATCAAATAGCAAAATTGCAATTTCGGTTTATTTTTTTTTACTAAAAAATCTATCACCACTCCATTACAACTCAGTTATTAGACTTAAAAGTAAAGTTAGTATCTTTACCATTTGGGAGATAAGTTTAATTTTAAACTCATTACTGTAGTTATCGCCTTCAGAATGGATCACCCTGTCAGGTGTTTGTATAATGTCTTAAATAATATCTTAAATTTTATTTTAAATGCATATTATCATATACAAGACATACTACATAGTTATTATTCTTATCTTGATGGGTTAGAGAGAGCATGTGATTCAGGTTTCAATGTTAAAGGAATATATAGACTAATTAAAATAAGTAAAGAGAATTATAGCCTGATATGTGGATAGATGTCTATGTGCAGGTGAGGCACAAGATAAGGTGAGACCCTGAGATTGGACAGTGGAAAAGGAAGGTAGGCTGTACAGAGAGTACTGAGGGACAGAAAAGAAGGGAAGTAGAGGAAGAGATAAGATGGAACCTATAGGAGAGGAAGAGGAACAAGAACCACACATTCCTGGGAGCCATAAGCATTGGGAACTTCTTAGACATATGATTAAATAAGTAGGGTGTGAATCCACACACCTATGGTCACTTGATCTTCGACAAAGGAGCTGAAAACATTCAGTGGGAAAAAAAAGATAGGCTTTTCAACAAATGGTGCTGGTTCAACTGGAGGTCAGCATGCAGAAGAATGCAAATTGATCCATTCTTATCTCCTTGTACTAAACTCAACTCCAAATGGCTCAAGGACCTCCACAAAAAACAAAACACACTGAAACTAATAGAAAAGACACTGGGGAAAACCCTTGAGGACATGGACACAGGGGAAAAGTTCCTGAACAGATCACCAATAGCTTATGCTCTAAGATCAAGAATAGACAAATGGGACCCCATAAAATTACAAAGTTTCTATAAGGCAAAGAACACTGTCAAAGGACAAAACAGCAACGAACAAATTGGGAAAAGATTTTCACCAACCTTACATCTGATAGAGGGCTAATATCCAATATATACAAAGAACTCAAGAAGTTAGACCCCAGGGAGCCAAATAACCCTATTAAAAATGGGGTACAGAACTAAACAAAGAATTTTCACCTGAAGAAATTCGGATGGCCGAGAAGCACCTTAAGAAATGCTCAACATTATTAGTCATTATGGAAATGCAAATCAAAACAACCCTGAGATTTTACCTCACACCAGTCAGAATGGCTAAGTTTAAAAAGTCAGGAGACAGCAGGTATTGGCAAGGGTATGGAGAAAGAAGAACACTCCTCCACTGCTGGTGGGGTTTTAAGATGGTACAACCACTTTGGAAATCAGTCTGGCGGTTCCTCCGAAAACTGGACATGACACTTCCAGAGGACCCTGCTATACCTCTCCTGGGCATATACCCAAAGGATTCCCCTGCATGCAATAAAGACACACGCTCCATTATGTTCATAGCAGCTTTATTTATAATAGCCAGAAGCTGGAAAGAATCGAGATGTCCCTGAATGGAGGAATGGATACAGAAAATGTGGTATATTTACACAATGGAAATTACTCAGCAATTAAAAACAATGAATTCATGAAATTTTTAGGCAAATGGTTGGATCTGGAAAATACCATCCTAAGTGAGGTA
Source organism: Apodemus sylvaticus (assembly GCF_947179515.1). Taxonomy (NCBI): domain Eukaryota; kingdom Metazoa; phylum Chordata; class Mammalia; order Rodentia; family Muridae; genus Apodemus; species Apodemus sylvaticus. Next base: position 924,082 of record NC_067494.1, read on the forward strand.
ACCCAATCACAAAAGAATACACATGGAATGCAATCCCTGATAAGTGGATATTAATTAGCCCAGAAGCTCTGAATACCCAAAGCACAATTAGCATAACAAATGACTCCCATGAAGAAGTAAGGAGAGGGTCCTGATCCTGGAAAGGCTTGATCCAGCATTGTAGGGGAGTATCAGGACAGAGAAAAAGGAGAGAGGAGATTGGAGAATGAGTGGAGAGATGTTTATGGGACATGTGGAGAGGGGAGAAACTGGGAAAGGGGAAATCATTAGGAATGTAAACAAAGAATATAGAAAATAAAAATATATAATAAAAAAATAAGTAGGGTGTGTTTGCCCCATTTAGGGTGTAGCTTGTGTTTATATTAATTGGGTTTTGAGTTAATTATACAGGCATTTGTGGGTTGCAAATTTACTAATATGAATCTGATAGATTAATCACAAGCCTCTAGAGTTTTCATTTTACCCAGTTACAATCCGCAGTCAGGAACCATGAGATGGATAGTTGTTGCATGGTGCTAACCATGGAGGCAGCTAAACCACCAGGGATAGAGAGTAGCTGGCTCTAGCATGGGATGGTGTCTTTTTACATTTCCCAAAACACTGGCATAGCTTCAGAGGGATAGAAAATTAACTTCATGTGACAAAATTTTTATACAACAAACAGAAAGAAAAGAGTTTAAATACCCAAATTTCTTCTAGTCTAAACTCAAATAATTATAAATAAATGTGTAAGAAAGAGAGACAATGTGAAACACCGATCAGATAGGTAAGATAAATACAGTTGAACTCAGATTTCTCAAACTGAAAATAAAGAAAAATAAATAGTCACCACACAATCTCAAACAACAGTCTGTGTTTTTAAATTTTGGTTTTGAGAGATAAAGAATGGCACTTCTGGAAGTTGGGGAAAATGTAGGAAGCTGCTAGTTATCTGAAGTTTCTACTCACCTCTTTCTTCCAGACAAAAATGTATATATATATACAGAAGATATATAAATATATATATATAAGTATATATATATATGTACAGAAGATATATATCACATTGTTGTAATAAAACATAAATAAATTTAATTTAAGGTAATACTTCAGTATATTTACAATTTTACTATTTAAGAAAAATAATTGCATAGAGTCTGGGAGCGCACAGCTTGCTCCAGTGGCACAGAGCTTAGGTTCCAGTCCTGAGGCCTCTGGCAGGAGGCCTCAGATCTCTCCACTTCCAGATCCAGATCAGCCTGGGCGGCAACTCCACACATCTCCAGGTCCTGCAAGAGGTAAGAGGGGCTTCCAGGAGGCCTGCTGGTAGGAGTTAGTGTGCTCTGGTGAATCCAGCAGGCCCCAGCAGGAGCCTTCGGGTGTCTGCTTCGGGATCTTAACAGCCTGGGCAACAGCACCCTGTCTCTAGGCAGTGCAGGAGGTAAGCTGTGCACAAGAGTCCACCTGGGAAGAGGCAGCTTGCACTGGTGAGTCTAGCATTGACAAGACCAACTAACACCAGTGAGAACTAGATGGCAAAAGGCAAACGCAAGAATGTGACTAACAGAAATCAAGGCAATATGGCAACATCTGAACCCAATTCTCCTTTACCAGCATGTCCTGGATACCCCATCACACCAGTAAAACAAGATTTGGATTTAAAATCACTGGTCATGATGCTGGTACAGGAACACATGAAGGACATACTTAAAGAAATTCAGGAGAAAATGGATCAAAAGTTATCCCTTGCAAGGGAAACACAAAAATCATTGAAAGAAATTCAGGAGAATACAAAAGCCAATAAGGAAGAAACGCAAAAAACACTTAAAGAAATACAAGAGAACTTTGGTCAACAGGCTGAGGTAATGAAAGAGGAAACACAAAAATATCTTAAAGAATTACAGGAAACCACAAACAAGCAAGTGAAGGAGCTAAGCAAAACCATCCAGGATCTAAAATCAGAAGTAGAAACAACTAGGAAAACTTAAAGGGAGACAATTTTGGAGATAGAAAGCCTTGGGAAGAAATCAGGGGACATAGATGCAAATATCAACAACAGAATACAAGAGATAGAAGAAAGAATCTCAGATGCTGAAGATTCCATAGAAACCATGGACGCAACAGTTAAAGAAAATGCAAAATGCAAAAAGCTTGTAACCCAAAATATCCAGGAAATCCAGGACACGATGAGAAGACCAAACCAAAGGTTTATAGGCATAGATGAGAGTGAAGATTTACAACTTAAAGGGCCAGCAAATATCTTCAATAAAATTAGGGAAGAAAACTTCCCTAACCTAAAGAGAGAGATGCCCATGAATATACAAGAAGCCTACAGAACTCCAAACAGACTGGACCAGAACAGAAATACTGCCCATCACATAATAATCAAAACACCAAATGTACTAAACAAAGAAAGAATATTAAAGGCAGTAAGAGAAAAAGGCCAAGTAACATATAAAGGAAGACCTATCAGAATCTTTTCACCTGAGACTATGAAGGCTAGAAGATCCTGGGCAGATCTCATGAAGACTCTAAGAGAACACAAATGCCAGCCAAAACTACTATATCCAGCAAAACTCTCAATCACCATAGATGGAGAAACTAAAATATTCCATGACAAAACCAAGTTTACCCAATATCTATCCACAAACCCAGCCCTACAAAGGATAATAGGAGGAACACACCAATACAAGGAGGGAAACTTCACCCTGGAAAAAGCAAGATAGTAACCTTCTCTCCAAGTGGATCAAGGACCTCCATGTAAAACCAGACACACTGAAACTAATAGAAAAAAAACTTGGGGGAGACCTTGAGGAAATGGGCACAGGGGAAAAGTTCCTTAACAGATCACCAATAGTTTATGCTTTAAGATCAAGAATTGACAAATGGGACCTTATAAAATTACAAATTTTCCGTAAGGCAAAGGACATGGTTAAAAGGAAAAAACGGCAACCATCAAATTGGGAAAGGATATTCACCAACCCCACATCTGATAGAGGGCTTATATCCAATATATACAATGAACTCAAGAAGTTAGACCCCAGGGAACCAAATAACCCTCTTAAAAATGGGGTACAGATCTAAACAAAGAATTTTCCCCTGAAGAAATTCAGATGGCCGAGAGGCACCTTTAGAAGTGATCAACATCATTAGTCATTAGGGAAATGCAGATCAAAACAACCCTGAGATTTCACCTTACACCAGTCAGAATGGCTAAGGTCAAAAACTCAATAGACAGCAGGTGTTGGCAAGGATGTGGAGAAAGAGGAACACTCCTCCACTGCTGGTGGGGCTGTAAGATGGTACAACCACTGTGGAAATCAGTCTGGAGGTTCCTCAGAAAACTGGACATGAGACTTCCGGAGGACCCTGCTATACCTCTCCTGGGCATATACCCAAAGGATTCCCCAGCATGCAATAAAGACACATGCTCCATTATGTTCATAGCAGCCTTATTTATAATAGCCAGAAGCTGGAAAGAACCCAGATGCCCCTCAAAGGAGGAATGGAAATGTATATTTACACAATGGAATACTACTCAACAAATTGAAACAATGAATTCACAAAATTTTTAGGCAAATGGTTTGATCTGGAAAATATCATCCTAAGTGGGGTAACCCAATCACAAAAGATTACACATGGAATGCAATCTCTGATAAGTGGATATTAATTAGCCCAAAAGCCCTGAATACCCAAGGCACAAATTGCATAACAAATGACTCCCATGAAGAAGTATGGAGAGGGTCCTGATCCTGGAAAGGATTGATCTAGAATTGGAAGGGAATATAAGGACAGAGAAAAAGGAGGGAGGTGATTGGAGATGGGATGGAGAGAAGAAGTTTTATGGGACATATGGGGAGGGGAGATCCAGGAAAGGGGAAATCATTTGGAATGTAAACAAATAATAAAGAAAATAAAAATATTAAAAAATCAAAAAAATGCATAATGAGATAGATGTACCTGTTTTTACATAATACAACATAAATTGGTTGAAAGTTTTTTTTTTTTTATTCGATATAATTTATTTACATTTCAAATGATTTCCCCTTTTCTAGCCCCCCCCCCACTCCCCGAAAGTCCCGTAAGCCCCCTTCTCTTCCCCTGTCCTCCCTCCCACCCCTTCCCAGTTCCCCGTTCTGGTTTTGCCAAATACTGTTTCACTGAGTCTTTCCAGAACCAGGGACCACTCCTGCTTTCTTCTTGTATCTCATTTGATGTGTGGATTATGTTTTGGGTATTCCAGTTTTCTAGGTTAATAACCACTTATTAGTGAGTGCATACCATGATTCACCTTTTGAGTCTGGGTTACCTCACTTAGTATGATGTTCTCTAGCTCCATCCATTTGCCTAAGAATTACATGAATTCATTGTTTCTAATGGCTGAATAGCACTCCATTGTGTAGATATACCACATTTTTTGTATCCACTCTTCTGTTGAGGGATACCTGGGTTCTTTCCAGCATCTGGCAATTATAAATAGGGCTGCTATGAACATAGTAGAGCATGTATCCTTATTACATGGTGGGGAATCCTCTGGGTATATGCCCAGGAGTGGTATAGCAGGATCTTCTGGAAGTGAGGTGCCCAGTTTTCGGAGGAACCACCAGACTGCTTTCCAGAGTGGTTGTACCAATTTGCAACCCCACCAGCAGTGGAGGAGTGTTCCTCTTTCTCCGCACCCTCTCCAACACCTGCTGTCTCCTGAATTTTTAATCTTAGCCATTCTGACTGGTGTAAGATGAAATCTTAGGGTTGTTTTGATTTGCATTTCCCTAATGACTAATGAAGTTGAGCATTTTTTAAGATGCTTCTCCGCCATCCGAAGTTCTTCAGGTGAGAATTCTTTGTTTAACTCTGTACCCCATTTTTTAATAGGGTTGTTCGGTTTTCTGGAGTCTAACTTCTTGAGTTCTTTATATATATTGGATATTAGCCCTCTATCTGATATAGGATTGGTGAAGATCTTTTCCCAATTTGTTGGTTGCCGATCTGTCCTCTTGATGGTGTCCTTTGCCTTACAGAAACTCTGTAACCTTATGAGGTCCCATTTGTCAATTCTTGCTCTTAGAGCATATGCTATTGGTGTTCTGTTCAGAAACTTTCTCCCTGTACCGATGTCCTCAAGGGTCTTCCCCAGTTTCTTTTCTATTAGCTTCAGAGTGTCTGGCTTTATGTGGAGGTCCTTGATCCATTTGGATTTGAGCTTAGTACAAGGAGACAAGGATGGATCAATTCCCATTCTTCTGCATGCTGACCTCCAGTTGAACCAGCACCATTTGTTGAAAAGGCTATCTTTTTTCCATTGGATGTTTTCAGCCTCTTTGTCGAGGATCAAGTGGCCATAGGTGTGTGGGTTCATTTCTGGATCTTCAATCCTGTTCCATTGATCCTCCTGCCTGTCACTGTACCAATACCATGCAGTTTTTAACACTATTGCTCTGTAGTATTGCTTGAGGTCAGGGATACTGATTCCCCCAGATTTTCTTTTGTTGCTGAGAATAGTTTTAGCTATCCTGGGTTTTTTGTTGTTCCAGATGAATTTGATAATTGCTCTTTCTAACTCTGTGAAGAATTGAGTTGGGATTTTGATGGGTATTGCATTGAATCTGTATAGTGCTTTAGGCAAAATGGCCATTTTAACTATATTGATTCTACCGATCCATGAGCATGGGAGGTTTTCCCATTTTTTGAGGTCTTCTTCCATTTCCTTCTTCAGAGTCTTGAAGTTCTTGTCATACAGATCTTTCGCATGTTTGGTAAGAGTCACCCCAAGATACTTTATACTATTTGTGGCTATTGTGAAGGGGGTCATTTCCCTAATTTCTTTCTCAGCCTGCTTATCCTTTGAGTATAGGAAGGCCACTGATTTGCTTGAGTTGATTTTGTAACCTGCCACTTTGCTGAAGTTGTTTATCAGCTGTAGGAGCTCTCTAGTGGAGTTCTTTGGGTCACTTAGGTAGACGATCATGTCGTCTGCAAATAATGATAGTTTGACTTCCTCCTTTCCAATTTGTATCCCTTTGACCTCTTTATGTTGTCGAATTGCCCGAGCTAGTACCTCAAGTACAATATTGAAAAGATAAGGAGAAAGGGGGCAGCCTTGTCTGGTCCCTGATTTCAGTGGGATTGCTTCAAGTTTCTCTCCGTTTAGTTTGATGCTGGCTACCGGTTTGCTGTATATTGCTTTTACTATGTTTAGGTATGGGCCTTGAATTCCTGTTCTCTCCAAGACTTTAAGCATGAAAGGATGCTGAATTTTGTCAAATGCTTTTTCAGCATCCAATGAAATGACCATGTGGTTTTGTTCTTTGAGTTTGTTTATGTAGTGGATTGTATTGATGGATTTCCGTATATTGAACCAACCCTGCATTCCCGGGATAAAGCCTACTTGATCATGGTGGATGATCGTTTTGATGTGTTCTTGGATTCGGTTGGCAAGAATTTTATTGAGTATTTTTGCATCGATGTTCATAAGGGAAATTGGTCTGAAGTTCTCTTTCTTTGTTGGATCTTTGTGTGGCTTTGGTATCAGCGTAAGTGTAGCTTCGTAGAAGGAATTGGGTAGTGTTCCTTCTGTTTCTATTTTGTGGAATAGTTTGAAGAGTATTGGTGTTAACTCTTCTTTGAAGGTCTGGTAGAATTCTGCACTGAAACCATCTGGTCCTGTGCTTTTTTTGGTTGGAAGACTTTCTATGACTCCTTCTATTTCTTTAGGCTTTATGGGACTGTTTAGATGGTCTAGTTGGTCCTGATTTAATTTTGGTATTTGGTATCTGTCAAGGAAATTGTCCATTTCCTCCAGATTCTCCAGTTGTGTTGAGTACAGGCTCTTGTAGTAGGATCTGATGATTTTTTGGATTTCCTCAGTTTCCGTTGTTATGTCTCCCTTTTCATTTCTAAGTTTGTTAATTTGGATACTTTCTCTGTGCCCTTTGGTCAGTCTGGCTAAGGGTTTATCTATCTTGTTGATTTTCTCAAAGAACCAGCTCCTGGTTTTGTTGATTTTTTGTATGGTTCTCTTTGTTTCTACTTGATTGATTTCGGCCCTGAGTTTGATGATTTCCTGCCTTCTACTCCTCCTGGGTGAAATAGCTTCTTTTTGTTCTAGGGCTTTCAGGTGTGTCATTAAGTTGGTAATGTATGCTCTCTCCATTTTCTTTTTGGAGGCACTCAGGGCTATGAGTTTTCCTCTTAGCACTGCTTTCATTGTGTCCCATAGATTTGGGTATGTTGTGTTTTCATTTTCATTGTGTTCTAAAAAGTCTTTAATTTCTTTCTTTATTTCTTCCTTGACCAAGGTGTCATTGAGTAGAGTATTGTTCAATTTCCACGTGTATGTGGGTTTTCTGTTGTTTCTGTTGCTATTGAAGACCACTTTTATTCCATAGTGATCAGATAGGAGGCATGGGATTAGTTCTATCTTCTTATATTTGTTGAGGTCTGTCTTGTGACCAATTATATGGTCGATTTTGGAGAAGGTACCATGAGGTGCTGAAAAAAAGGTATATTCTTTTGTTTTAGGATAGAATGTTCTATATATATCAGTTAAATCTAATTGGTCCAAAGCTTCAATTAGTTTCATTGTGTCCTTGTTTAGTTTCTGTTTTCCTGATCGGTCCATTGAGGAAAGTGCAGTGTTGAAGTCACCCACAATTATTGTGTTAGGTGCAATGTGTGCTTTGAGTTTTAATAAAGTTTCTTTTATGAAAGAGGGTGCCCTTGCATTTGGAGCATAGATGTTCAGGATTGAGAGTTCTTCTTGTTGTATTTTTCCTTTGACCAGCAAGAAGTGTCCCTCAGAGTCTCTTTTGATGACTTTGGGTTGAAAGTCAATTTTATCTGATATTAAAATGGCTACTCCAGCTTGTTTCCTGAGACCATTTGCTTGTAAAATTGTCTTCCAGCCTTTTACTCTAAGGTAGTGTTTGTCTTTGACCCTGAGGTGTGTTTCCTGTAAGCAGCAAAATGTAGGGTCCTGTTTACGTATCCAGTCAGTTAGTCTGTGTCTTTTTATTGGGGCATTGAGTCCATTGATGTTAAGAGATATTAAGGAATAGTGATTGTTACTTCCTATCATTTTTGACGTTATTTTTTAAATTTGATTGCTTAACTTCTTTTGGGTTTGATGAAAGGTTACTATCTTGCTTTTTTCAGGGTGAAGTTTCCCTCCTTGTATTGGTGTTGTCCTCCTATTATCCTTTTTAGGGCTGGGTTTGTGGATAGATATTGGGTGAACTTGGTTTTGTCGTGAAATATCTTAGTTTCTCCATCTATGGTGATTGAGAGTTTTGCTGGATATAGTAGTTTTGGTTGGCATTTGTGTTCTCTTAGAGTCTGCATGAGATCTGCCCAGGACCTTCTAGCCTTCATAGTCTCAGGTGAAAAGTCTGCTGTGATTCTGATAGGTCTTCCTTTATATGTTACTTGGCCTTTTTCTCTTACTGCCTTTAATATTCTTTCTTTGTTTAGAACATTTGGTGTTTTGATTATTATGTGACGGGAAGTATTTCTGTTCTGGTCCAGTCTGTTTGGAGTTCTGTAGGCTTCTTGTATATTCATGGGCATCTCTCTCTTTAGGTTAGGGAAGTTTTCTTCCCTAATTTTATTGAAGATATTTGCTGGCCCTTTAAGTTGTAAATCTTCACTCTCATCTATGCCTATAATCCTTAGGTTTGGTCTTCTCATTGTGTCCTGGATTTCCTGGATATTTTGGGTTACAAGCTTTTTGCATTTTGCATTTTCTTTAACTGTTGAGTCCATGGTTTCTATGGAATCTTCAGCATCTGAGATTCTTTCTTCTATTTCTTGTATTCTGTTGTTGATATTTGCATCTCTGTCCCCTGATTTCTTCCCAAGGCTTTCTATCTCCAAAGTTGTCTCCTTTTGAGTTTTCTTAGTTGTTTCTACTTCTGTTTTTAGATCCTGGATGGTTTTGCTTAGCTCCTTCACTTGCTTGTTTGTGCTTTCCTGTAATTCTTTAAGAGATTTTTGTGTTTTTTCTTTCATGACCTCAGCCTGTTGACCAAAGTTCTCCTGTATTTCTTTAAGAGATTTTTGTGTTTCGTCTTTCATGACCTCAGCCTGTTGACCAAAGTTCTCCTGTATTTCTTTAAGTGTTTTTTGCATTTCCTCCTTGTTGGCTTTTGTATTCTCCTGGATTTCTTTCAATGATTTTTGTGTTTCCCTTGCAAGGGCTTCTAACTTTTGATCCATTTTCTCCTGAATGTCCTTCATGTGTTCCTGTACCAGCATCATGACCAGTGATTTTAAATCCAAATCTTGTTTTACTGGTGTGATGGGGTATCCAGGACTTGCTGGTAGAGGAGAATTTGGTTCAGATGTTGCCATATTGCCTTGATTTCTGTTAGTGACGTTCCTGCGTTTGCCTTTTGCCATCTAGCTCTCACTGGTGTTACTTGGTCTTGTCAGTGCTGGACTCACCAGTGCAAGCTGCCCCTTCCCCGTTGGCCTCTGGTGCACAGCTTACACTCTGCACTGCCTGTAGACAGGGTGCTGTTGTCCAGGCTGTTCAGATCCCGAAGCCGGCACCTGAATGCTCCCGCTGGGGCCCGCAGGATTTATTGGAGCACACCGACTTCTCCCAGCTGGCCGCCCGGAAGCCCCCACTAGCCTCTTGAGGGACCTGGAGATGTGGCGGCCACCCAGGCTGATCTGAAGCGGAGAGAGTTGACCTGAGGGCTTCTGCCTGAGGCCTTGCCCCAGATTGTGTCTGTGGACCAGGTGGAACCTGTGTGCACCCCCAGGGAGCTCCGAAGGTGAATGTTGCTGTGACCTCCCCTGTGCTCCGCTCACTCCGCTGGGCAGCCGATTTCCCCAACCGGGCTGGCGCACAATAGGTTAGCCTTGTCGCCCGGGCCCTGAGTCCAGGCAAACGCCTGGGAAACCGGGCTGGCGCACACTAGGTTAGCCTTGTCGCCCGGGCCCTGAGTCCAGGCAAACGCCTGGGAGGCCAAGGTCCGAGCAAAGTTCCCCTAGGGCTATGTCTGTTATTTGGGTCCGCCAGGTGACCCGGATGGCGGGCGTGCGCGTCCGCGCTCCCCGAAAGCACCGGGAGAGTCTGTTGTGCTAATAACCTCCTGGGCGGGTTGACACACAGATGGCCCACCAAGCCGCCCAGTTCTTGGGGTCAGTCCTGTGCCTTTTGGGGCCTAGACCCCCGTTTTGTTAGCCTCAGGCTACGCTTGTTAGCAGTCTCTGCCCTCCCGAGCACTCTGGCTCCTGTAGGCAAAATGGCGGCGCGTGCGCCGGCCGGGGCAAAAAAAAAACTCCTGGCTGGGTTGGCGCCCCGATGGCCACTCGAACAGCCCAGGGCCTGGGTGCAGGCCAACGCCCGTCTGGCTCAGACCCCTGCGGTGTTGGGCCTAGGATTATGTTTGTGTACCTCAGTCTGACCGATCTCTGGAGCCCGGGTTCAAGATGGAGGTGAGTCTCTCCTGACTGGCGGGAAGCCGAGTTCTGAAGTGGCTTCCGTGCAGCGAAAGGCTCCGCAGAACCGCAGTTGCTTGCCGCCCGGCTGGTCAGCGAAGGTCAGTGGTCGTGGGCGCAGGGCCTAACTGGACCCTGTGTCGCCTTGGTTCCACCGCTGATGGCCCTTCAGCTGGAGCAGCCACTGCTACCGCCGCCGCCGCCGCCGCCCCAGAAGTCACACTCTTGGTTGAAAGTTTTAAGCTATAGGACATTATAGCATTAAACATTATTTTGATACATTGTCAATACAGAGATTTTTTTGATTAAATGCATAGAATTGAAATGACAAGAAAATGCTTAGTATCATTTCCAAAAACATTGGAAATAATATCCTAAGACTAAGCCAGTTCAATCAGCACCATTTGTTGAAAAATGTCTTTTTTCTACTGGATGGTTTTAGTTCCTTTGTCAAAAAGGTGACAATAAGCATGTGGGTTTATTTCTTGACCTTCAATTCTATTCCATTGATCCACCTGCCTGTCTCTGTAACAACGCCATGCAGTTTTTATCACAATTGCTCTGTAATATAGGTTGAGGTCAGCGATGATGATCCTCTAAGAGTTCTTTGAATGTTAAAAATAGTTTCTGCTATTCTGGGTTTTTTGTTATTCCAAATGGATTTGCAAATTGCTCTTTCTCATTCTATGAAGAATTGATTTGGGATTTTAAATTGGCGATTGCATGGAATCTATAGATTGCTTTTGGCAAGATGACCATTTTTACTATATTAATCCTGCCAATCCATGAGTATGGACGATCATTCCATCTTCTGAGGTCTTCTTCAATTTCTTTCTTCAGAAATTTGACATTCTCATACAGATCTTTCTTTTGTTTGGTTAGAGTCACACCAAGATATTTTATATTATTTGTGACTATTGTGAAGGGGTGCCACTTCCCTAATTTCTTTCTCAGCCCATTTATCCTTTGAGTATAGAAGGCTACTGATTCGTTTAATTTTATATCCAGCCACTTTGCTGAAGTTGTTTATCAGGTGTAACAGTTCTCTCGTGGAATTTTGGGGGTTACTTAAGTTTACTATCATATCATCTGCAAATAGTGATAATTTGATTTCTTTCTTGCCAATTTATATCACATTGACCTCCTTTTATTGTCTTATTGCTCTGGCTAGGAATTTGAGTACATTATAGAATAGGTAGGGAGAGAGTGGGAAGCCTTGTCTTGTCCCTGATTTTAGTGGGACTGCTTCAATTTTCTGTCCATTTAGTTTGATGTTGGCTACTGGTTTGCTGTATATTTTACTTACTATGTTTAGATATGGGCATTGAATTCCTGGTCTTCCCTAGACCTTTACAATGAAGGGGTGGTGAATTTTGGCAAATGATTTCTCAGCATCTAATTAGATGATCATGTGGTTTTTTTTCTTTTGAGTTTGTTTATACAGTGGATTACATTGATGGATTTCCATATTTTGGATTATCCCTGCATCCCTAGGATGAAGCCTACTTGATCATGACAGATGGTTGTTTTGATGTGTTCTTGGATTCGGTTGGCAAGAATTTTATTGAGTATTTTTGCATCAATATTCATAAGAGAAATTGGTCTGAAGTTCTCTTTCTTTGTTGGGTCTTGTGTGGTTTGGATATAAGCATAGCTGTGGCTTCATAGACTGAATGGGGTAGGATTCCTTTTGTTTCTATTCAATGGAATAGTATGAAGAGTATTGGTCTTAGGTCATACCTTTGAAGGTATGATTGAGTTCTGCACTAAACCCATCTGGTCCTGGGCTTTTTATGGTTGGGAGACTTTTAATGCCTGTTTCTATCTCTTTAGGGCTTATGGGACTGTTTCAATGGTTTATCTGATCATCATTTAACTTTAGTACCTGGTATCTGTCTAAAGAATTGTCCATTTCATCCAGATTTTCCAGTTTTGTTAAGTAGAGGCTTTTGTAGTAGAATCTGATGAATTTTTAAATTTCCTTGGTTTCTGTCCTTATATCTACCTTTTCTGGTCTTGATAATTTGGATACAGTCTCTGTGCCCTCTGGTTAGTGTTGCTAAGGATTTATTTATTTTATTGATTTTCTCAAAGAACCAGTTCCTGGTTTTGTTGATACCTGTATAGTTCTTTTTGTTTCTACTTGTTTGATTTCATTCCTAAATTTGATCATCTCCTGATATCTACACCTCTTAGGTGTATTTGCTTTTTTTTTTTTTTTTTTTTTTTTTTTTTTTTGTTCAAGAGCTTTCAAATGTGCTATCTAGCTGCTTATGTAAGTTCTTTCCAATTTCTTTTTGGAGGTACATAGAACTATGGTATTTTCTCTTAGTACTGCTTTCATTGTGTTCCATAAGTTTGGGTATGTTATGCCTTAATTTTTATGAAATTCTAAAAAAAATCTTAACTTTTTTTATTTCTTCCTTGACCAAGTTATCATTGAATAGGATATTGTTCAGTGTCTATGTGTATGCAGGCTTTCTTTTGCTTTTGGTGCTATTGAAAACCAGTTGATTTTATTTGATATGAGAATGGCTACTCCAGCTTGTTTCATGGGACCATTTGCTTGGAATATTGTTTTCCAACCCTTTACTCTGAGGTAGTATCTGTCTGTGTCACTGAGTTGTGTTCCGTATGCAGAAAAATGCTGGGTCCTGTTTATTTATCCAGTCTGTTAGTCTGTCTTTTTATTAGGGAATTGAGTCCATTGATGTTATGAGATATTAAGGTATAGTAATTGTTGTTTCCTGTTATTTTTCTTGTTAGAGATGGAATTATGTTTGTTTGGCAATCTTCTTATGGATTTATTGAAAGAAGATTACTTTCTTGCTTTTTCTAGGGTGTAGTTTCCTTCCTTGTGTTGGAGTTTTCCATCTATTATTCTTTGTACGCTGGATTTGTGGAAAGATACTGTGTAAAATTGTTTTTGCAATGGAATATCTTGTTTTCTCAATCTATGATAATTGAATGTTTTGCTGGCTATAGTATCCTCAGCTGACAATTGTGTTCTCTTAAAGTCTGTATGATATCTGCCCAGGATCTTTTGGCCTTTAGAGTCTCTGGTGAGAAGTCTTGTGTAATTGTGATAGGTCTGTCTGTCTTTGTATGTTCCTTGTTTTTTTTTTTTTCTTCTTACTGCTTTTAATATTCTTTCTTTGTTTTGTGCATTTGATGTTTTTATTCTTTTTGTGACAGCAAGAATTTCTTTTCTAGTCCAGTCTATTTGGAGCTCTGTAGCCCTCTTGTATGTTCATGGGTTTATATATAAAAATATTCTATATTCTTTGTTTACAATCCAAAAGCTTTCCCCTTTTCCAGTTCCCCCTCCCCATATGTCCCATAAGTCCTCTTCTCTCCATCCATTCTCCTATCTTTCTCCCTCCCTTTTCTCTGTCCTGGTACTCCCCTACAGTGCTGGATGAAGCCTTTCCAGGATTAGGGCCCTCCTCTTCCTTCTTCATGGGAATCATTTGATATGCTAATTGTATCTTCAGTATTCAGAGCTTCAGGGCTAATTAATATCCACTTATCAATGATTGCATTCCATGTGTATTCTTTTGTAGTTGCGTTACTTCGCTTAGGATCATATTTTCCAGTTCCATCCATTTGTCTAAAAATTCCATGAATTCATTATTTTTAATTGCTGAATAGTACTCCATTGTGTATATATACCACATTTTCTGTATCCATTCCTCCCCAAGGAACCAAATAACCCTATTAAAAAATGGGGCACAGACCTAAACAAAGAATTTTCACCTGAAGAAATTCGGATGGCTGAGAAGCACCTTAAGAAATGCTCAGCATCATTAGCCATTAGGGAACTGCAAATCAAAACAGCCCTGAGATTTCACCTCACACCAGTCAGAATGTCTAAGGTTAAAAACTCAGGGGACATCAGGTGTTGGCAAGGATGTGGAGAAAGAGGAGCACTCCTACACTGCTGGTGCGATTGTAAGATGGTACAACCACTATGGAAATCAATCTGGCAGTTCCTAAAAAAACTGACACTTCCGGAGGACCCTGCTATACCTCTCCTGGGCATATACCCAGAGGATTCCCCAGCATGTAATAAGGACACATGCTCCACTATGTTCATAGCAGCCTTATTTATAATAGCCAGAAGCTGGAAAGAACCCAGATATCCCTCAATGGAGGAATGGATACAGAAAATGTGGGTTTCTCTTTCTTTAGGGAAGTTTTCTTAGATAATTTTGTTGAAGATATTTAAAGGCCCTTTAAGATGGAAGCTCTTCTATACCTATTATCCTTATGTTTCATCTACTCATTCTGTTGTGGATTTCCTGGATGTTTTGGGTTAGATTTGGCTTTTTTTTGTTTTTGTTTTTGTTTTAGCATTTTGCATTTTCTTTGACTATTGTGTCAATGATTTCTATGGTATCTTCTGCCCCTGAGATTCTCTCTTCTATCTTTTGTATTCTGTTAGTAATGCTTGCATATATGACTCCTGATATCTTTTCTAGGTTTTCTTTCTCCATGCAGGTCTTCCTTTGTGATTTCTTTATTATTTCTATTTCAATTTTTTTTTATCTGGCATGGTCTTGCTCAATTCCTTCATCTGTTTGTGTTTTCCTGTAATTCTCTAAGGAATTTTCATTTCCTCTTTAAGGTCTTCTACCTGTTTACCTTTGTTTTCCTGTATTTCTTTAAGGTCCTTCTTAAAGTACTCTATCATCATTGTGAGATATAATTTTAAATCAGAGTCTTGCCTTTCCAGTGTTTTGTGGTGTTTGCTGTGGTATGGTAACTGGCTTCTGATGTTTCCAAGTAAACTTCATTTCTGTTGTTTATGTTCTTGTTCTTGCCTCTTGCCATCTGGTTATGTCTAGTGCTACCTGCCCTTGCTGTCTGACTGGAGCCTGTCCCTCCTATGATCCTGGTTGTGTCAGAACTCCTAAGTCCTGCTGTCTCTGTGATTCTGTAATTCTGAGCTCCTGGTAGTCAAGTTGCTTCTAGGATCCTGAAATCCTAGACCATGCTCCTGAGATACTGTTCTTTCAGAGTTCCTGGGAGTCATGCTTTCTCTGGGTGTTGCAGAGGTGGCTGTGGATCCAGAGTCCTGGATTTGCTCTGGGCACACATACAAGCTGGAAGGGACCTGTGCCTCTGCCTGGACTGGAGTTTGCTTTCCTTGGTTCCTGTGGGGATCCTAGATATACTGGTTGTTGGGAAAGAAGTTGTGGCCTCAGCTGTGATCTTGAGTGTGTGCTCCAGTGTTCCTGCATGTGTCCAGTCTCCTGGGAGTTGATTTTCCTCTGTGGTCTTTAGATCCTTTGATCCTGGGAATTTCAGATCACCTGGGAGTTGGGCTCCTTCTATGTATTTTAAGAGCCAGCATCCCAGTTCTGCTACAGGTGCAGGTTCAGACTGGAAGGAATCTGTGCCGTTGTCTGGGCAGGGGTTCCTTAGTCCCTGGATCTTGGGGAACCCAGTTATACTTCTCACCTCTGATCCTGGGTATGTTTGAACACCTGGGTACCAAGCTCCCTCTGGGTGTTGTCAGACAGGGTGCTGAGCCAGAGCTCAAAGCCTACTAAAAATGAACATTTTTAACATAAAATTTTAGTGCCATGTACTAATAATAAGTATTGTTACTAAAAGTGTGAAACTACTTAATCTTCACATTTGGATATTTACCAATGGAAACTCTCATCAGTGCTTCTGTAACAAATAGAGCAGGGTTTTTTTTTTTTTTTATGTTCTGTAATTCTCTTTTCCTCAGACAAACAATAGGTTAGCCGTTGCTGTCAACAAAAGTCTATGAAGAATTTTATACGTTAGTCATCACTGATACATGAAGTTTAAAACCTTGAAATGAATAGTTTGTTAGTTAATTGGCAACTAGCTTATCACTTAGCCTATTAAAAATATTTCTTCATGCCAATCTTTTTCTGTTCTTTTCTTTTTAATTTATTGTTTTTAACTTATTCACTTTACATCCTCTTCACTGTGCCCCCCATTCTCCTTTGAGTGAGTAGAGCCTCTTGGGTATTCCTCATACCCTAGCACTTCAACTTTCTGCAAGGCTAGGTGCTTTCTTTTCCGAGGCCAGACAAGGCAGCCCAGGCTGAAGAACATATCCCATGTTCAGGGGCTTTGGGGATAAGCCCCTGTTACAGTTGTCTGAGACCCATATGAAGACCATGGTGCTACATATGTGCAGGGAGAACTAGGTTCAATCCATGTATGTTCTTTGTTTGGTGGTTCAGATTCTGAGAGCCCCAGGGTCCAGGTTAGTTGACTCTGTTGGTCTTTTTATGGAGTTCCTATCCACTCAGGGCCTGCAATCCTGCCCCCTGCCCTTCCATAATTGTCTCCAAGGTCCATCCTGTTTGGCTGTGGGTGTTCATATCTGTCTGAGTCAGCTTCTGGTGGAATTTTTCAGAGGACAGCATGCTTCTTTCTATAAGCATAATAGAATATCATTAATAATGTTAGGCTATGGTGATTGCCCATGGAATGGGTCTCAAATTGGACTTTCTCAATTGGACTGGTTGTTGGTTGGCCATTCCCTCAGTCTCTGCCCCTATGCCTTCATTTCTTGTAGACAGGATAAATTTTGGTTTGAAATTTTTGAAGGTGGGTCGGTGTCTCTATCCCTACACTGAGGCTCCTGCCCGGCTACCTGTGTGCTCTTCAGTTTCCATATCCCCAATGTTGTGAGTAATTGTTGTAGTCAGCCCATTTATTTTTGGTTGCCTTATCCCAGATCTCTGTCTAGTCCTAGAGATACCCTCCCCCACCTCTCCCCTTACCTGTCAGTTGCAGATTTCCATTCATTTTCATGGGCATCTCACTATCTCTTCTGTCCTTCTCTACATCTGATATTAGCCTCTCATTCCCCTCTCCATTCCCCCTTCTTCTCAGTTCTCTCCCTCCATCTTCCTCTCCATCCTCCATCTCTTCTCTTATGACTATTTTATTCCCCCTTCCAATTCCCCTAATTCAAACTTCCTCACTTGGGCCATCTTCCTTTCTTTGGGTCTATGGATGTAGCATGGTACCTGAAATTCATGGCTAATATCTACTTATAATTAAGTACATACTATGCATATTCTTTTGGAACTTGGTTACCTCAAGGAGGTTGATATTCTCAGTTCTGTCCATTTGCCTGCAAAATTCACGATGTCTAGGTTTTTAATAGATGAATAGTATTCTGTTGTATAAATGCACCATGTTTTCCTTATTCAGTCTTCAGTTGAGGGACATCTAGATTATTTCCAGTTTCTAGCTATTACATATAAAGCTGCTATGAATATAGGTGAAAAGGTGTATTTGAGGGATATTGGAGCATCTTTTGGGCACATGCCTAGGAGTGTTATAGCTGGGTTGTGAGCTAGAATTGTTCACAATTCTTTGAGAAATTGGTTTTCAAAGTGATTGTACAAATTTACACTCCCACCAGCAATAAAGAAGTACTCCGCTTGTTCCACATCCTCGAAAGCATGTGCTATCTCTTGAATTTTGATCTTAGCCATTCTGATGGAACCTCAGAATTGTTTTGACTTGCATTTTCCCAGATGACTAAGGACCTTAAACAATTCTTTACATGCTTCTCAGCCCCTTGAGATTGCTCTGTTGAAAATTCTTTGTTTATTTCTGTAGCCCATTTTATTTATTTATTTTTTGCTTTTTTAAGTTTTTTATTTTAAAATATATTTTTATTAATTATTATTATTATTTTGTTGTTGTTTTTTCGAGACAGGGTTTCTCTGTGTAGCCCTGGCTGGCCTGGAACTCACTTTGTAGACCAGGCTGGCCTCAAACTCAGAAATCCTCCTGCCTCTACCTCCCAAGTGCTGGTATGAAAGACGTGCCCCACCACCGCCTGACTTTAAGTTTTTTTTTTCTGCTACAAGACTTAATGTATACTTCCTAGTAAATTTTTCTGACTCTCTAACTAGCTCAAATACTGCTCCTTGGCATGGGGGCATCCCTTGGTACTAGGAATGCACTGTACTATGGGAGCACTGACTTTTTATTTTATAATGGCTATTAATTATTTTTATACACTCCATATCTTATTCTCTACCCCACCAACCTCTGTCCACCCTCCAACTTTTCCACATCCCATACCTCCTCGATTCCTCTTGTCTCCATGTAGATGTCCCTAACCCCTCCCCACCTGAACTCTAAACTCCATGGAGCCTCCAGTCTCTTGAGGGTTAGGTTCATCATCTCTGAATAAACACAGACCCAGCAGTGATCTAGCCTATGTGTGCTAGGGGGCCTCATATGAACTGGTGTATGCTGCCTGTTTGTTGGTTCATTGTTCAAGAGATCCCAAGGGTCCAGATTAATTGAGACTGCTCTTCCTCCTACATGATTACCCTCAGCTTTATTCAGCCTTCCCTAATTCAACAGCAGGTATCAGCTGCTTCTGTTCATTTGTTGGCTGCAAAAATTTGCATCTCACTCTTGCAGCTGCTTGTTGGGTCTTCTGGAATGTTGTCATGCTAGGTCCCATTTTGTGAGCACTCCAAAGCCTCAGTTATTGTGTCAGGTTTGGGGACTTCCTCTTGCACTGAATCCCACTTTGAGCCTGTTCCTCAGGCTCCTTTCCATTTCCACCCCTGTAATTCTTTGAGACAGGAACAATTATGGGTCAGAGTTATGACTGTGGGATGGTCCCCCTCTTCCTCATTTGAAGCCCTGTCTTTATGCTGGAGGTAGACTCTATAAAGTTCCCTCTCCATACTGTCAGGCATTTCATATAAGGTCCCTCCCTTTTACTTCTGTGAGTTTTTCTCCTCCTAGGTCTCTGGTGCATTCTTGAGGGTCCTCCCGCCAAACTTCTTATCTCCTGATGTTGCCTGTTTCCATTCTTTCTGCTGACCCTCAGGGCTTTAGTCCTTTTCCCTCCCCCAATATCAGATCAGATTCCCCTCTCTTCCCCACTCCCCCACCCCATCCACTTTCCCTCCCAGGTCCCTCACTCCCTCCCCACTTGTGATTGCTTTCTTCTCCCTTCCAATTGGGACTTAGGCACTTCAGCTTATTGACTGTTTTGAGTTCTGTGGACTGTATCTCAGGTACTCTGTTTTTTTGTTTTGTTTTGATTTGATTTTGGCTAGTATCCATGTTATTGAGTATATACAATGCATGTCCTTTTGGGTCTGAGCTACCTGATGCAGGAAAATATTTTCTAGTTCCATCCATTTGCCTGTAAAACTCAGGATGTCCTCCTCATTCTTAGTAGGTGAGTAGTATTCCACTGTGTAAATGAACCACATTTTCTGTATCCAGTCTTCTGCCATGGGACATCCATGTTGTTTCCAGGTTCTGGCTATCACAAAAAAGGCTGCTATGAATATAGTGGAACATGTGCCCCTATGGCATAGTGGGGCACCTTTTGGGTGTATTCCCAAGAGTAGTATAGCTGTGTCTTCAGGAAAATCTATTTCCAATTTTCTGAAGAACCTCCAGATTGATTTCCAGAGTGGTTGTACCCATTTGCAATCCCACCAGCAATGAAGGAGTCTTCCTCTTTTTCCACATCTTAACAATAAAAGAATGACTGGGGGAATCACCATCCCAGACTTCAAGCTTTACTCCAGAGCAATAGTGATAAAAAACTTCACAGTATTGGTACAGAAACAGACCCTTTGATCAATTGAATAGAATTGAAGACCCAGAAATAAAACCAGATACTTACAGATGCTTGATCTTTGACAAAGAAGCCAAAAATATTCAATGGAAAAAAGAATCTTCAGTAAATTGTGCTGGTATAACTGGTTGTATGTATGTAGAAAAATGAAGAGAGACCCATATTTGTCACCTTGCACAAAGCTTAAGTCCAAGTGGATCAATAACCTCAATATAAAACCAGATATACTGAATCTAATGGAAGAGAAAGTGGGAAAGAGCCTTGAACTCATTGGCACAGGGGAACCTTCCTAAACAGAACTCCAATGGTTCATGCTCTATGATCAAGAATTGATAAAGGAATCTCAAGAAAGCTCCCATAGTAAGGCAAAGGACATAGCCAATAAGACAAATTGGCAAGCAACAGAATGGTAAAAAAAAACTTCACTAACCCCACATCAAATAGAGGACTAATATCCAAAATTTGTAAAGAACTCAAGAAGATAATCATCAAAAAATTCAAACAACCCAATCAAAAAATGGGGTATAGAACTAAACCGAGATTTTACAACTGAGGAATCTCAAATGGCTGAGAAGCACCTAAAAAAATGTTCAAAGTCCTTAGTGATTAGAGAAATGCAAATCAAAACAGCCCTGAGATTGCACCTTACACTAATCAGAATGGCTAAGATCAAACCTCAGGTGACAACACATGTTGTACCCCATTTTTAAATTGTGTTACTTGGGTTGTTGATGTCTACCTTAAACACTTCAGTTCTTTATAAATTTTAGATATTAGCTGCAGGGTTGTAGGCCCCAGTCTGCTCTGCCACAACACATGCACTTTTGAGGAGGTGTAACAGTTGACTGTGCTAAGAAGGGTTCTGGGCTATAGGGAAGTGCTGAGACACTGTTCTGAGGATGGGAAAGACAGTCTGAGATATGGATAAGCAGAGATGATTTGGGAGTCCCTGCGACAAATCTGGTACTGTGGGGTTCTCAGACTCTTGGACATCCAGGCACCCCTGGGAATCAAGAAATTATAGAGAATGGAGTTTACAGCCTGCAGGCTGGGGGCTACATCTAGGTCTGGGTCAAGGATCTGGGTAAAATTGGGAGCTCAATCTTGTCTCAGCAGAGAGATTATCTTTAGCTTGTTGGAGGAAGTTTTGGTGGTGGTTGTGGCTAGGAGTGCAGAGAGGCCTTCTATAGAAGATTAGGCTGCAGCTAATCTTCACCTCTAGGTGAAGGCATTCTTGATGGCTCCCCAGAGTGGATCTTGGTGAAATGAGATAGTCCATGTTTCTAAACACTTTATTGTCATGGTGGAAAATGGATGCGCAAAATCATAATCCACTTCTCAGGATGGGCCTGAGATTAAATAACTTTTGCAGGGAGGAATGTCTGGGAAGAGAAGCATGTTGGCTAAGACTTCTGGGCCTTTAGGTACCACATTAGCATGGAGAACTCTGCTTTGGGTCTACAAGACCTCAGGTCTTGTCTCTTTTATGTGAGAAACATGACACATGTTCCAAGTCAGGAGTCTGGCAGATATCTGGGAGTTATCTAAGCCTCAAGTGTGTGCCCACTGAGTTCAGATCTTGGCCTGCTCTACCTCACCAAACTTTCTGACCTGGTTTTATGTCCCAAAATTAGTCCTCTGTCAGATGTAGGATTGATGAAGGTCATTTCCCAATCTGTAGGCTGCCAATTTGTCCAATTGACAGTGCCCTTTACCTTACAGAAGCTTTACAGTCTCCAGAGGTCCCTTTTTATCAGTTGTTGATCTTAGAGCATGAGTCAATGGTGCTTTGCTCAGGAAATTGTCTCCTGTACTAATGTGTCCCAGAGTATTTCCCACTTTCTCTTCTATGAGATTGAGTGCATCCAGTTTTATGTTGAGGTGCTTGATCTGCTTGGACTTGAGTTTTGTGCACAGTGACAAAGATGTATCTATTTTCATTCTTCTATATGTAGAAATTCAGTTATACAAACACCATTATGCTTTCATTTTTCTGTTGTATGATTTTGAATTCTTTACCAAAAATCAAGTGTCAATAGGTCTGTGGTGGGTATATTTCTTGGTTTTTGGATTCTGTTTAGTGATGTGTTGTTTCCATTACAATACCATGCAGTTGTTTTCTCTATTGTTCTCCAGTGCAGCTTGAGGTCAGAGATAGTGATTCCTCCTGAAGTTCTTTTATTGTTCATGATTGTTTTGGCTATCCAGGGTGTTTTTGTTTTTCCATATGAATTTGACAACTGCTCTTCCAAAGTCTATAAAAGTCAGGTTGGAACTCTTATAGGGATTGCATTGAATCTGAGGATTGCTTTTGATAAGATGACCATTTTACCTATGTTAATATTACCTGTCCATGAGCATGGGTGATCTTTCCATTTTCTGATATCTTCTTCAATTTCTTTCTTCAAGGACTTTAAGTTCTTGACATACATATCTTCCACATGTTTGGGTAGAGTTATAGAGATATTTTATATTATATGTGGCTATTGTAAAGGGTGTTGATTCCCTAACTTTTTTCTTGGCCCATTTATCATTTGTATAAATGAGGGCTACTGATGTCTTTGAGTTAATTTTGTTATCCAGACACTTTGCTAAAGATGTTTATCAGTTGTAGGTAGAATTTTGGGGGTGCACATATGTATACTATCATATAATCTACAACTAGAGATTCTTTGACTTCCTCCTTTCCAATTCGTATCCCCTTGATTTCCTTTATTTGTCTTATAGCTCTAGCTATAACTTCAAGCACTATAATGAATAGATAGGGAGATAGTGGGCAGCCTTGTGTTGTCCCTAATTTTAATAGAAATACCCAAAGTTTCTCTCATTTAGTTTTATGTTGCCTATTGACTTGCTGTATATTTCTTTGATTATGCTTAGGTATGTGACCTGTATACCTTATTTCACTAATACCTTTAACATGAAGGGATATTCAAATTTATTCATGTTTTTTTTCAGAATCTAATGAAACAATCACGTGATATTTTTATTTCAGTTTGTTTACATGGTAGATTACAATGATGGATTTCCATCCCTGTAATATATTGATCCATTCATGCACCCCTGGAATTAAGCCTATTAGATCTTGATGGATGATGATGTCTTTGGTTAGGTTTGTGAGTATAGCAATGAGTATTTTTACATCAAAGTTCATAAGTGAAATCAGCCTGAAATTCACTTTCTTTGTTGAGCCTTTGGGTGGTTTAAGTTATCAGGGTGACTGGGGCCTCATAGAATGAGTTCAGTAGTGTTCCTTCTGTTTGTTTCTATTTGTGAATTGGTTTTAGGAGTATTTGTATAAGCTCTTCATTGAAAGTCTGATGGAATTCTATACTAAAACCATCTGCCCCTGGGCTTTTTTTTTTTTTTTTTTTTTTTGGTTGGGAGACGTTTAATGACTGCTTCTATTTCTTTAATGGCTCTAGGGCTGTTTAAATACTTTGCTTTATCTTGATTTGACTTTTGGTAAGTTGCATCAGTTTTGAAAATCTTTAAGATTTTCCATTTTTGGGTAGTATATGCTTTGGGACTAAGACCAAATGATTCTTTGAATGTCCTCAGTGCCAGTTGTTGTGTACTCCTTTTCACTACTGAGTTTGTTTA
This sequence comes from Apodemus sylvaticus, assembly GCF_947179515.1. Taxonomy (NCBI): domain Eukaryota; kingdom Metazoa; phylum Chordata; class Mammalia; order Rodentia; family Muridae; genus Apodemus; species Apodemus sylvaticus. The sequence continues at coordinate 947,735 of NC_067494.1, forward strand.
TGTAGATACCGTCTACCTGTTTCTTCCTTAGTTCAGCTTTTCTATCTTGTTGATTATCTCAAAGAGCCAGGTCTTGGTTTTGCTGATTCTTGTTTTGTTTTCTTTATTACTGTCTCATTGGTTTCAGCCCTGATTTTGATTATTCCCTGCCTTCTTTTAGTGCTTGTTTCTTTTTTGTAGAGATTTCAGGCAAGCTTTTAAATTGTTAATATGAGAACTTTGAAATTTCTTTATGGAGGTGCTTAGTGCTATGAACTTGCCTCTTAACACTCCCTTCATTATATCTCATAAATTATAGTATGTTGTGCCTTCATTTTTATTAAATTCTAGAAAGTCCTTAATATCTTTCTTTATTTCTTCTCTGACACAGAGGTCATTGAGTGCAGTGCTGTTCAATTTGCATGAATGTATAGGCTTTTTACTGTCTCTGTTGTTGAATTCCAGCTTCAATCAATGGTTTTCTGATATGATACAACGCACCATTTCAATTTTCTTGTATCTGTTGAGGCTTGCTTTGTGACCAACTATATGATTAATTTTGAGAAGGATCTATAAGGTGCTGAGAAATAGTTGTTTTGCTTGGGTGAAATATTCGAAAGTGGTCCGTTAGGTCCATTTGATTCCTAAATGCCTGGTATGGCATGGCTGCATAAGGGGAGATGTGACACAGTTCCAGGCCATTGATTCCCATGAAAAAAACATGTGCTGATCATTGATGTTGCCCTGAAGCTGGTATGCTATCTTTAGTACTTTACTTTCAATCTTTCTTTCTGAGAAATATACTTCCCCCATTATTCAGAGCTAGCAATGCTATAATAAATTAAACAGATGCAATTCTCATGAATAAGGAATGGAGGTGGTCATGAAGCTGTGGAGGATGAGGAACAGGCCTTCCTCTTGGCCTTTAGGGCTATGGGAAAGGATCTAGTCAACCTAAACACAAAGACAATAAAAATTCTATGGGCCTTTGTAGAATTGTTCATTGCTACACTTGGTCTTGAATTCGGAATCATGAAGAGATATGTGTACCCTCTGCTCCAATGACTGTGGCATTAATTTTCCAGGGTGAACTTGGGGATATCAAGGATAGAAAGTTAAAGTGGTCTCAAGAATAAAAGACAGGGATAGGAAAAGAAGGAATCTATAGAAAACATGTATATGATAGATGGGTTTATTTTATAGTACATCCGCTTATATATGATTCAGAAATAAATAGTATTAAAAGGAAAGTATATGAGGCTATGGAATTGCTAGGATGAGGAAACAAAGATTGGAGAATTAAGAGATGATGTAGAAACGTATAAAAAGTTAGTACTTTATTCTCCTAGTTACCTGAAGAATTGAAGACAATAATGCCTGGAGAGATATTAGAGAGACCTAAGTAACCACTTTATTTACATAAAATTTAAAACTTGGTAAGGAATCATTTTAATTTTAGTAGCCTGGCACATTTCTCTTCTTACATGAAAGTAATTACTAAAGCCTTCTGTCTGTTGTACCAGGAAACTACAAAAACTGTGCCCAACTACCTGTGAAGAACAGGCTATATAAAAACTATAAAGAAATGTGGTTTTGATTTGTGTTTAGTTTCTGCTCTGAGGAAGCAGAGGTGGGGATTAACGATCCACAATTTATAAAATTTATGTAAATTAAGAAATTTCTAAAAATTTTTTAATAATGATCAAAGCTTTAATGATATAACTTTAATCAATAAAAGAATGGGTTCAGGCTTTCTGGTTGGGAGAAGAAAAAAGAATGAGAAAAACAGTGAAGGCTAAGGAATGAGATGAGAGAAGGCTAAAGCATGAGGGAAGGGTAGGCTAAAGAATGAGAAGGAAGATGGAAGAAAGGGAAAGAACGAAGAATGATGGAGAATGAGGGAATCCTCAAGGACCAGAGAGAAAACCTGAACTGACAGCTTGCATCCACTTTTGACTTTAAGTCAATATTGAATTATCATCACTCATATTCCTGTCTTACTTTGGGACATTCCTCATGCTGAGGTTAAACTTTGATACATAATGTCTGTTTCATTATTTCTCTGTTTAGTTTTTGACTGGATGACTTGCCAATTGATGAGAGTGAGGTATCAAAGTCTCACGCTATTAATCTGTGTGATTTGATGTTCGATTTAAACTTTAGCAAATGCTTCTTTTACAAATGTGCATCCCCTTGCATTTGGAGCCTAGATATTCAGAATTAAGATATCATCTTGGTAGATTTTGTTCCTTTGATGAGTATGAAGTGTCCTTCCCTGTCTCTTGTGGCTAAGTTTGTCTGAAAGTCTATTTTGTTAGATATTAGAATGGCTTTTCCAGATTGCTTCTTGATTTCCATTTGCTTGGAAAACTTTTTTCCATCCCTTTACACTAAGGTACTATCTATCTTTATGTATTTGCTGAGGTGTGTTTCTTGAAAGCAGCAGAATGGTGGATCCTGTTGTCACATCCATTATGTTAGCCTGTGTGGTTTTACTAGGGAATTGAGTCTATTGGTTTTGAGAGATATTAATGACCAGTGATTGTTATTTCCCATTATTTTGATGGTGGTGGTGGTGGTGGTGATGGTGGTGTATTTGTGTGTGTGTGTGTGTGTGTGTGTGTGTGTGTGTGTGTGTGTGCACGTGTGTGTATGTGCATGTGCTTTCCTTGGTTTTACTGGTATGAAATTACTTATTTTCTGAGTTGTATTGGGCGCAGTTACCCTTGGGTTAGTTTTCCTTGTAGGGCTAGTTTGTGGAGAAATATAGTTTGAATTTAGATTTGTCTTGAAATATCTTGTTTTCTCTATCTATAGTCATTGAGAGTTTTGCTTTATACAGTAGTCTAGGGTGGCACCTGTGGGGTTTTTGTTTTTGTTTGGTTTTTGAGAGGTTGCAAAATATCTGTCCAGGCTCTTCTAGTTTTAGAGTCTCTGATGAGAAGTTGGTTATAAAATGATAGGTCTGCCTTTTTATGTTACCTGGCCTTTTTCCCTTGCTGCTTTTAATATTCTTTCTTTGTTCTGTAGATTTTGTGTTTTGATTATTATGTGCTTGGAGGATTTTCTTTTCTGGTCTAGTCTAATTGGTGTTCTATAAATTTCTTGTATGTTTATATGCATCTCTTGCTTTATGCTGGGAAAATTGTATTCTACAATTTTGGTGAAAATATTTTTTCTGGTCGTTGAGCTGAGACTCTTCACCTTCTTCTATTCTTACTATTCTTATGTTAAGTCTTTTCCTGGTATCCCAGATTTCCTGCATATTAAATGTCAGGAATCTTTTAAATTTAACATTTCCTTTGACTGATGTATCAATTCTTCTAGTGTATCTTCTATGATTGATATTCTTTCTTCTATCTCCACTATCCTGATTCTTGTGTCAGTTGTTGCTATTTTCTTCCCTAGGTTTTTCATGTCCAGTATTACTTCTGTTTGTGTTTTCTTAATTGCTTCTATGTACACTTTTAGGTCTTACATAGTTTTATTTATTTCCTTCACCTGTTTAACTGTATTTTTCTGTATGGCTTTAATGGATTTATGTTTTTCCTCTTTAAAGGCCTGGAAGTTTTTGTTGTAGTAGGTATTGGGATGGGGTGAACCCCAATGATACTGGTGTGGCAGGATGGTGATGGGTATCTTTGAGCTGTATGGTTCTAGACCTGCAAGTCTGTAGGGTTCTGAAGCCTCCAATGAAGGTGGGATAAGTAGCAGGAGAATGGAGATTCCCTGGAGATTGCATGTACTCACGGCAGCTGGCTTGGCCCAGAGGGCTCAACAAGCAGGGAAAATTGGTTGAGAAAGGGGAGCTAACCGGTATGGTTCAGAAGTCTCAGGTCTGATAAAAGTGGGAGGAGAGGCAGCCGGAGAATGGAGGTCCCCAGGGATAGCAGTCAATAGTGATAAAAACTGCATGGTATTGGTAATGTGACAGGTAGGTAGACCAATGGAATAGAATTGAAGACCCAGAAATGAACCCACACACCTATGGTCATTTGATCTTTCACAAAGGAGCTAAAACCATCTAGTGGAAAAAAGATAGCCTTTTCAACAAGTAGTGCTAGTTCAACTGGAGGTTAGCAAGCAGAAGAATGCAAATTGATCCATTCTTATCTCCTTGTCCAAAGCTCAAGTTCAAGTGATCAAGCACTTCCACATAAAACCAGACATATTGAAACTAACAGAAAAGAAACTTGGAAAGAGCCTCGAGCACATGGGCACAGGGGAAAAATTCCTGAACAGAACACCAATAGCAAATAATTTTATACTTACCATTATTATATCTATATAAAAATTTCCATGATAATCTTCAATTTTAAGATGTTTTCTACATTTTTATATAATTCTATCAGAAATATCTTCCTTATAAATGTTCAGTTCTATCATAAAATATTTCTACTTCCTTTATCAATTGATTTAGCAATGTTTTTTATGTCTACCATTTTACTCTTTAATTTTCCATGAAAATTGTCAATTTTAACATGTTTCTCTGTATATCTCTTCTATTTATCAGAAATATTTTCCATGTAAATCTTCAATTTTATCAGAAAATGTTTTTACTTCCTTTTTCAATAAAAGAACATGCTTTAAAAAAAAAAAGAACTGACAAATAGGACCTCATAAAATTGCAGTTTTTGTAAGGCAAAGAACACTGTCAATAGGACAAAATGGCAACCAACAAATTGGGAAAAGATTTTTACCAACCCTACTTCTGACAGAGGCTAATATTCAATATAGACAAATAATTCAAGAAGTTAGACTCTAGAGAATCAAATAATTCTATTAAAAATGAGGTACAGAGCTAAACAAAGAATTCTCAACTGAGGAATACTGAACAACTGAGAAGCATCTAAAGAAATGTTCAACATCCTTAGTCATTAGGGAAATGCAAATCAAAACAACCCTGCGATTCCACTTCACACCAGTAAGAATGGTTGAGATAAAAAACTGAGGGAACAGCAGGTGCTGGCAAGGATGTGGAGAAAGAGGAATACTCCTTCATTGCTGGTGGGATTGCAAGCTGGTACAACCACTTTGGAAATCAGTTTGGCAGTTCCTAGAAAACTGGACATTGTACTACTGGAGGACCCAGTTATACTGCTCCTGGGCTTATACCCAGAACAATCTCCAACATGTAATAAAGTCATATGCTCCATTATGTTCATAACAGCTTTGTTTATAATACCCAGAAGCTGGAAAGAACCCAGATGTCTGTCAACAGATGAATGGCTACAGAAAATGTGGTATATTTACACAATGGAATACTACTCAGCTATTTAAAACAATGAATTAGTGAAATTTGTAGGCAAATGGTTAGTACTAGAAAATATCATCCAGAGTGAGGTAGCCCAATCACAAAAGAACATACATAGTGTGCACTCACTGATAAGTGAATATTAGCCCAGAAGCTCAGAATAAACAAGATACAATTCACAGACTACACAAAGCTCAAGCAGAGGATGTCCTTGTTGGTTATCAAAGGGATGAGATGTCCTTGGTCTTGAGAAGACTGGATGCCCAGGTATAGAGGAATGCCAGGACAGGGTAGAGGGAATGGGTGAGTTGGTGAGGAGAGGGAAGGGGGACAAGAGAGGGTGCATTTGGAGGGGAAGCCAGGGAAGTTAATTACATTTGAAATGTAAATTAAGAAAATATCAAATAAATAATATTACTTCTTGAATTTTATGGTATTTTTTCAGCTTGTAATTTTTTTATTAAATATTTTCTTTATTTACATTTCAAATGTTATCCCCATTCTGGTTTCCTGTCAAACACACCCTATCCCATCCCCCTTCCCCTTCCTCACCAACCTGCCCACTCCCACTTTCCTATCCTGGTATTTCTCTATGCTGGGGCATTGAGCCTTCACAGGGCTAAGGTCCTCTCCTCCCTTTGATGTCCAACAAGGACATCCTCTGCTACATATGCAGCTCTAGCCATGGGTCCCTCCATGTGTACCCTTTGGTTGACAGTTTAGTTCCTGGGAGCTCTGGAGGTATTGGTTGGTTCATTCATAATGTTGTTCCTCCTATGGGGCTGACAGCTCCTTCATCTCCTTGTGTCCTTTCTCACTAGTTACCTTACTGTGTAATAGCATACCAGCACTTCTTCAATTCTAGCTGTGCCATGTTCCCCATTAGCCAACCTCCTCTCACTCTCCCTCCCTCTTACCATTATTTTTTTCACATGACCTGTTTTGCACTGATATTCACTCATTGTAGAGTATTATACATGCTCCAATTTTCTCAATTTTTCCAAAAGTAAGGTATCAACAGTGAATTATTAGTCCCATTTCAGGACATTAGATACCATTTATCACATTTCTCAAGCACTGTGCACATAGGTGCAGAGGGAAGACACAATGGAAGACCATTTCCAGAGATGGTGCAGGTTATCTTAGTTTTCTGGTTTCTCTATGGATGAAAGATTTGTATGTTTATACTTGCATGGAATATATAGTACTATAGCATACCACATCATTCTCTGTAGGTTCATGTTTATGTTTTATTTTCTATCATGTTTTTCACTTATAACCTCCTCCTAGGGATGTGTCTATTTCCTGTTGGGACAACCAACACAAAGCACTTTGATTTTCACCTATAAACTACTTCTACCATGCTAGCTGCTATTTACTACAAACTACTGACCTTATAATCCTGTTTATGGAAACATGTGTATCAGACACATGCATCCTTTCTACTGAATCCCTGATGAAAAAGATGATTGCTGGTGATCCTTTATCAGAATTAATAAATGACATATTTTAGCTTCTAAAACTAAGGTTACCATAAGACAGAAGTTTAGTTTTACCATTTTTCATCTGATAGTTCCACAGAAGTTCAAGAACTATTTTCTCTCCAGGGCTGCTGGATCTACCCTGTTAATCAGAGTACTCTTTCCATAAATTTCTTGACAAAGCTTCATGGTCCTTACCAGAGCCCCATGTACCATTACCAGGTTATTAAGACTTGGCACAGACAGCTCTTCATACCCATATACTACCAGGAGACAGTTGGTCTCCCAGCAGTGATGACACACCTATGAGCACAGGGACTACCACTTCTGCTCAAATTCCTGGCCCAAGAGGGATCCACCCAGAGCAATCAGGACACAGAAACCAAGGAATGGCCAGGGATACGATCCTTCTGGTTTTCATCTGTACCTTGGATCAGACCCAGTGCCACAACTTTCTATACCCAAATTCTTCCCAGAGAGAACTGGGACTACTGACACACAGGCTTGCAGGATGGACATGCCACAGTCAGAGACCAGCAAGTACCAGAGACAATCAGATGGCAAGACGCAAGGGTAAGAACATAAGCAACAGAAACCAAGACTACTTGGCATCATCAGAGCCCAGTTCTCCCACCACGGCAAATACTAGATACCACAAAACACTGGAAAAGCAAGACTCTGATTCAAAATCACATCTCATCATGATGATGGAGTACTTTAAGGGGGACATAAATAACTCCCTTAAAGAAATACAGGAAAACACTTGTAAACAGGTAGAAGCCATGTAAGAGGAAGCAACACAACCAAACATGTGAAGGAATTAAACAAAACCATCCAGGATCTAAAAATGGAAATAGAAACAATAAAATCAAAAAGGAGCCAACCATGGAGATAGGAAATCTAGGAAAAAGATCAGGAGTCATAGATACAAGCATCACCAACAGAATATGTAAGACCCCCAAAAACCGAGGGTGCCCCAGCACCCCACACCCAAATCACTCGCGAGAAACGGTCTCGATGCAATAGCATGAGGATTTCTTTATTTCCAGAATTCTGGGTTCCATAGCCACGCGCCACGCAGGGTCAGATGACTATGGACCACGAGTGCCGAATTGAGACAGCTTTTATAAGTTTACGACAGAGCCCGCGAATCACAAACCAATCATTTCTTAGCATGGAGAGCCCGCGAAATGCGAGCCAATTGATTTGTACCACTCCATAGTTTGTAGGCCAATCAGTTTAAATTATCGGAGCCCACGCTCAGTGAACCAATTAGTTTCCTATAGTGTCTACAGCTGCGTGAACTCCTGCTTAGGGGTAATGGCGTAAATTTACAGAAGCAAGATAAGCTTAGCCCATTTTCAGTTACCCTATGGGGCCAGGATCACCTATTCAAGGCCTTTCTGCTAGGTCTAAACAAAGGGCGGGCTCTGGAATGTGACCTTTTACCTAGTTTCTAACAAAGCGAGATAGCATTTTAAACTACTGATTTCTTGGGGTCGTTAGAATTACGCTGTATTATTTTCTGTCCTTTCAAATACAAGATATAGAAGATAGAATCCCAAGTGCAGAAGATACCATAGAAAACATTGACACAACAGTCAAAGAAAATGCAAAATGCAAAATACTCCTAACCCAAAACATCCAGGAAATACAGGACACAATGAGAAGACCATATTAAAGATATTAAAGACGTATTAAAGATAATAGGTATAAAAGTGAGTGAAGATTCCCAGCTTAAAGGGCCAGTAAATATCTTCAACAAAATTATAGCAGAAAACTTTCCTAACCTAAGGCAGACCTATCAGAATTATACCAGACTTCTCACCAGAAATTATAAAAACTAGAAGTTCCTGGGCAGATGTCATATAAATGAAAGAGAACACAAATTCCAGCCCAGGGGACTATACACAGCAAAACTCTCAATTACCATAGATGGAGAAACCAAGATACTCCATGAGTAAAACAAATTTACACAATATCTTTCTACAAATCCAGCACTACAAAGGAAAACAGATAGAAAACTCCAACACAAGGACGTAAACTATACCCAAGTAAAAGGAAGAAAGTAATCTTCTTTCAACAAACCCAAAAGAAGATACGCACACACACATACTTCTACCTCTAACAACAGGAATCAACAATCACTATTCCTTAATATATTTTAACATCAATGGACACAATTCCCAAATAAAAAGATGTAGACTCATAGACTGGATACTCATAAACAGGACCCAGCATTTTGCTGCATACAGAAAATGCTTCTTAGTGACAAAGACAGACACTGCCTCAGAGTAAAAGGCTGGAAAACAATTTTTCAAGCAAATGGTCCCAAGAAACAAACTGGAGTAGGCATTCTAATATCAAGTAAAATCGTCTTTCAACATAAAGTTATCCAAACAGTAGGGAAAAGCATCATACTCATCAAAGGAAAAATCTGCCAAGATGAACTCTCAATTCTGAACATTTATGTTCCAAATACAAAGGCAACCACATTCATAAAAGAAACTTTACTAAAGCTGAAAACACACACTTCACCTCACACAATTATAGTGAGAGACTTCAAGGCCCCACTCTCTGCAATGGATGTATCATGGAAACAGAAAATAGAGACAGTAAAATTAACAGAAGTTGTGAACTAAATGGATTTAACAGATATCTATAGAACATTTCATCATAAAACAAAAGAATATACCTTTTTCTCGGTAACTTCTCCAAAACTGATCATATATGTGTGTGTGTGTGTGTGTCTGTGTCTGTCTGTGTGTGTGTGTGTGTCTGTGTGTCTGTGTGTCTGTGTGTCTGTGTGCCATGGATGGTCCCAGCCGGAAACTAAATCTGAGGGGGAATTCTGGATATCAGGTCCGGTAGGTGACAAACAGACACAACCACAGAGGCAGTTTGAATCTGAATATATTTTTCTGGGTATCTCCTAGTCCAGTCAAGTTAACATTTCAAATTAAGCATCACATTCATCTGTTAACAATTCAAGTTTTCTCAGGCAGTACAGGGTGTTTACCCATAGTCCAGGGTGCATGCGGTTAAACTGCTTTTTCATCCTGGCCCCAGCTGGGAGCTGAGAAAGGACAGTTCCCACCTCTGCTGTCCTGGGTGAAGATGGTGGCATTGCAGAGCTTGGAGAGCCGCCTGGCCTGTGTTGTCCTCCCAGGAGCAGTTTTGCCTAATTGGCCCGTTGCATTCTTCTCTGTGCCATGCCCAGGGGAGTCATAGGCTCCTGGAGATCAGCTCCCTGTAGTCCCTAGCCTTAGCCTAGTGAACTCATCCCAGTGGACTAACCAGCTGCAGCTCTTAGGCCCAGCTCGGTAGACTAACCACCCAGAGTGTCTCTCTGAGTAAAAAGTATGTACTGTCTCCTGAATCACACCTGGATAAGCTAAAAATGTTGTTTTGCCCAAAGACTCTCTAGTTGGGGTCTGCAAAACAAAAGTAGTTCCTCACAAGCTTCCATTGCTATCCAGGTGAGCCTGGGTAGAGATAGCCTATTTGCATAATAAGTAAGGTCAAGAGTTAAAGGGAGAACAGGATTAACTTTTCTGCTGTGGATGTCCCTGAGATATCCAATTCAGTTGCAAGACAGAAAGCCTGGTCTCTGGGGTGGGTGAGGTAGCTCTGAGCTATACACCAACTCAAATGTAAATTCTTACTACCTGGCCCAACACCCACTTGTATGGCAAGGACATTGTATAAGGTTCTTCAGATGTAAATATCCTTATTCTGGGCCTATAGTTTCAAATCCACTTGCCCTGCAAGGGTGACTGAAAAACAAAAAGGAATCTGTGAGTTTAGAGTTCCTGGAGAATTCTACTGTCTGCTAAAAATGCTTTTTCTACCATATTTGGAGTCATACTATAATATATCCTGTTGGGAGGTAAATGTAATTACATAAACCATTGGAGCAAAGTGTTGCAGAATTTTTTTGGCTACAAGATGAATTCTTTTACATCTTAATTGCTCGGGTTTTACTTAGTCCCAGCCACTAGGAAGGAGAGTTTCAGAAGTATAGTAAATTGCCAAGTAAGATTTTCAGCTTCTGTACTTACAGGGTGTTCCACATTCCCAGGAGACATTTCTCGCCTCTGTCTGTAAAATTTTGTTTTTATATATGTATGTATGTATGTATGTATATATGTATATGCATGTATATATGGAAAAAGAAAATAAAACCAAAATTTATGGGAAACAGTGAAAGTAGTGCTAAGAGGAAAACTCATAGCTCCAAAAAGAACCTGGAGAGAGCATACATCAGAAGCTTGACAGCACAGTTGAAATCTGCAACAAAAAGAAGCAAATATTCCTAAGAGGATTAGACAGTAGGAAATAATGAAACTCAGGGTGAAATATAGCAAGGAGAAACAAAAAGAACTAAACAAAGAATCAACAAAATCAGGAGCTAGTTCTGTGAGAAAATCAAGATAGATAAACCTTCAGCCATTCTAACCAGAAGGCACAGAGATAGTATGCAAATTAACAAAATCAGAAATGAAAAGGCAGACGTAACAAAAGAAACTAAGAAAATTTTTTAAAAAGTCAGATGATACTATAAAAGCCTATACTCAACAAAATTAGAAAATCTGGATGAAATAGACATTTTTTTAGACAGATGCCAAGTACCAAAGTTAAATCAGGAAAACATAAACCATCTTAAGAATCACATAACCCCTAAAGAAATAGCATTCTTTAAAAGTCTACCAATCAAAATAAGCCCAGGACATTTTTTTTAAGCGCAGAATTCTATCAGACCTTCAAAGAATACGTAATACCAATACTTTTCAAAATGTTTCACAAAATATAAACAGAATGAAAACTGCCCATTTCCTTCTATGAAGCCACAATTACTCTGATACTAAACCACACAAAGACCCATCAAGAAAAATTTCAGACCAATTTCCTTTATGTTTATTGATAAATAAAATACTCAATAAAATTCTCACAAGCAGAATCCAAGAACACATCAAAATGATGATCAATCATGATCAAATAGGCTTTATCCCAGGGATGCAGGGATAGTTCAATATACAGAAATCCATCAATGTAATCCACTATATAAACAAACTCAATAAAAAAAAACACATGATCAAATGCTGAGAAAGCATTTGACAAAATCTACCACACCTTTATTATAAATGTCTTGGAAATATCAGGAACTCAAGGCCCATACCTAAACATAGTAAAAGCAATATACAGCAAAACAGTAGCTAACATTCCACTAAATAGAAACTTGAAGCAATCTCACTAAAATCAGGGACTAGATAAGGCTTCCTATTCTCTCCCTACCTATTTAATACAATACTTAAAGTCCTAGTCAGAATAATTTGACAACAAAAGGAGTTCAAAGGGATACAAATTGGCAAGGAAGATGTCAAAATATCACTATTTGCAGATGATATGATAATATACTTTTGTGAACCCTGAAATTTCAACAGAGAACTCCTATTGCTGATAAATAACTTCATGAAAGATATAAAATTATCTAAAAAAAAAAAAAAGAATCAGTTGCCTTTGTATACTCAAAGGATAAATGGGCTGAAAAAGAAATTAGGGAAGTGACACCCTTCCCAATAGTCACAAAAAATATAAAATACCTTGGTGTGCAATAAGAATGTCAAGTCTCTGAAGAAAGAAATTAAAGAAGATCTTGGAAAATGGAAAGACCTCCCATGCTCATGGATTGGCAGGATTAATATATTAAAAATGGCTGTCTAGCCAAAAGCAATATCCAGATTCAATGCAATTCCATCAAAATTCCAACTCAATTCTTAATAAAATTAGAAAGAGCAATTCTCAAATTCATTTGGACTAACAAAACACCCAGGATAGCAGAAACTATTCTTAACATTCAAAGAACTCCTGGAAGATCACCATCCCTGACCTCAACCCATATTACAGAGCAATTGTGATAAAAACTGTATGGTATTGGCACAGAGACAGGCAGGTAGACCAATAGAATAGAATTGAAGACCCAGAAATGATCCCACACACCCATGCTCACTTGATTTTTGACAAAGGGGATAAAACCATCCAGTGGATAAAAGCCAGGCTTTTCAACAAATGGTGCTGGTTCAACTGAAGGACAACATGTAAAAGAATGCAAATTGATCCATTCTTATCCCGCTGTACAAAGTTCAAGTCCAAGTAGATCAATAAAACCAGATACACTGAATCTAAAAGAAGAGAACGTGAGGAAAAGAACACATGACCAAAAACAGAGTTTCCTCAAGGTAGGAAAGTGGAGTGACTAAGAAGCATCTAAAGAAATGTTCAACATCCTTAGTTATCAGAGAAATGCAAATCAAATCAACCCTGAAATTCTCCCTTACTCCAGTCAGAAGGACTAAGATTAAACACTCAGGAGACAGAAGATGCAGGAAAGGATGTGGAGAAAGACAGAAACTCCTCCCTTGATGGTAGGATTGCAAGCCAGTACAACTACTTCTGAAATCAATCTGGTGGTTCCTCAGAAAATTGGACATAGTACTACCTGAGGACCCAATTATATCACTCCTGGGGATATACCCAGAAGATGCTCCACCATGTAATAAGTGTACATGTTCTGCTATGTTCATAGCAGTCATATTTTAATAGCCAGATGCTGGAAACAACCCAGATGTCCCTCAACAGAGGAATGGATACAGAAAATGTGGCACATTTATACAATGGAATACTACACAGCTATTAAAAACAATGACTTCATGAAATTCACAGGTAAATGGATGAAACTTGAAAATATCATCCTGAGTGAGGTAACTTAGTTACAAAAGAACAGCCATGATATGCACTCACTGATAAGTGAATATTAGCCCCAAGTTCAGAAGACCCAAGACATAATTCACAGACCATATGAAGCTCAAGAAGAAGAAAGACCAAAATATGGATGTTTCAGTTCTTCTTAGAAGTAGGAATTATGGAGACAAATTGTGGAGCAGAGACTGAAGGAAAGGCCAGTCAGAGACTGCCCTACCTGGGGATCCATCCTATATAAACCCAGATGCTATTGTACATGCCTAGAAGTGCTTGTTGACCGGAGTATCATATAGCAATCTCCTGAGAGGCTCTGCCAGAGCCTGAGAAATACAGGGGTGAATGCTTGCAGCCAACCATTGGATTCAGCATAGGATCCCTGATGGAGGAGATGGAGAAGGGACTGAAGGAATTGAGGGGGTGTTGCAGCCCCATGGGAGAAGCAACAGTACAAACAGCTTTTGGGGACTGGATGAGGGACCAAAGAGTACACATGGAGGAATCCCTGGCTCTGATTGAATATGTGGCAGAGGATGGCATTGTTGGTCATCAGTGGCAGTATTGGCCCTTTAGCCTGAGGGAGTTTGTTGCCCCAGTGTAGGTGAATGCCAGGATAGGAAGACAGGAGTATGTGGGTGAGTGGGGAAGCACCCTCATAGTGGCAGGGGGAGGGAGGTAGCATGAGGGTTTTCCGAAGGTGAGACCTAGAAAGGGAAAAACATTTGAAATGTATATCCAAATTTTTGAAAATATCCCAAAAAAATTGAATAAAAGAAAAAAAGAAGTTCAAGAAAGAACTTTTTTCTACAAAGAAGAGATTAATTTTTGTACTTCCCATGAGGCTATTCATTTTTGCAATACTTCTTATTTTTTTAACTTTATTATGAATAGAAATTCTAAGCCAGATGTGGTAACACATGCCTTTAATCTGAGCACTCGGGATGTTGAAGCAGGGGATCTCTGTGAGTTTAAGACCTATCTGGTCTACAAATGGAATTCTAGATCAGACAGGACTATAGAGTTGACATTGTATTATAACAGAGTTAAAAAGAAAAAACAAAACAAAACAAACAAACAAACAAAAAACAGGTGTTCCATGTGAACATGGTCTCTAGTCTCCTAGTCACTTTTGTATTGTTGTAGTAAAAACCATGACCACAGAAAGTTATGAAAGAAAGTGTTTATTTAGGGCTTATAGTTTCGGAAGGTTAGAGTTCATGAACATCATGACAGGCAGCATTGTAGCAGGTAGACAGGCCTTGTGTTGGCTCAAAGGCCAATAGCTTATATCTTGAGATGGAACTAATGAGAAGGGGTTTGATTATCCCAAATCTTGCCTTAAGTGACACATCTTTTTGAATAAGGCAACATCTCCTAATTCTTCCCAAATATTTTCAACAACTGGAGACAAGGTTCAAACACACGAACCTATGGGAGCTGTTTTAACTCAAACTACACTTATGTACCATTCACTATATCCTTTTTTCATTTTTTTTAAATGTGCCGTACTAAGTAGAGAGGTTATAAGAACAGAATACATTTGATGCTTGCCTCTGTAAGAAATAACTAATAAAATATTTGCTCTTTCTCTTACACATGTCAAAGTATTTCCTGTGAATTTGTTATTGTAAGAGATGCATAATTCTAGCATAATTTGTAAGAATATGCCTTCATTTTTGAGACCAGAATGTTGAAGCTTCATTTACCAAGTATTCAGAAATTATGCTGAGTTGGCACTTGTTTGGCAGCCTGGTTTCAGTTGCTCTGTTGTAGAAACACTTATTCAATTTAGACAGCAGTACAGCCTATTCCAACATGGTATTTAAATAATATGGAAGCTTTTCAGAAAGAAAAATATAAAATCTGTATTTGTGTCAAAGTTAACTATACTAAATACTGATATACTGCTAAATAAATGGGACTAATTCTGTCTGCTGTTTTTCCTTTTTTCCGGGAGAATTTTTTTTTTATATTTTTATTTTCTATATTCTTTGTTTACATTCCAAATGATTTCCCCTTTCCTGGATCCCCCCCCCCCATATGTCCCATAAACCTTCTTCTCTACATCCATTCTCCAATCACCTCCCTCCTTCTTTTCTCTGTCCTTATATTTCCCTCCAATGCTAGACCAATCCTTTCCAGGATCAGGACATTCTCCATACTTCTTCATGGGAGTCATTTGTTATGCGATTTGTGCCTTGGGTATTCGGGCTAATTAATATCCACTTATCAGATATTGCATTCCATGTGTAATCTTTTGTGACTGGGTTATCTCACTTAGGATGATATTTTCCAGATCAAACCATTTGCCTAAAAATTTTGTGAATTAATTGTTTCTAATTGCTGAGTAGTATTCCATTGTGTAAATATACCACATTTTCTGTATCCATTCCTCCTTTGAGGGGCATCTGGGTTCTTTCTAGCTTCTAGCTATTATGAATAAGGCTGCTATGAACATAATGGAACATGTGTTTTTATTATGCCGGGGAATCCTTTGGGTATATGCCCAGGAGAGGTATAGCAGGGTCCTCCGGAAGTCTCATGTCCAGGTTTCTGAGGAACCACCGGACTGATTTCCAAAGTGGTTGTACCATCTTACAGCCCCACCAGCAGTGGAGGAGTGTTCCTCTTTCTCTACATCCTTGCCAACACCTGCTGTCTCCTGAGTTTTTGACCTTAGCCATTCTGACTGGTGTAAGGTGAAATCTGAGGGTTGTTTTGATTTGCATTTGACTAATGACTAATGATGTTGAGCACTTCTTAAGGTGCCTCTCGGCTATCCGAATTTCTTCAGGCGAAAATTCTTTGTTTAGATCAGTACCCCATTTTTAATAGGGTTATTTGGTGCCCTGGGGTCTAACTTCTTGAGTTCTTTGTATATATTGGATATTAGCCCTCTATCAGATGTAGGATTGGTGAATATCCTTTCCCAATTTGATGGTTGCCGTTTTGTCCTTTTAACAGTGTCCTTTGCCTTACAGAAACTTTGTAATTTTATGAGGTCCCATTTGTCAATTCTTGATCTTAGAGCATAAGCTATTGGTGATCTGTTCAAGAACTTTTCCCCCCCGTGCCCATGTCCTCAAGGGTCTTCCGCAGTTTCTTTTCTATTAGTTACAGTGTGTCTGGTTTTACATGGAGGTTCTTGATCCACTTGGAGTGAAGTTTAGTACATGGAGATAAGAATGGATCAATTTCCATTCTTCTGCATGCTGACCTCCAATTGAACCAGCACCATTTGTTGAAAAGGCTATCTTTTTTCCACTTGATGTTTTTGGCTCCTTTGTCGAAGATCAAGTGTCCATAGCTGTGTGGATTCATTTCCGGATCTTCAATTCTATTCCATTGGTCCACTTGTCTGTTACCTTGCCAATACCATGCAGTTTTTAACACTATTGCTCTGTAGTATTGCTTGAAGTCAGGGATACTGATTCCCCCAGAATTTCTTTTGTTGTTGAGAATAGTTTTAGCTATCCTGGGTTTTTTGTTATTCCAGATGAATTTGAGAATTGCTTTTTCTAACTCTGTGAAGAACTGAGTTGGGATTTTGATGGGGATTGCATTGAATCTGTAGATTGCTTTTGGCAAGATGGCCATTTTAACTATATTAATCCTGCCGATCCACGAGCATGGCAGAGTTTTCCATTTTCTGAGGTCTTCTTCGATTTCCTTCTTCAGAGACCTGAAGTTCTTGTCATATAGATTTTTCACTTGTTTGGTTAGAGTCACACCAAGATACTTTCTATTGTCTGTGGCTATTTTGAAGAGTGTCATTTCCCTAACTTCTTTCTCAGCCTGCTTATCCTTTGAGTATAGGAAGGCAACTGATTTGCTTGAGTTGATTTTATAACCAGCCACTTTGCTGAAGTTGTTTATCAGCTGTTGAGTTCTCTGGTGGAGGTTTTCGGGTCACTTAAGTAGACTATCATGTCATCTGCAAATAGTGATAATTTGACTTCTTCCTTTCCAATTTGTATCCCCTTGACCTCCTTATGTTGTCTAATTGCTCTAGCTAGAACTTCAAGTACTATATTGAAAAGATATGGAGAGAGAGGACAGCCTTGTCTAGTCCCTGATTTTAGTCAGATTGCTTCAAGTTTCTCTCCATTTAGTTTGATGTTGGCTACTGGTTTGCTGTATATTGCTTTAACGATGTTTAGGTATGGGCCTTGATCTGCCCAGGATCTTCTACCTTTCATTGTCTCAGGTGAAAAGTCTGCTGTGATTCTGATAGGTCTTCCTTTATATGTTACTTGGCCTTTTTCCCTTACTGCCTTTAATATTCTTTCTTTGTTTAGTACATTTGGTGTTTTGATTATTATGTGATAAGAGGTATTTCTGTTCTGGTCCAGTCTGTTTGGAGTTCTGTAGGCTTCTTGTATATTCATGGGCATCTCTTTCTTTAGGTTAGGGAAGTTTTCTTCCATAATTTTATTGAAGATATTTGCTGGCCCTTTAAGTTGTAAATCTTCACTCTCATCTATGTCTATAATCCTTAGGTTTGGTCTTCTCATTGTGTCCTGGATTTCCTGGATATTTTGGGTTACAAGCTTTTTGCATTTTGCATTTTCTTTAACTGTTGAGTCCATGGTTTCTATGGTATCTTCAGCATCTGAGATTCTTTCTTCTATCTCTTGTATTCTGTTGTTGATATTTGCATCTATGTCCCCTGATTTCTTCCAAAGTCTTTCTATCTCCAAAGTTGTCTCCCTTTGAGTTTTCTTAGTTGTTTCTACTTCTGATTTTAGATCCTGGATGGTTTTGCTTAGCTCCTTCACTTGCTTGTTTGTGCTTTCCTGTAATTCTTTAAGAGTTTTTTGTGTTTCCTCTTTCATGACCTCAGCCTGTTGACCAAAGTTCTCCTGTATTTCTTTAAGTGTTTTTTGCATTTCCTCCTTATTGGCTTTTGTATTCTCCTGGATTTCTTCCAATGATTTTTGTGTTTCTCTTGTAAGGGCTTCTAACTTTTGATCCATTTTCTCTGAATTTCTTAAGTATGTCCTTCATGTGTTCCTGTACCAGCATCATGACCAGTGATTTTAAATCCAAATATTATTTTACTGGTGTGATTAGGTATCCAGTACATGCTGAAAAAGGAGAATTGGGTTCAGATGCTGCCTTATTGCCTTGATTTCTATTAGTGACATTCCTGCGTTTGCCTTTTAGTTCTCACTGGTGTTAGTTGGTCTTGTCAATGCTGGACTCACCAGTGCAAGCAGCCTCTTCCCAGGTGGCCTTTGGTGCACAGCTGACCTCCTGCAGTGCCTGGAGACAGGGTGTTGTGGCCCAGGCTGTTCAGATCCCGAAGCAGACACCTGAAGGCTCCCGCCGGGCCTGCTGGACTCACCAGAGCACACTGACTCCTCCCAGCCGGCCTCCTGGATGCCCCTCTTGTGTCTTGCAGGACCTGGAGATGTGGTGTTGCAGTCCAGGCTGTTCTGGATCCCGAAGTGGAGATCTGAGGGCTCCCGCCAGAGGCCTCAGGACTCGAGAATTATTTTTATTAATTATTTTATATACTCCATATTTCATTCCCCACCATGCTAACCCCTGTCCACCATTCGATTGTTCTATATCTCATACTTCCTCCCCTCCTCCTGTCTCCATGTGGATGTCCCTATCACCCACCCTACCTGACCTCTAAACTCTGTGGGGCCTACAGTCTCTTGAGGGTTAAGTTCATCATCTTGAATGGACACAGACCCAGCAGTCCTCTATTGTATGTGTGCTAGGGGCTGCATATCAGCTGGTGTATGCTGCCTGTTTGGTGTTTGAGAGATCCCCGGGGGTCCAGATTAACTGAGACCACTGGTCCTCTTACAGGGTCACCTTCAGCTTCATTCAACCTTCCCCAATTCAACAGCAGGGTTCAGCTGCTTCTGTCCATTGGTTGGGTGCAATTATCTGCAACTGACTCTTTCAGTTGTTCGTTGGGTATTCCAGAATGCTGTCATGCTAGGTCCCTTCATTGTAACCTCAGTAATAGTGTTAGGCCTTGGGACCTCCCCTTGTGTTTGATCCCACTTAAGAGTCTGCAGACTTTCTTTTTCTCGGGCTCCTCATAATTTACATCCCTGTAATTTTTCAGACTGGAACAACTATGGTCAGAGTTATGGCTGTGGGATAACCCCCCCCCCCCATTTGAAGCCCTGTCTTCCTGCTGGAGGTAGGCTCTATAAGGTCACTCTCCCTACAGTCAGGCATTTCATCTAAGGTCCCTCCATTTTAGTCCTGTGAGTCTCTCAACTCCCAGGTCTCTCTTGCATTCTGTAGGGTCCCCTCAACTTCCTATCTCCCAAGGTTACCTGTTTCCATTCTTTCTGCTGACCCTTAGGGCTTTAGTCCTTTTCCCTCCCACAATGTCAAGTCAGGTTCCTCTCTCCCCCCTCTCCTCTGCCTCCTCTTTTTTTCCTCCCAGTCCCTCCCCCCTCCCCACTTGTGATTACTTTCTTCTCCCTCATAAGGGGGACTGAAGTATCCTCACTTGGACACTTTAGGTTGCTGAAGTTTTTGAGCTCTGTATCTCAGGTATTCTGTACTTTTGGGGGGGGGGAGGGAGCTAGTATCCACATAATAGTGAGTACATACCATGCATGTCTTTTGGGGCCTGAGTTACCTGACTCAGGAAGGTATTTTCTAGTTCCATCTATTTGCCTGTAAAATGCAGGGTGTCCTCCTCATTCTTAATAGTCAAATAGTATTCCACTGTGTAGATGAACCACATTTTCTCCATGGGATATCTAGGTTGTTTCGAGGTTCTGGCTATCACAAATAAGGCTGCTGTGAACATAGTGGAAGTCCCTGTGGCATGGTGGAGCATTTTTTGGGAATATTCCCAAGAGTGGTATAGCTGGGTCTTCAGGAAAAATTATTTCCAATTTTCTGAGGAACCTCCAGATTGATTTCCAGAGTAGTTGTACTCACTTGCAATCCCACCAGCAGTGGAGGAGTGTACCTCTTTTTCCACATCTTAACAATAAAAGAATGGCTAGGGGAATCACCCTCCCATATTTCAAGCTTTACTACAGAGCAATAGTGATAAAACTGCCTGGTATTGGTACAGAAACAGACAGTTTGATCAATGGAATAGAACTGAAGACCCAGAAATAAAACTACACACTTACAGACACTTGATCTTTGACAAAGAAGCCAAAAATATACAATGGAAAAAAGAAAGCATCTTCAGTAAATGCTGTTGGTCTAACATTATCTGTAAGTAGAAAAATGAAAAGATACCTATATTTGTCAACTTGCTCAAAGCTTAAGTCCAAATGGATCAAGAACCTCATCATAAAACCGGATACACTAAATCTAATGGAAGAGAAAGTGGGAAAGAGCTTTGAATTCTTTGGCACGTGGGAAACTTCCTAAACAGAACGCTAATGGCTCATCTCTACAATCAAGAAATGGTAAATGGGATCTCATGAAACTGGAAAGCTTCTGTAAGGCAAAGGACATAGTCAATAAGACAAATCAGCAACCTACAGAATGGAAAAATATCTTCACTAATCCCACATCAGAGAGAAGGCTAATATCCAAAGTTTATAAAGAATTCAAAAAGCTAATCCCAGAAAAAAAAATCAAAAGTGGGGTATAGATTTAAACCAAGATTTCACAACTGAGAAATCTCTCGAATGGGTGAGAAGCACCTAAAAAATGTTCAAAGTCCTTAGTGATCAGAGAAATGCAAATCAAAACAACCCTGAGATTCCACCTTACACCAATCAGAATGGCTAGGATCAAAACCTCAGTTGACAACACATGTTGGAAAGAATGTGAAAAAAGAGGAAGACTCCTTCATTGCTGGTGGGAATGAAAATTGGTACAACCATTCTGGAAATCAATCTGGAGGTTCCTTAGAAAATTGGAAATAGTTCTTCCTGAAGACCCAGCTATAGCACTCTTGGGAATATAACCCCCTCCAAATGCCCCACAACATCACAGGGGCACATGTTCCACTATGTTTATGGCAGTGTTATTTGTCATAGCTAGAAGCTGGAAACAACTTAGATGGCCCATGACAGAAGAATGGATACAGAAAATTTTGTTCATTAAGAAAATAGAATACTACTCACCTATTAAGAAGGAGGACATCCTGAGTTGAGCAGGCAAATGGATGGAACTAGAAAATATCTGCTGTTTTTCTTATAAATCCTGATAAACTCAGTATCATTTGCTTGTCTTCCTTTGAACTACTCAACTCATGCCTGTGCAGTAGTAACTAACAGGCAGATCTTGTCTTTTAAAATTAGTCATTTGTTTATTTATTCATATTGATTCCATCAAGTTTCAAAACACATCCCTAGTACTTTTTTGTAATCTTAAAAGTACTTGCCTGCTTAGTTGATTCTACTTACCTATTTTTCATATATTTATGTATTTTTATTTATCTGTCATTTTTTTTGGTATAACAAAAATATGTTGGCTGCCAGTCCTTTCTGTTGGGGCAGACACTTGGCTGCTCTGCTCCAGTGAAGACACCATCTCCTGATCCATCCTAGAGAACCCACACTCAGAGCAGTTGGTAAGAATACCCTCCCATCTCTGGAGTCCCAAAAAAAGTCTCCCTTTTGCTGGGGGGTGGGGCCCAGCAGACTCACCACCCATCAACCACTAAACCTTCACCCTCCCGAATACCACTCCCCGTCAGTTCTTTTCGCCACTTCTCCTTCAGGTCCCTCCACAGGAGTATGGAGAGGCCTGAGAGCACACAGGCCCAGAAGATTCTGGGCAGATGTTATACAGACCCTAAAGGAACAAAAACCTAGTATACTATACCCAGCAAAACTCTTAATTACCATAGAAAGAGACCAAGGTATTCCATGACAAAAACAAACTGACACAATATCTTTCCACAAATCCAGCCCTTCAAAGGATAATGAATGGAAAACACCAACAAAAGGAGGGAAACTGCACACTAGAAAAATCAAGAAATTAATCTTCTTTTAACAAACTAAAAAGAAAAGAGCTACATAAATGTAACTCTACCTCTAATAACAAAAATCACTAATAACAAAAAAAGGAAACAACAGTCACTTTTCCGTAATATCTCTTAATATTAATGGTCTCAATTACCCAATTAAAAGACATAGACTAACAGACTGGATACCTAAGCAGGAACCAATATTTTGCCACAAAAAGGAAACTCATCTCAGGCAGAAAGACAAACACTAACTCAGAGTAAAAGGGTGGAAAACAATTTTTCAAACAAATGGTCCCAAGAAACAAGCTAGTGCAGCCATTATAATATTGAATAAAATTGAATTTCAACCTAAAGTAATGAAAAAAGATAAGGAAGGACACTTCATACTGATCACAGGAAAAATCTACCAAGATTAACTCTCAATTCAGGATGTGTGTGCTCCAAATACAAGGACACCAATATTCCTGAAAGAAACTTTACCAACTGTCAAAGCACACGTTGCACCCCACACAAGTGGGAGACCTCAACACCCCACTCTCATCATTGGACACATCAGGGAAACACAAACTAAACAGAAAAACAGTGAAACTAACAGAAGTTTTGAACCAAATGGATTTAATAGATAACCATAGAACATTTTATCCTAAAACAAAAGAATATACATTCTTCTCAGCACCTCTTGGTACTAGACAAGGCTGTGACTCTCTCCATACCTGTTCAATATAGTACTCAAAGTCTTAGCCAGAGCAATTAGACAACAAAAGGAGGCCAATGGGATTGAAATTGAAAAGGAAGTAGTCAAACAATCACTATTTGGAGATGATATGACAGTTTCCTTAAGTGACCCCAAAAACTCCATCAGAGAACTCCTAAACCTTATTTTAAAAACCTCTGCAAAATGGCAGGATATAAAAATAACTGAAATCAATAGCCTTCCTATACTCACAAGACAAAGAGGCTGAGAAAGAAATTAGGGAAATGACACCCTTCACAATAGTCACAAATATCTTCGTTTGACTCTACCCAAGCAGGTGAAAGATCTGTATGAAAAGAACTTTAGGGCTGGAGAGATGGCTCAGTGGTTAAGAGCACCAACTGCTCTACCAGAGGTCCTAGGTTCAAATCCCAGCAACCACATGGTGGCTCATGATCATCTGTAATGAGATCTGATGCCCTCTCTGGTGTGTCTGAAGACAGTGACAGTGTACTTATTATATAATAAATAAAATATATAAATCTTAAAATAAAAGAACTTCAAGTCTCTGAAGAAAGAAATTGAAGAAGACTTCAGAAGATGGAAAGATCTCCCATGCTCATGAATTGGCAGGGTTAATATAGTAAAAATAGCCATCTTGCCTAAACAATCTACAGATTCAATGCAATCCCCATCAAAATTCCAACTCAATTCTTCATAGACTATCAAGGACCAAGAGTATCAAGGACCTCCACATAAAACCAGATACACCGAAGCTTATAGAGGAGAAAGTGGGGAAGCGCCTTGAACATATGAGCACAGGGGAAATTTCCTGAACAGAAAACCAATGACTTATACTCTAAGAACAAGAATTGACAAATGAAACCTCATAAAACTGCAGATCTTCTGTAAGGCAAAGAACACTGTCAATAGGACAAAATGGGAACCAACAGAGTGGGAAAAGCTTTTTTATTTTTTACTAATCCTACATCTGGTAGAGGGCTAATATCTAATATATACAAAGAACTCAAGATGTTAAACTCCAGAGAGTCAAATAACCGTATTAAAATAGGGTGCAGAGCTAAACAGAGAATTCTCAACGGAGGAAACTCAAATGGCTGTGAAGCACCTAAAGAAATGACCAACATCCTTAGTTATCAGGGAAATCCAAATCAAAACAACCCTGAAATTCCACCTCACACCGGTCACAATGGCTAAGATGAAAAACTTAGGCGACAGCAGATACTGGCAAGGATGTGGAGAAAGAGGAATACTCCTCCATTGTTGGTGGGATTGTAACCTGGTACATCCACTTTGGAAATCAGTTTGGCAGTTCCTCAGACAATTAGACATACCTGACGACGCAGCTATTCCACTCCTGGGCTATATGCTTCTAGGCTGGAGCATCCCAGAAGATGCTCCAATATGTAATAAGGACACATGCTCCACTATATTAATAACAGCCTAATTTATAATAGCCAGAAGCTGGAAAAAACCAGATGTCCTTCAACAGAGGAATGGATACAGAAAATTTGGTATATTTACACAATGAAGTACTACTTAGATATTAACAACAATGAATCCATAAAATTCTTAGGCAAATGGATGGAACTAGAAAGTATCATCCTGTGTGAGATAACCCAATCACAAAAGAACACACATTGTATGCACTCATTGATAAGTGGACATTAGTCCAAAAGGTCAGAATAAACAAGATACAATTCATAGACTACAAGAAGCTCAAGAAGAAGGAAAACAGAAGTGTGGTTCTTTGGTTTTTCTGAGAAAGAGAACTGAATATAGGAGTAATTATGGAGACAAAGTGTAATGCAGAGACTGAAGGCAAGGCTATCCAGAGACTGTCCTACCTGGAGAGTCATAGAGTCACCAAACCATGACACTATCATGGATGCCAAGACATGCTTGCTGAAAGGAGCCTGTTATGGCTGTCTCTCTAGAGGCTCTGCCAAGATCCTTACAGATAGAGGTAGATGCTAGCAGCCAACCATTGGACTGAGTGTGGGGTTCCTAATGGAGGAGTCAGAGGGAGGACTGGAGGATCTGAAGAGGTTTGCAACCTCATGGGAAAGATGATGATGTTGGCCAATTAGACCCTCCAGGGCTCCCAGGGACTAAGGCATCAACCAAGGAATGCACATTGTTCCTAGCAATTGTGATGGAGGAATGTCTTGTTGGTCATTGGTGGGAGGAGAGGTCCTTTGCCCTATGAAGACTCGATAGATATCCCAGAGTGGGGAAATAGGGGGTAGTGGTGGTAGTAGTGTGTTGGGAGAGGCGCATTTTCTTGGAGGTAGGGTGAGGGAGGATGGGTTGGGAGTTTTCTGGGAGGGGGAGAAACTGGGAAAGGGTATAACATTTGAAATGTAAATGAAGAATGTATTCAATAAAGTCTTGGAATTGATGATGCCAGTAACAATATGTGGAATAATAAGTAGAGAAAACAAGCCACAGAAAAGTTATACATATGTGTGCTGTAAGTATAAATATATATGTGTCAATACACACACACATATATTATTCAAGATGAAATGCCTAATAGATCTGTATACTAGTTTCATTTCTTTTTTCTTTTTCTTTCATGTCTTTCTTATTATAAAATACCTGTTCCATAAACAACTAAGTAGAGAAAAGTGTTATTTTAGGTCATAATCCTATCTGACACTGCTATCAGGGTTTCAGAGAACTGTTCATTTCACATCCCTCGTGAAGAGCAGTGAGAAATGAATTTACACACTCACTCAACTTGATTTCTTCAATCCTATCAGTTCAAAACCCAGTACCTAGGGAATGGTTCTACCCATAGTGGACAAGACGTCCCCAAATCAATTAAGTTAAGGCAATCCTTTGCCCACAGGCCCACAGGTCAACCCAATACAGACAATATGTCATTGAGACTCTACCCAGGTAATTTCTATGCTATGCTGTGACAAATTCACTGACAAAAAGCATAGTGGATTTACTTGGCTCACAATTCTGTGTTCTAGTCCATGATTTTTGAGAAGTCAAGGCAGAGAAAAAAGAGCAGAGAGAAATGGATGCACCCATATTGTTCAACAGCTATTTCTCTGCATGTGCTTAATTACATTTTGTCATTCATACAAAGTTCAAAGCCCACCTTATGAAATGGTGCTGCTTAAATTGAAAGTCAATATCCTCAGTGCACTAATCATGATAGTCCCCATGAACATGATTGGATAGCAATCAGATTGAGGCAATCCCTTGTTTAGGCTCTCTCCTCAAGTAATTCTAGACTGTCAGATTGGCAGTTAACCATCATAGCCTGTGAAGGGAAAAATACCTTAAACAAAATATTTAATTTGAAATGAAGGAAATAATAGAACACAAACTAGAACCAACAAAAGACCATTGATGGTATCTAAACACCATAGAATACAAAAACAAAAATATAAAACAGTAGCAAGCTGTTTTGTTTTGTGTTTTACCATATACACAGGGAAAATTATTTCAATCAAGGAGGAAGAGAATGTACCAATAGACATTAATTAATTTGTTCAATAATTACCAATAGAACCACTGAAGTTTACCAATTAATCTTTTTGAGAAAATATAAACACAATACAGAGAATACCATACAATTAATTCAGATATTTCTATTATATCAAACAATGGTTAGCTCGTTGATATAGACAACAGTTGGAATGTGTACCTGTCTTAGTCAGGGTTTGTATTCCTGCACAAACATCATGACCAAGAAGCAAGGAAAGGATTTATTGAAGTTACACTTCCATGCTGCTGTTCATCACTAAAGGAAGTCAGGACTGAAACTCAATCTGGTCAGGAAGCAGGAGCTGATGCAGAGGCCATGGAGGGATATTTCTTACTAGCTTGCTTCCCCTGACTTGCTCAGCCTGCTCTCTTATAGAACCTAAGAATATCAGTCCAGAGATGGTACCATCCACAAGGGGCCCTGCCCCCTTGATCACTAATTGAGAAAATGTCCCACAGCTGGATCTCATGGAGGCTCATCTCCAACTGAAGCTCCTTTCTCTGTATAATACCAGCCTGTGTCAAGTTGACACACAAAACCAGGCAGTATAGTATATAACTCTTTCATTATATTTCTTTGAAAATTTTTAGAAGTGCTTGTTCTTCTGACTTTGATTTTAGAGAGTTTAAAGACTAATTATTAATCTTCACCATTCTCACCGGTGTAAGGTGAAATCTCAAGGTTGTTTTGATTTGCATTTCCCCAATGACTAATGATGTTGAGCATTTCTTAAGATGCTTCTCAGCCCTCCGAATTTCTTTAGGTGAAATTTCTTTGTTAAGATCTGCACCCCATCTTTTAATAGGTTTATTTGGTTCCCTGGGGTCTAACTTCTTGAGTTCTTTGTATATATTGGATATTAGCCCTCTATTGGTTGTAGGGTTGGTAAAGATCTTTTCCCAATTTGTTGGTTGCCAATTTGTCCTTTTGATGGTGTCCTTTGCCTTACAGAAACTTTGTAATTTTATGAGGTCCCATTTGTCAATTTTTGATATTAGAGCATAAGCTATTGATGTTCTGTTCAGGAACTTTCCCCATGTACCAATGTCCTCAAGAGTTTTCCCCAGGTTCTTTTCTAATAACTTCAGTGTGTCTGGTTTTACGTGGAGGTCCTTGATCCATTTGGAGTTGAGCTTAGTACAAGGAGATAAAAATGGATCTATTTGAATTCTTCTGCATGCTGACCTCCAGTTGAACCAGCACCATTTGTTGAAAAGGCTATCTTTTTTCCACTGGATGTTTTCAGCCCCTTTGTCGAAGATCAAGTGGCCATAGGTGTGTAGGTTCATTTCTGGATCTTCAATCCTATTCCATTGATCTGCCTGCCTGTCACTGTACCAATACCATGCAGTTTTTAACACTATTGCTCTGTAATATTGCTTGAAGTCAGGGATACTGAATCCCCCAGAATTTCTTTTATTGTTGAGAATAGTTTTAGCTATCCTGGGTTTTTTGTTATTCCAGATGAATTTAAGAATTGCTGTTTCTAACTCTATGAAGAACTGAGTTGGGATTTTGATGGAGATTGCTTTGAATCTGTATATTGCTTTTGGCAAGATACCCATTTTAACTATATTAATCCTGCCATCCACGAGCACGGCAGATTTTTCCATTTTCTGAGGTCTTCTTCCATTTTCTTCTTCAGAAACTTGAAGTTCTTGTCATATAGATCTTTCACTTGTTTGATCAGAGTCACACCAAGGTACTTTATATTGTTTGTGACTATTGTGAAGGGTGTCATTTCCCTAATTTCTTTCTCAGCCTGCTTATCCGTTGAGTATAAGAAAGCTACTGATTTGCTTGAGTTGATTTTGTAACCTACCACTTTGCTGAAGTTGTTTATCAACTGTAGGCATTCTCTGGTGGAGTTTTTGGGTCACTTAAGTAGACTATCATATCATTTGCAAATAGTGATAGTTTGACTTCTTCCCTTTGACTTCCCTTATGTTGTCTAATTGCCCTAGCTAGTACCTCAAGTACAATATTGAAAAGATAAGGAGAGAGGGGTCAGCTTTGTCTAGTCCCTAATTTTAGTGGGATTGCTTCATGTTTCTCTCCATTTAGTTTGATGTTGGCTACCAGTTTGCTGTATATTGCTTTTACTATGTTTAGGTATGGGCTTTGAATTCCTGTTCTTTCCAAGCCTTTAAGCATGAAAAGATGTTGAATTTTATCAAATGCTTTTTCAACATCCAATGAAATGACCATGTGGATTTTTTTCTTTGAGTTTGTTTATGTAGTGGATTGCATTGATGGATTTCCGTATATTGAACCACCCCTGCATCCCTGGGATGAAGCCTACTGGAGGTGTTGGCAAGGATGTGAAGAAAGAGGAACACTCCTCCACTGCTGGTGGGAATGCAAACTGGTACAACCACTCTGGAAATCAGTGTGGCGGTTCCTCCAAAAACTGAGCACATCACTTCTGGAGGACCCTGCTTTGCCACTCCTGGGCATATACCCAGAGGATTCCCCAGCATGTAATAAGGATACATGCTCCAATATGTTCATAGCAGCCCTATTTATAATTGCCAGAAGCTGGAAAGAACACAGGTATCCCTCAACAGAGAAATGAATACAAAAAATGTGGTATATATACACAATGGAGCCATTCAGCCATTAGAAACAATGAATTCATGAAATTCTTAGACAAATGGATGGAGCTGGAGAACATCATCCTAAGTGAGTTAAGCCAGTCTCAAAAGATCAATCATGGCATGCACTCACTGATAAGTGGATATTAGCCTAGAAACTTGGAATACCCAAGACATAATTCACATATCAAATGATGTCCAAGAAGATCTGAGGAGTAGCCCCTGGTTCTGGAAAGGCTTAGTGCAGCACTATAGGGCAATACCAGAACAGGGAAGTGGGAAGGGGTGGATGGGGGAACAGGGGGACGGAAGAGGCCTTATAGGACTTTCGGGGAGTGGGGAGCCAGAAAAGGAGAAATCATTTGAAATGTAAATAAAAAATATATCAAATTAAAAAAATAAAAGAAAAGAAAAAAAAGACTAGTTATAATGTCCACAGGGCTTTATTTGAAAGTAGCCTTATACCCACAGATAAAACATATAAATATAAATCATTGCATCTTTTTTTTGCCAGTGTTCAATATTAGTTTAGCTCACCTGACTTCAAAAAACAAGTACACACCAAATTTAGAACTGCTCGATGTGTCTTTACAGGACACCTGTGACTATGAGTCTGCTTTCATAGGTATATGTTTCAAGTAGCTTTCCCAATTGTTATATGGCTTATATAGATTAGAGAACAAGAATGGTAGTGAAAAGTGAAATAAGAGATATTTGCTACAACAACAAAGAACGCCTTGCCAGTGCAAACAACAAATAATTCAAAGAAATTATGGTCCTAAAAGTAAAAACAAGAGAAAAATTTAAACAAACTCATACTTTTAATGATCATGTGTATTTAGTACTCTGTGTAGCACGAAAGAGATGGTAACCATGGTATTCCTCTGAACAGTATCATTCAGGGAGTCATCCTTTTTTCTTCAAATTTTCTTATTCAGGAATTTACAATAATATAGTATTTTATAGACTTCATAAAATATAACTTAAATGTATTATACTATGCAGTTATAGATTTATTTTTAATATATTTTTCTGTAAATTCTTTATAATGTATGTAAAGGCATAGAACAGCATGGCTATATAAAGAATAAAAAGGTATTTGTCACTTATTTCTCAAGTTTGCATTGAAGTATAATTGCATACTGAAATACTGTTAACATTGTAATTGGTATGTATACTTCCATTTGTGCAGGGATTCCTGTGTGAGCTGAAGTCCATACCTGCCTGTATGTAACTGTGGAGGTTTGAAGTTAACCTCAGATATCTTCCTCAATCATGTTTCAGTTTACTTACTAACAAAAAGCCTCTCACTCAGCCAGAAGCTTGCTAATTCTGGTTCTTCCTGCTAGCCATCTTGCTCCTGGGATCTCTGCTTCTGCCTTCTATGTTGGAGGATAACAGGTATCTAATATACCTGCCCAGTATTTATATGAGTTCCAGGAATCTGGTCTCCACACTTGTCTGGAAGAAGCTTTATTCACTGAGCTCTTTTGTTAATGCCTTAGGTTAATGTATGTCATCTATTTTTAATCAACACTGCTTCTGTAACAATACCTCTCTTGGTAAAGGAATGAAAAACAACTAAACGTTTGCTGAATATAACATAAAAGCAAATTATCTGAATCTCAAAACCACATTGTTCCTCTCAATGCTGCTCTTCCTCATTATTGGGTATTAGAATTGCTCAAAAGGTACTCAAATTAATAGAGAAGACAGGCAAGTAAAAAATGACAATTCAGTATAAAAGTGCATTCTACACTTTGTTATGTTGGTTTTTGAGAGGCATATCTAATTCAGAAAGATTTGTTAGAAAGACTTCCTGAAGGTAAAAGAATAGGAAGTGAGATCAGGCCAATCAGCAAGAATTGATTAGAAGACCATGGCAGAGAGGTATTTTCAGCAAGAGAGTGAAGTATCTTTCTAAAAAGGAAAGTATTCAGGAAATGGATATTTCTTATGTGGAGGAATAGGGAGGCAAACCAGATTTCATTATACAACATTTCACATACCATGTTATCAAATTTCAAAATACTGGTAGCTGTAGCCACTAGAGAATCTCAGAGAGTAGCCTTAATAGCAAATACATTTCAACAGCAGCAAGGTACAAAGATTCAGGTAAAGAATCTCTATACATCTAGAGCAACATATCAGAAAATCAGAGGATTCAAGATCATCTGAAAGAAAAACTAACTTTAGAGAAGATAGAAGCAGAAATGAGATATTAAATTAAAGAAGAGATGTTAAAGGAGTATGTAAACAGCATATGTGCATGTTACAATTCAAGAAGGGGTGAATTTTTGCACTGTAGAATCTGGTACAAATGAGTTCAAATATCTACAGTTTTAAATATATGTACATGATCATCCTGAAGAACATAAATTCTGTAAAGCAGAGTTCCTTTATTTAGTTTTGTTAATGCTATTTGCTTAATCTCTATAAGCTATTACCTATATTTTTTTAAAAAACAACTTGAATCTGTTGCCATGAGAACTTTTTCTTAAATGCACCTTATTTGAATCCACTTATTTGGTCTTCTTGCTTTCAATATTGTATCCTTCTATATTCTATATTTTCCAAAACAGCCATATTTATCTTTAACACAAAGGAAGGTACCAAGTGTGTTGACTGTATCTTGTATCCGTAGCACATGGGAGGCTGAAGAAAGAGGATTTACATGAGATCATGCCAGCCTTACCTGAAGGGTGAGGTCAAAGCTAACATGCGCTACACAGTAAACCTTTTCTCTTATCTTAAAAACGAAGAAAGAAAGAAAGAAAGAAAGAAAGAAAGAAAGAAAGAAAGAAAGAAAGAAAGAAAGAAAGAAAGAAAGAAAGAAAGAAAGAAAGAAAGAAAGAAAGAAAGAAAGAAAGAAGGAAGGAAGGAAGGAAGGAAGGAAGGAAGGAAGGAGGGAGGGAGGGAAGGAGGGAGGGAAGGAGGGAAGGAGGGAAGAAAGAAAGGAGGAAAGGAAGGAACAAGAAATAAGCAAATAGAAGTGAAAGGTAGGCAAACAATGTTTTCACTTTTAAAATGTCCTCAGTATAGGTGATGCATAAAAGGGAGTAAGAGTCTATCAAGGAGACCACTGTGTTACTATAGTAGACAAGCAGGTGATTTGATTCAGAAGTGATTGGATTATAGAGACAGAGGTACACAGATATTGAAGAGACTGTTTTAAATGATGTAAGATGGGAAGATGTATGGGGAATAATATCTTTGTCTCTACTTTGTTTTACAGTGTACAAAAATATCAAAAAGGAAATGAATTTAAGTTTGGTCTGCATACATACACTTATGTATGAATAGGTGATGTCATAGAATACACATGCTGATATACAGAGAAGTAGTAGAATCTATAAGTAAATAAAATTCATTACAGAGTTCTGAGAAAACCAAGGTGCCCAAAACCCAAAAACAATGACAACCCATAGTTTTAAGAACTACAAAGCAGCTCAAATGCTTCATTATGTAGAGCAAGAAAGAAAATGAAGTCAGAGGAGGACTCCTAGAGTTTAGTGAAGTGAATGTTACTAAGAGCATGTGTATTGGTTTCCCCATGAAGCAATAGACATGAAAGTGAAGAATAGGTTGATTAGTAAGTGTAAGCTGAGGATAAGTGAATATAAATAAAACTAAGATAGAGTTTGTGTAGATTAAAGGAGGAAAAGGGTGTGTATAAGTGAAGGGCCTTCAAGGGACACAAGTCACACAAGAAAATAATGCATATTATTCTCTCATCTGGCAGTACCCAAGCATAATTACATATTTATTAGATTATTTCCAATATGTTATAAACAATATACTTAGGACCATTCTTGTTTCCATATAGTAGGATATCACCAAGCCTCCTAAATCCATTCTTTACAGGAATTTGAGAAACTCTGCTGGATTGGATAATTGGTTTTGGTTTACAATAATATAAAGTGTTAAAGCAAGCAAGGATTTATTTTTATTATAGTATTTTATATTTTTTCTATCATGTACTATTTTGTGGATGCATTTAAACATATTTCATATTGAGGTAGAGAGATGGTTCAATGATTCAGAGCCCTCGTAACTCCTTAAAAGGACTTCAGCTAGGTTGCTAACACCAACTCTATGGTATAGGATACCCGCTTCTGACCTCCTCGGGTGTGTCACACACACATAAACAAACATTTTATAATCTTAAAAAAAGTTGAAAGTCTGGCCAGATGTTTCCATGGGTAAAGGTGTTTGTGTAAATGCTTGATAGTTTTAATATCTTGCCAGGATCTGTGTGCTTTTGGTTACTTTATTGGGTTTTTTACTTACCACCCTTCACCCTAATCCCTTCAATTCCTCCCAACACTAGGATGGCAACAAAGGTAAGAGGGGTAAAGGGGCATAGATTTTTAGACAAATTACTGTGGATTAGGGGCATCAAGTTCCTTGGGGCAAGTGTGGTCCTCAGGATATCTCCAACCAGCAACAAGCAACAAACAGCAATCCAGCAATCCAGCAAACAGCAGGAACCAGCAACAGCCAGGGCAGCAGTAGGAGAGCAGCAGCCACTGCAGCCTCTCAGGGCTCTGGCAATTTTATCAAGAATCCTCAGATTTCCAAATATAAACTATCCTCATACCCCTGCCAGAGCCCAAGACAAATCGTAGTTGTTGTAAACAATTTGAAACTGTGCCTTATCCCACACCTGGGACTGAAACAAAAACACATTCCCATTTCATAACTGGATTTTCATAGAAACCCAAACTTTCACTAAAAGGATCTATCAAGAAGTTATCCTCTGTTTACCACTTGGGTACCCTGGCACACTGGTTTCTACACACACACACACACAAACACAATCAAATAAAAATTTAAAAATCCTTACACCTTTATATACCTTTGCAGCTGCACTGAATGTCACCTACAATATATTTCAATGCAGTTTCTAAACAAAAACCAAGGACAACTCACTTACAGTTGTGATTAACAGCATATATAATAGAATAGGAACTATTCACAGCAAGTTAAGAAGAATAGAGAGTGCTGAGGAAAAGGTTGCAGCTAAAAAGAAAGCAACATGAAAGGTGCCTTCAACTGTTAATTCCAACATAAATCACATCCATCAAAATATTAACATGAATTTGAAAATTGTGATTCTTAAGAAAGAACTTCTTCTAAAACAATCCTGTGGTCTGATAAGAGACATCTTTTTCCAAGCTTTGTAGAGAGGAAATCAAACCTTCATTTCTTGAGATGGCTTTTATTCCGCTTTCTTTTCATTTTTGTGTATAGTTACATTCCAGAGAATTGATACTCTAACATACATATTATGCAAAATCAAAATGCTATTTAATATCTACATGTAATGCGTACTTGCTGGTCAGAATTTATATTCAAGGCAATATGGCTATGGATAGCTAAGCATATGGCCTTCTATTTGCTGGCATTTAAGCTGGTCAATAAATAACACTCTTGTTTTCTCTCATGTTAAAAACCAGTTGAGATATAAACACTGAATTGGGAGAGACGGAGCTAAATGTTTTGACTTATTTATTTTCCTAATAAATTCTCATCAAAGCACACAAAGATCCAACAAAGAAAGAGAAGTTCAGACCAATTTTCCTTATAAATATTGATGCAAAAATACTCAATAAAATTGTTGCCAAACAAATCCAAGAACACATCAAAACAATCATTCACCACAATCAAGTAGGCTTCATCCCGGGGATCCAGGGATGGTTCAATATACAGAAATCCATCAATGTAATGCACTACATACACAAACTCAAAGAAAAACAGAACACATGGTCATTTCATTAGATGTAAAGAAAACATTTGAAAAAATTCAGCATCCTTTCACATTAAAAGTCTAGGAAAAATCAGGAATTCCAGGCCCATACTTAACATAGCAAAAGTAATATACAGCAAACCAGTAGCCAACATCAAAATAAATGGAGAGAAACTTGAAGCAATGCCACTAAAATCAGGAAATAGACAAGGCTGCCCTCTCTTCCACATCTATTCAATATAGACAACAAAAGGAGGTCAAAGGAATACAAATTGGAAAGGAAGAAGTCAAACTGTCATTATTTGCAGATGATATGATAGTATACTTGAGCAAAAAACTCCACCAGAGAATATCCTACAGCTGATAAACAACTTCATTAAAGTGGCCGGATATAAAATTAGCTCAAACAAATCAGTAGCCTTCCTATACTAAAAGGATAAAAAGGCTGAAAAAGAAATTAGGGAATCAATACCCTTCACAATATTCACAAACAATATAAAGGATCTTGGTGTGACTTAACCAAATAAGGGAAAGATCTGTATGGCAAGAATTTCAAGTCTCTGAAGAAAGAAATCAAAGAAGACCTCAGAAGATGGAAAGATCTTCCATGCTCATGAATTGTCAGGATTAATATAGTAAAACTGGGCATCTTGCCAAAAGCAGTATCAGATTCAATGCAATCCCCATCAAAATTCCAACTCAATTCTTCATGGAGTTAGAAAGAGCAATTCTCAAATTCATCTTGAATAACAAAAAACTCAGGATAGCTAAAACTATTCTCAACAATACAAGAACCTCTGGGGGATCAGTATCCCAGACTTCAAGCAGTACTACAGAGCAATAGTGGTAAAAACTGCATGGTATTGGTACAGTGACAGGCAAGTTGATCAATGGAATAGAATTGAAGACCCAGAAATTAACCTACACACCTCTAGTCACTTGATCATTGAAAGGAGCTAAAACCATTCAGTGAAAAAAAGATAGCCTTTTCAACAAATGGTGCTGTTTCAACTGGAGGTTAGCATGCAGAAGAATGCAAATTGATTCATTGTTGTCTCCTTGTACAAAGTTCAAGTCTAAGTGGATCAAGGACCTTTATATAAAACAATATATGCAGAAACTAATAGTAAAGAGAGTGGGGAAGAACCTCAAGCACATGGACAGAGGAAATTTTCCTGAACAGAATATCAACAGCTTATGCTCTAAGATCAAGAATTAGCAAATGGGACCTCATAAAATTTCAGTTTTTATAAGGCAAAGGACACTGTCAATAGGACAAATGCCATGGACTGACCCAGCTGGGGGAGTCACGAGCGAGGGAAAACGAGGGCTTTGGTACTCAGGAAGGTGAGGTAATGACAGACAGACACACCAGAGAGCTATTTGAATCTGCTGCAACTTTGCTTTTTCAGTCAGGCATCTTTATAGTATATTGAGGAACAAATGCATGTGCAGTAGAAAATGGCCTTATTGGAAATCTAAGGGAGGAGAGGCCTTGGCCTGACAAGGCTAGATGCCCCAGTATAGGGGAATGCCAGGACAGGAAAGTGGGAGTGGGTGGATTGGTGAGCAGGAAGAGGAGGGATGGGTTAGATTTTTGGGAGGGAGGGAACCAGGAAAGGGGACATTTGAAATGTAAATAAAGAATATATCCATAAAAATAAAAAATAAATTCTCATCAGAAAAATAATACATCTTAAGTTCTTTGAAAAATGGGTAATGGAACTGCAGAATTAAGATGATAATCCTATCCAGGCAAAGGTTGTACTGGCCATTCTCAAGTGACCCTACCATATAAAATTTATGTCATATTTGTGTCACATATATGCATATGTACTTCTAAAACCCTGATAGTAAATTTATGACTTCTCTGTGCAAGGAAATGGATGAGGTTACAGAGACTTGGAGAATTACTTCAAAAGACTGGTCAGAAAACGAGGTAGCCTGTAGGTCAGGGGGAAAATACTTACCCCTATATTCAATTCTCACTTTTGTCATGGAAGGAAGAAAGAAAGGAAGGAAGAAAGAATAAAAGAAAATTATTGAAAAAATAACAAATTTTTCCCACCATTTTTTTTATTTTCTAAATTCTTTGTTTACATTCCAAGTGCTTTCCCCTTTCCCAGTTCCCACCTCCCCATATGTCCCATAAGCCTTCTCAACACCAATTCTTCAATCATCTCCCTCCTTTTTCTCTGTACTGGTACTCCCTTACAATGCTGGATAAGGCCTTTCCAGGATCAGGGCCCTCTCCTTACTTCTTCATGGGAGTCATTTGATATGCTACTTGTGTCTTGGATATTCAGAGCTTCTGGGCTAGTTAATATCTTCTTATCAGTGATTGCATTCCATTTATATTCTTTTGTGATTGGGTTACCTCACTTAGGATGATATTTTCCAGTTCCAACCATTTTTCTAAGAATTTCATGAATTCATTGTTTTTAATTGCTGAGTAGTATTCCATTGTGTAAATATACCACATTTTCTGTATCCATTCCTCTATTGAGGGACATCTGGGTTCTTTCCAACTTCTGACTATTATAAATAAGGCTGCTATGAACATAGTGGAGCATGTGTCCTTATTGCATGCTGGGGAATCCTCTGGGTATATGCCCAGGAGAGGTATAGCAGGGTCCTCCAGAAGTGTCATGTCCAGTTTTCTGAGAAACTGCCAGACTGATTTCCATAGTGGTTGTACCATCTTACAATCCGACCAGCAGTGGAGGAGTGTTCCTCTTTCTCCACATCCTCACCAACACCTTCTGTCTCCTGAGTTTTTAACCTTAGCCATTCTGACTGGTGTGAGGTGAAATCTCAGGGTTGTTTTGATTTGCATTTCCCCAATGACTAATGATGTTGAGCATTTCTTAAAATGCTTCTTAGCCATCCGAATTTCTTTAGGTGAAAATTCTTTGTTAAGATCTGCACCCTATATTTTAATAGGGTTATTTGGTTCTCTGGGGTCTAACTTCTTGAGTTCTTTGTATATATTGGATATTAGCCCTCTGTCGGATGTAAGGTTGGTGAAGATCTTTTCCCAGTTTGTTGGTTGCTGTTTTGTCCTTTTGACAGTGTCCTTTGCCTTACAGAAACGTTGTAATTTTATGAGGTCCCATTTGTCAATTCTTGATCTTAGAGCATAAGCTATTGATGTTCTGTTCAGGAATTTTTCCCCTGTATCCATGCCCTCAAGGGTTTTCTCCAGTTTCTTTTCTATTAGTTTCAGTGTATCTGGCTTTACATGGAGGTCCTTGATGCACTTGCAGTTGAGCTTAGTACAAGGAGATGAGAATGGATGAATTCGCAATCTTATGCATGCTAACCTCCACTTGAACCAGCACCATTTGTTGAAAGGCTATCTTTTTTCCACTGGATGTTTTCAGATCTTCTGTCGAAGATCAAGTGACCATAGGTGTGTGGATTTATTTCTGGGTCTTCAATTCTATTCCATTGGTCCACTTGCTTGTTGCTGTGCCAATACCATGCAGTTTTTAACACTATTGCACTGTAGTATTGCTTGAGGTCTGGGATATTGATTCCTCCAGAAGCTCTTTTACTGTTGAGAATAGTTTTAGGCTATTCTGGGTTTTTTGTTATTCCAGATGAATTTGAGAATTGCTTTTTCTAACTCTAAGAAGAACTGAGTTGGGATTTGAATGGAGATTGCTTTGAATCTGTATATTGCTTTTGGCAAGATTGCAATTTTAACTATATTAATCCTGCCAATCCAAGAGCATGGAAGATTTTTCCATTTTCTGAGGTCTTCTTCGATTTCCTTCTTCAGAGACCTAAAGTTCTTCTCATAAAGATCTTTTATTTGTTTGGTTAGTGTCACACCAAGATACTTTATATTGTTTGTGCTATTGTGAAGGGTGTCATTTCCCTAACTTCTTTCTCAGCCTGTTTATCCTTTGAGTATAGGAAGGCTACTGATTTGCTTGAGTTGATTTTATAACCACCTACTTTGCTGAAGTTGTTTATCAGCTGTAGAAGTTCTCTGGTGCAGTTTTTGGGTCACTGAAGTATACCATCATATCATCTGCAAATAGTGATAATTTGATTTCTTCCTTTCCAATTTGTATCCCTTTGACCTCCTCATGTTGTCTAATTGCTATAGCAAAACTTCAAGTACTATATTGAAAAGATATGGAGAGAGAGGACAGCCTTGTCTAGTCCCTGATTTTAGTGGGATTGCTTCAAGTTTCTCTCCATTTAGTTTGATGTTGGCTACCAGTTTGCTGTATATTGCTTTAACAATGTTTTGTTATGGGCCTTGAATTCCTGTTCTGTCCAAGACTTTCAGCATGAAAGGATGCTGAATTTTGTCAAATGCTTTTTCAGCATCCAATGAAATGATCATGTGTTTTTTTTCTTTGAGTTTGTTTATGTAGTGGATTGCATTGGTGGATTTCCTTATATTGAATCATCCCTGTATCCCTGGGATGAAGCCTACTTGATCATGGTGGATGATCGTTTTGATGTGTTCTTGGATTCAGTTGGCAAGAATTTTATTTAGTATTTTTGTATCAATATTCATAAGGGAAATTGGCCTGAAGTTCTCTTTCTTTGTTGGATCTTTGTGTGGTTTTGGTATCAGCATAATTGTGGCTTGTCAGAAGAGTTGGGTAGTGTTCCTTCTGTTTCTATTTTGTGGAATAGTTTGAAGAGTATTAGTGTTAGGTCTTCTTTGAAGGTTTGATAGAATTTTGCACTAAAACCATCTGGTCCTGTGCTTTTTTGGGGGGGAGACGTTCTATGACCCCTTTTATTTCTTTAGGGGTTATGAGACTGTTTAGATGATCTATTTGATCCGGATTTAATTTTGGTGTTTGATATCTGTCCAGGAAACTATCCATTTCCTGCAGATTCTCTAGTTTTGTTGACTATAGGCTTTTGTAGTAGGATCTGATGATTTTTTGAATTTCCTCAGTTTCTGTTGTTATATCTCCCTTTTAATTTCTAATTATGTTAATCTGAATACTGTCTCTGTGCCCCTTGGTTAGTCTGGCTAAGGGTTTATTTATCTTGTTGATTTTTTCAAAGTACCAGCTCCTGGTTTTGTTGATTCTTTTTATGGTTCTCTTTGTCTCTACTTGATTGATTTCAGCCCTGAGTTTGATGATTTCCTGACTTCTACTCCTCCAGGGTGAATTAGCTTCTTTTTGTTCCAGGGCTTTCAGGTGTGTCCTTAAGCTGCTAGTGTATGCTCTCTCCATTTTCTTTTTGGAGGAACTCAGGGCTATGGGTTTTCCTCTTAGCACTGCTTTCATAATGTCCCATAGATTTGGGTATGTCTTCATTTTCATTAAATTCTGAAAAGTCTTTGATTTCTTTCTGTATTTCTTCCTTGACCAAAGTATCATTGAGTAGAGTATTGT
Source organism: Apodemus sylvaticus (assembly GCF_947179515.1). Lineage (NCBI taxonomy): Eukaryota > Metazoa > Chordata > Mammalia > Rodentia > Muridae > Apodemus > Apodemus sylvaticus. The sequence goes on from NC_067494.1 coordinate 988,075, forward strand.
TCAGTTTCCATGTGTATGTGCGCTTTCTGTTGATTTTGTTGCTATTGAAGACCACTTTTAGTCCATAGTGATCTGATAGGAGGCATGGGATTATTTTGATCTTCTTGTATTTGTTGAGGTCTCTCTTGTGTCCAATTATATGGTCAGTTTTGGAGAAGATACCATGAGGTACTGAGAAAAAGGTATATTTTTTTGCTTTAGGATGAAATGCTATATATATATATATATATCTTAACTCTAATTGGTCCAAAGCTTCAATTAGTTTCACTGTGTCCCTGTTCTGTTTCTGTTTTCCTGATCGGTCCATTGAAGAGAGTGGAGTGTTGAAGTCACCCACAATTATTGTGTCAGGTGCAATGTGTTCTTTGAGCTTTAGTAAAAATTTCTTTTACGAATGAGGGTACCCTTGCATTTGGAGCATAGATGTTCAGGATTGAGAGTTCTTCTTGGAGATTTTTCCTTTGACTAGCAAGAAGTGTCCTTCCCTGTCTCTTTTGATGACTTTAGGTTGAATGTCAATTTTATCTGCTATTAGAGTGGCTACTCTGGCTTGTTTCCTGAGACCATATGCATGTAAAATTGTCTTCCAGCTTTTACTCTAAGATAGTGTATGTCTTTGACACTGAGGTGTGTTTCCTGTATGCAGCAAAAGGTAGGGTCCTGTTTACATATCCAGTCTCTTAGTCTATGTCTTTTTATTGGGGAATTGAGACCATTGATGTTAAGAGATATTAAGGAATAGTGATTATACTTCCTGCCATTTTTGATGTTGTTTTCTATATTTGATTGGTTATTTTCTTTTGGGTTTGATGAAATAAGGTTACTATCTTGCTTTTTCCAGGGTGAAGTTTCCCTCCTTGTATTGGTGTTTTTCTCCTACTATCCTTTGTAGGGCTGGGTTTGTGGAAAGATATTGGTTAAACTTGGTTTTGTCATGGAATATCTTGGTTTCTCCATCTATGATGATTGAGAGTTTTGCTGGGTATAGTAGTTTTGGCTGGCATTTGTGTTCTCTTAGAGTCTGCATGAGATCTGCCCAGGATCTTCTACCTTTCATAGTCTCTGGTGAGAAGTCTGGTGTGATTCTGATAGGTCTTCCTTTATATGTTACTTGGCCTTTTTCTCTTACTGCCTTTAATATTCTTTCTTTGTTTAGTATATATTGGGCTTTGATTATTATTTGATGGGAGATATTTCTTTTCTGGTCCAGTCTGTTTGGAGTTCTGTAGGCTTCTTGTATATTCATGGGCATCTCTCTCTCATTAGGTTAGGGAAGTTTTTTCCCATAATTTTATTGAAGATATTTGCTGGCCCTTTAAGTTGTAAATCTTCACTCTCATCTATGCCTATGATCCTTAGGTTTGGCCTTCTAATTGTGTCCTGGATTTCCTGGATGTTTTGGGTTACAAGCTTTTTTGCATTTTGAATTTTCTTTGACTGTCGAACCCATGGTTTCTAGGTATCTTCGGCATCTGAGATTCTTTCTTCTCTTTCTTGTAGTCTGTTGTTGATATTTGCATCTATGGCCCCTGATTTCTTCCCAAGGTTTTCTATCTCCAAAGTTGTCTCCCTTTGAGATTTCTTAGTTGTTTCTACTTCTGTTTTTAGATCCTGGATGGTTTTGCTCAGCTCCTTCACTTGCTTGTTTGTGTTTTCCTGTAATTCTTTAAGAGATTTTTGTGTTTCCTCTTTCATGAGCTCAGCCTGTTGACCAAAGTTCTCCTGTATTTCTTTAAATAATTTTTGTGTTTCCTCCTTATTGGCTTCTATCTTTTGACTCATATTCTCCTGAATTTCTTTTAATGGTTTTTGTGTTTCCCTTGTAAGGACTTCTAACTTTTGTTCCATTTCCTCCTGACTTTCTCTAAGAGATTTATTTATGTCCTTCATGTGTTCCTGTAACAGCATCATGTCCAGTGCTTTTAAATCCAAATCTTGTTTTTCTGGTGTGTTGGGGTATCCAGGACTTTCTATTAATGGAGAATTGGGTTCAGATGCTGCCATATTGCCTTGATTTCTGTTAGTAACGTTCCTATGTTTGCCTTTTGCCATCTAGTTGTCACTGGTATTAGTTGGTCTTGTCACTGACTGGTGCTTCAACCTCCTTTGAGCCTATAAGGCTATTTCCACAACACTGGATGGCTGGATTTCCCCTTGCAGATTTCTGATGTGCTGCCCTCCTCTTGGGTGCTGTTGGAGCCCTGGTGTGTCCTGCCCCAAGCAATGTTATGCTTGAATTGTCTCTGTGGACTGAACCTGGTACTGCCGGTCTGCTCTGTTTTGCTCTTCAGAGAGCAAAGATGTCAGCAGGCATCCCATAGGGCACCAGCCCCATGCCTGGCTGGCACACAGATGAACCTCTGCTCTCCCAGGTCCTGGGCGCAGGCGGCAGCCAGCAGCTCAGTTGTCTGCATCCCTAGTGGTCTTAGACTCAGGATAGCTCAGTACCTGGGGTCGCCTGTCTAGTCTGGCTGGGGACAAAGATGGCGACTCCACCTTCTCCACAGGGCAGAGTACCCTCTCCTGGCTGGCACCTGGAGGAACCTCTTCTCTCCCTGGTCCTGGGTGCAGGCGACAGCCAGCCGCTCGGTTGTCTGCGTCCCTAGAGGTCTTCAAAAATAGCAAATTTTTTTCTGCCTCCACATGAGTTCTATGATATGTGCATGCCCACAAATGTATACACACTCAGGCACAAAAACAGCAGACTGTCCATGTACAAATAATAAATAGGTGTAATGAAACAATTTCAAAATGTGTCTGAAGGTTTTGTTTTTATTTGACATGATCATAGGTTCTTGGTTAGGATTCAGCAGAAACCGTTCTTCAAGTTCCAGTCATGGGTACTATCTTCATTTTAGCCTTCTGTGTTCTTTCTATGTAACAGAGAATTGTCACTCAAATGCTTATCACCATGTCACTGCCCAGTTCTACAATCCAGTGTTAAAGATCTCTGCTGCTTATTTTCTCAATTCTTATGTAGAAGTTGGTTTTGTTCTTGCTGTTGTTTAACCAGGTGTATTTACTCTTCCTTACTCTAACATCTTTTGGCTTATTATTTCCAAACCACCTAAAGTTGTTCTTCAGAAACGTAGAAATTTTTCAAGAAACCACACCAAACAGCTGCTGGAGTGAGTTGTGTGGGCTGAGAAAGCAAGAGACGTGAGCTTGTTCCATAAATATACTTCATGTTAATTATTAACCCCCCCCAGTCCCCTCTATTGAACAAATTAATAAAGAAAAGACAAAGACAGGAAGCTGTAAATTTTCTATGCCAATGCTTTTATACTAATCAAGCATGATGACACCAGGGTCTTTTTGGTTTTTTTTTTGTTTTGTTTTGTTTTTTTTGTTTTTTGATTTTTTTTTCCCTCCCATATAACTTTGTAATAGGGCTGCCACATTTTTGTTTGGAAATTTTTTGGACCAATGAAAATCTAAATGAAAAACTTAAAACATCCAAATCCCTATTTTGACTCATTTGGTAAAATATTCTCCCATACTGATGCAATTTTCCCCTCCCTCTGAGCAGGAGGTATTTATTTCTTTATTGAAAAACTCATTACTGATGCCATGGTGTAAGAAGAACTTTATGTTTTAGCCACAATGAATTTCTGAAAACAAAAACAAAAACAAAAACAAAAACTGTTGTTTTCCAGGCTGAGGCAGCAATTGGAAAAAATCCAAAACAGCATCTAAATTTACATTTTATTGTTATGCATAAATCCTTTTACAACTTCCTATAGGGTGTTTAGGAAAAAAAAAGAAAACAATGGTTTTTTGCTTGTTTTTCTTGCTGCTATGGTGTTAATACTTTTTTATAGAGCCTGTATGTGTGGGCAATAAGACTAAATTAGGAAGAAAAAAAAAACAGGAGAAAGAGATGAGCTAAATCTCATTAGGAAATCCACTTGTGAAGAAAGGAAATTGCCCCATAGGAATCAAAGCTTCTCTCTGCGGCTTGATTTCAGAACAGAAACAAAACTAAAATTAATATAGTAAAATCTTCATTTTGACATGAGTGTCTGATTGCATGGCTTTAGGAATGAATTTAGTCAGTTGTGGCTCTGTACTTTCTCATTTGAAATCTGCTTCTTTAAAACTGTAGTGAGTTGCTTTCTGTGAAATATACAGTCATTCATTGTATATACCTGGCAGTGTGCCCCTCTTGGAAACATTCTACATTTAACATCACTATGTACGAGTTTTAACAGATAGAACATATAACAGAAAACACACATAGAAGGAGGTAGGGAGTTTAAAGAAACCATATAGGTGGGGTTAGAGGCTTCAGCCAAAGGCATGGGGAGCCCTAGATCAGAAGGATGCTTCCAGATCTATGAAGAATGACGCTTTGGGTGTGTCAGCAGGCTACTTTAATCAGAGTTAGAGTGACTGTCAGGAGCCATAATGGGACAAGCTAATAACTAGCAGGTGATCTTCCTGAGATGGCCTGCTTCAAATTTTTATATATTCTGCAAAAGGTTCGCCCTTATTAAGCAAGTCTGTAAGGTATTCATTTTAGGAAATATTCCTGCGAGTAATATGCTTCCCTGTTGTTACTAAACATATATAAAGGTTGCATAACAATTAACCAAAGGTCATAAAAAAGGGAACTAATGATAACAATCACTAAGTAATAGCACACCTGTTTGGAGCAGATCTCTGCACATCCACAAAGATGTACTGTCTTGTAGTGATACCATATAGACAAATAGATGACTTCTTAAGTCTTGTCATTTTAAAGATTAATTTTATTTATATGAGTACACTATTGCTCTCTTCAGACACACCAGAATGGGGCATCAGATCCCATTACAGATGGTTGTGAGCCACCAAGTGGTTGCTGGGAATTGAACTCAGGATCTTGGGAAGAGCAGCCAGTGCTCTTAACCACTGAGCCATCTCACCAGCCCAAATTCTTAAGTCTTAATGACGATCCTATAAGACTTCCTGAAATTATATCTGTGATTATTAAGCTCTTTTATAGCGGGACTGCTTTTAGCTCCTTTTCTGATAGTTAAAACTGTAATGAGAACTCTGCCAGTCTCCCAAGTGTCACCAGTTAATTGCTCTTAGATAGGAACCAGACTTTCTCCTACTCAGAGCACATTGCAAGAGGTTGCAAAACAATTAACCAAAGGTCATAAAAAAGGGAACTAATGATTTATTGTAGTTACTAGGACAAAAGATAAAATATTGACTGGGTTTATCTATACAAAACTTCACTAATAACTTAAGGTTTTTAAAGCTTCAGTAAACCTGAGGACCTGAGACAGATGATGTATATTTAGCTAGATAATCACTTCTTTTATTTTTAAAAACTTCTTTTTTTTCCCCCATATACTTTGTTTACATTCCAAATAATTTCCCCTTTCCTGGTTCCCCCCTCTCCATAAGTCCCATAAGCCCTCTTCCCTCCACCCATTCCCCAATCACTCTTCTCCCATTTCTCTGTCCTGGCAATCCCCTACAATGCTGCATCAAGCCTTTCCAGGACCAGGGCCCTCTCCTTCTTTCTTGGGAATCATTTGATAATGTTAATTGTGTCTTGAGTATTGAGAGGTTCTGGGCTAAGAAAAATGCAAATCAAAACAACCCTGAGATTTCACCTCACACCAGTCAGAATGGCTAAGATTAAAAACTCAGGTGGCAATAGGATGTAGAGAAAGAGGAATACTCCTCCACTGCTGGTGGGATTGCAAGCTGGTACAACTACTCTGGAAATCAGTCTGGTGGTTCCTCAGAAAACTGGGCACATCACTTCCAGAGGACCCTGCTATACCACTCCTGGGCATATACCCAGAGGATTCCCTGGCATGCAATAAGGACACATGCTCCACTATGTTCATAGCAGCCTTATTTATAATAGCTAGAAGATAGAAAGAACCCAGATGCCCCTCAATGGAGGAATGGATACAGAAAATGTGGTATATTTACACAATGGAATACTACTCAGCAATAAAAAACAATGAATTCATGACATTTTTAGGCAAATGGCTGGAACTGGAAAATATCATCCTAAGTGAGGTAATTTAATCACAAAAGAATACACATGGAATGCAGTCACTGATAAGTGGATAGATAATCATTCTTAGTGGATATGCATGTAAACATTCTCTGTTGTAAACATCCATTTCAATTTATAATTTGATTTTGTGTGTGAACTTTTGATGAACTTTTTAACATGTGATTATGTATTCTGAAAGATGTTTAAGAGCTGAGGACAAAGAGAAGAGTCAGAACTGAGGTGAAAAGAACTGAGGTGAAAACTGGGCAGAGAAGAACTGAGCTGCTTTGAGGGGGAACTGAGCTGAGAAGTTTTTAGACAGAACAGTTCTTAGACAGAACTGAACTCAAGAAGAACTTAGAAGTATAGACATAGCTTTTGGAGAAAAGGCATTGAGAATAAGATCATTGTTGTGACTTCAGAGCAGGAGGAGTGAACAAGATTAGAAGGAGAATGCAGAGTGGAATAACTTAGAAACTGTTGGTAATATAAAAAACCTAAGAGAGCAATGTGCATAATGCAGAGGGAAAAAAGGGGAAAAGTAGCTGCAGAGAGCCTAAGGAACAGGCAGGTTTCTCCTTACCATGGGACAAAACAGGTCCTTCTAAATAACAAGGCAAGCTTAGTCTTATTAAAAGAAATAAAGTTTTTTATTTCTTACAAACGTGGGTTTCATTCATTTAGCATTAAAAGGATAGAAGCTTTTTCTTTCTTTATCCAATAAAGACTGGAGCTAATTTTTTATCCAGAATGAGTGAGTTCTTTCTGCACCAGTGCTAGGTGCTTGGTCTTTTGCTCCATATGCATATTTAAGTATGGATGTGTGTGTAAGTATGTAATTGTGAAAGCATATGCATGTGTATGTGTCTAAGTAGGTAATTGTGAGAATTCATGCAAGCTGGACCCAACTAGCTTGAATGAAAATGTATAAAGGAGTATGCATATATGAATTTATGTGAGATTATGTATATTTGCTTATGTATTTTTTTCCTTCTGTGTTATTCTCTTCTCCTGGTTCAATAGAAGTTTATTACTCCAAACTTACCCCCTAGCCCAACAGGTAAGAGGTATCTGGACAAAAAATAAATGGCTCTAGCAAGTAATTCTTTACTTAATCTCCTTCTGTTTTAAGATAAGGTGTTAAGTGCCTGAGACTGCAGACTCTGGCCTCAGAGGAACACAGAAGGCAGGTAACATAGTAACTTAGACTTAGATAAGTAAACGTTTTTTTTATTATACAGTAACCCAAATATTTCCTAAGAATAAATCTTACTCTCCACTGACAGTCTTCCCCCTCAGCTGGCTCAAGAAGAACAGACAAAGCAGAAGACCCCTGCTAGGACTGGTCCCCCCTAGCAGGTGACAATCTAGGGCCTGAAGAGAAAATCTGAACACAGTCAGCCTCTCTTAGCTGTCTAATTATACTTGCATATATACATTAAGATAGTGTTTTATTAATATTTTTTGAGAATTTTATAGGTTTTATTTGAATCATATTCACCTCCTTCTTTCTTACATGCTCTCCCTCCCATTGCTATCTCTTCCCTTTTCTCTCTCTCTTCCTCTCCCTCTCCATCTTTCTTTTTTCCCTATTTCTTTTAAAATTTATCAAGTTTCTGATAGGCAACTACATGATTGATATACCAGGTATTATGACATTAAAGAAAAGTATCCTTCTATATTCTAGTGGCATATCATCCTTGAGGATGCCTGATCTCATCTACTTACTTTTTCTCTTCTGACTTGGTGATATAGTGGATTAATTCAGATCATTGAGAGGCTTTGTTGCTGTCCCAAACTATGTTCTTACAGGTTTGCAGCCATTGAACTTGCATATTTTCTATTCCAAACAGACAAAATTGGCCTCTGAGAAATCCTTCTGAATATTTTGAATGCTGACCATTTTCTTCACTGCCAAATAAAAATCCAACTTCTGTTTCAGTGACAAACTAATTACACCTTAAAGAATTGTGACTGTTTCTTGCTTTCTGACTATAAGTTTATGCAAGAAGACGAGCATGACTATGTGATAATCATGGCTGACATGTGCTATTTTCTTTGATGAAGCCAGAAAATCAATGCCTGAAGAATTGTCAGGAGTAAAGGAATACATTCTCCACATGTACCTCTGGAACTAGTGGTAAGCAGAACCACCTCACTTCAACCCTGGGCCTTACAGGCCCACATCAGTATTCCATTAATCTGAATCACACAATGATGGTTCTTTTAGTGTGTGCTCCACACTCTGAGAATGGTACCTAATTTCCACAGTGTATAATCTCTAAGTAGGCACCTCAGCTATGCTGCCAGTGTCTTCCTGATACTCTATCAGGATGATGAATTTTGTGATAGGGCCAGTGTATCCTGTAATCATGTATGCAAACATCATTTCTCCGACACACACACACACACACACACACACACACACACACACACACCTGTTGTATTCCATAGCTCCCTGCAGCTACTACAAACTGGGTTGCTGGAACAGAAGCTGAGTGATAGATGGCGAAGGGGTGAAAAGAACAAAACCAGGACGATTCTTTACCAATCGAGTCCCCAACTTTAATCGAGATCAGACCTTTTAACAGTTTGGGCAAGCCCCTCCCCCGAGTCTCCAAGCTGAGTTCTGGTGAAGTTGTCTGGCGGTCCTTGGCTCTACTGCTCAGGAAGCTGCGTGGGTCACCTGCTTAATTCAGGAATTGATAGACATGGAGGAACAATGAACTTAACCACTGGAATCCGTGCTCAAAGTAGGCTGGGAGAAGGTCACCTTGACCAAGGCCAAGTACACTCTTAGCACTCCACCCTAGGATAAAAATTCCTGCTGTAACCAACGTCACTATTATGCCATAACATCAGATTCCTGCCGGAAGTCAGGAATTGTCCTTGGTCAATGTCAAGTTTCTACCAAGTGGCATGACACCCCAATATGGCTCTGTACATTTCCTCCCTTTATATTAATTTGAAAATGAGGTAGAAAACAAGTTGATAAACATCCTTCCTTAAGGATGAGGTAGAAAACAAGTGGGTAAACATCTTTAAGGCGGGCCTTAACCAGGGGGGAAAGCATTGATCGTAATTTCTCTTAAATATTGTATAACATCTTTTTTCAGAAGAAGGGTAGTAGGCTCACTTATTATTTTAAGGACAGCCTCTCGACGTTAACCCCTATGAAATTAGGTGTACTTACTGGGGACTCAGAGGTAGAAATTCACCTCCCCATGCGGTGCCTTGCCTCGCACCTCTCACTGGTGCCCATATTTGTTCATAAGCAAACACACATAGATCTAAGTTCTATGTGGCTCCCTTTTTGGAGATCCAGTTGTGTAAGTTTTGAAGCCAGGGGGTCTGCAAGTGTCCTTAACAGACACATGATTTTTCAATCCAGGTGATCCTGGGTGGAGACAGCCAGTCTGCTTAACAAACAAGGTCAAGAGTTAAAGGTGAAATAGGACTAACTTGTCTGTGATATCCCTGAGGCATCCAATTCAGTTGCAAATTAGCAATTTAAAATACACAAAGCTTGGCCTCTGGGATGGGAAAGGTAGCTTTGTGTATCAAGAGATAAGTTGTTACTTCTCAGGAGAAGTGGAGACTATATTTTAAATTAACTCAACTGGCTGAAGATGATTATTAGCCATCTTTATAATTGGAATCTCCAATATTGGATTTATTTCTAGACCTGTCTATGATTTAGTCAGCTGATCACATTAATGGAGAGAGAAGAGTCATTATAACTCCTCTTTAGATTACTTTTTTCTAAGCTAGCTTAACAGTCTCCATGTTCTGTCCCACAAAGTCTAAAAGTTTGAAGCAAGGTAATTTATCTAACCTGGGACATTTGACAATAAAGATAAGTCAAGAACATATACCCAATATAGCTCTTATGTTGTCATTCTCTGGGCACTCAGGAAGCCCACAGTCAACATATCTTCAGCATGCCACACCAATCACTGGCAGCTAGCATGCTTCTGCAGCATTCTGTGGAAAAACATAGACACGACTTTTTCCCCAATATTAAGTCAGGATCATAGCATATGTCAATAAGTGAATTCCTTCATTTCACCTAGGCATCAGTATGCCTAGTTATAGGATGCTACTATAGATACTCAGCAAGGAGTTCCTTGGCATCCAAATTTTAAAATTTTCTTAAAAATATACAAACGTAATTTAAATAATATGCACAGGAACACAATTTTCTTCTCTTTTCCTTTTAGGCAGCACACATAGAAAATAAATTTAGAATTTTTAATTGCTTTTTCTGTTAGAGCAGTTGCAACTAGAAAGCCCAAAAATGAATCATTAGTCACATGCACATATTTTAATCTTTTAAATTAGAAATATGAGTATGATTTATCTGTAATAATTAATTAAGCCCTCTAGTATTAACACCATTATATGGTACAGATAGAAATTGAGGACACCAAGAACAAATCTTTATAATTTGATGTGCACAAAAATACGAAATTATTTTTTAAGCCATTACTCTTTTGATGATGTAAATAATATGCTTGTACATCCAATTGTTTCTATATAGCCTATCCGGGATACAAATTTTATGTGCCTTTCCTTAAGGGGTCTTGTCCAGGCACCTTTTAAAAGATTGATTATATATGAGTATATTGTAGCTGTCTTCAGAGACACCAGAAGAGGACATCAGATCTCATCCTAGAGGGTTGAGAGCCACCATGTGGTTCCTGGGATCTGAGCTCCCATGCTCCATGAATGAGGGCCTATCCTTTAATGGCTAAGCGATCTCTCCAGGCTTATAATCATAAAATACAAGAGTTTGGCTCCCATCACCCACAGCTGTCCCTTCAGCCTTTGGATTAGCTCTTAGATATCCAGAGGACAGCCATTTAAAGAACATAGCTTTTTAAATTTGAATTACATTTGCATAAACAATTGTAAAAATTAAGAATTAGCAGTATTAAAAAGGGAACAATTTTAAGCAATTATAAGTATATATATAATTAAAAGCTTGATTTTTAACATATTAAAAATAGTCACTATAGCACCCAAGTCAGATATCTGTGCTGAAGCAGGGGGAAACTCAAATGAACAAACATGTGATCTGATAGTAACAAATTATCTTTTTGATAACAATTATTAATTTTGCCTAAATAGGTTGCCATGTAATAGATCAACCATCAATGTTTTGTAATAACAAATTTGATTGCTGTTTGAAACAAGGAACAAATGTTTTCTACCTTGAAAACAGAGGTTTAAGTCCTCCCGTGGCAAGCTTAAGATGAGGTTAATATAAGATAAAGCCAATTAATATACCCTAATAACCTTTGAAAATCATTTACTTAAAAAATTTTAAAGCCCATAGTTAGAAGCAAAGGCCTGTAACAAACATTCCATTAACATTATACACTGAAAAATTCAAGATCCTAGCTTCTTGTATTGAAACAGAGACAAAACATTTTTTCTCACATAAGGTAAATCTATTAGCCATTCCTTGAGGAAAAAAAAACTTCTAATGAAATTGATTTATTGTTTCTTTAAAGTTAGAAGCAAATGCTTTTATAATTATCAGAATGTAAAGCAAAAATCAACCTTTTAAATCTATACTAATTTTGTATGGAGTAGGCAGGCCAAATTTTAATGCCTTCATAAATTCTACATAGCCTTATTGACCTTTCATGAATTTAAACTGCATTTTGAACCATACCTGGATAAGTCTGTCAAGAATGTTCTTTTAGCCAAACACTCCCTAGGTGGGGTCTGAAAGATAAAAGCAGTTCCTCACTAGCTTCCACTGAGGCAGCTCTAAGCTTTGCTTTAACTCAAATGTAATTTTTTTTTAATATGCCCAAGGACCCACCTTGAGTCCTTGGCAAGGGTGTTGTATGAGGTTCCTCAAATGTAAATATCTTCAATCTGAGCCTTTTATCTAAGACCAGACCCAAACCCACCTGTCCTGCAAGGATTTTTTGAGGATTGAATAACAAAAGGAACCTATAATTTAGAAAAATTCTACTTTTTAAAAATTGTTTTTTAGTAGTCAAAGGAGCCTGTTTGATATCAAATAAAATTCTACTGAGATCTCCTTTTTAATCTTGGAGGGTTAAATTTTGCTTCTACCATTGTAGCCAATAAACTTGTGGAAAAGTAACAATAGGCCTATAATAGCCACAGCTGTATCACTCTTAGAATTATCTTAATTACAAAATATGTTAAGAATCGTAAGTCTTTAACTAGACTGCAAATTGCATCCAATGGCACACTGGCAATTTTTATTGTAACTCTTATTTTTTTCTTGCAATATTAGAGTACAACTACAACTTTGGAAGCAAATCTCAATTTTAAACAATCTATTTTCTTTAAAATCAATGGCAAACACATTATTTTTACAGCACAAGGTTTGTCTGCGAGTTTTTATGTTCAAGTGTATGAGAGTATAACTAATTAAAGAGACATTATTTTAAATCTTAATCTTTATAAGTCTAATTTCTAGGATAGATACACACATAACACCATGCCAATTTAGAAGTATCTTAGAGACCTGTATTTCCTGGGTCGCTTCAAGCCACGTGTTCAAAATGGCTATGACTCCAAGCTACCAGTTCCAACTTAGCCTCTATTATTATAACTCTATAGTCAAGATATATAAAACTTTATACCATTAAGACCAATTAATAACAAGAACAAAGCGATTACTGGAATCTCATAAGTTAAACCAAAGTTTTCGGAAACCTTGAAGTTTCTGGCCTTTTAAAAAGCGGCTTTTCCCCCAGCCATGTTTGCCTCTCAGGTAAGCGTGCTGCGCTGCTGCACGGCTTTAAATCAGCCCCCACATGAACTACAGCCAGCTCAAGAATTTTCACCAATTTTTATTTTTTAACATGAAACAGTCATTCACGCAAAAACACAGAGAAAACATAAATATACATGTGGACAAATGGTCGGTGCACCGGGGACAAACAACAATACACAGAAAGAGAAGCACTCTTGATATGCATCCAATTACATCTATTTTCCTTCTCTCTTACTCTCATTTTTCAAACTTTCTTATGGCACCTATTGGAGGTTGCAGACATATGCCTATTTTTAAACCTTTTTCTTTTTCGCCTGAATCAGTTCTTAAATGCTGTGGACAAATGCCGAAAAGGTTCCTACCCCATGTTCCACTGTCTGCCCCCTAAGCGAGGACTTCAGCTCTGGGTCAACACTGCCTTACTTAGTTTGTATCCTCTAACACCTATAGTTGCTCACCATGCAAGATATCATCTTTTTCCATATAACATTGCTTGGGGGCAAGACACAGCAGGGCTCCAACAGCACACAAGAGGAGGGCAGCACATCAGCAATCTGTGCCAGGGGAAACCCAGTCATCCAGTGGTGTGGAAATAGGCTTACAGGCTCACAAGATGTTGAAGCACCAGCCAGTGACAACAAGACCAACTAAGGCCAGAGATAACCAGAAGGCAAAAGGCAAATGTAGGAATGTTACTAACAGTAATCAAGGCAATATGGCAGCATCTGAATGCAATTCTCCATTAACAGAAAGTCCTGGATACCCCAACACACCAGAAAAACAAGATTTGGATTTAAAAGCACTGGTCATGATGCTGTTACAGGAACACATGAAGGACATAAATAAATCTCTTAGAGAAAGTCAGGAGGAAATGGAACAAAAGTTAGAAGTCCTTACAAGGGAAACACAAAAACCATTAAAAGAAATTCAGGAGAATATGGGTCAAAAGATAGAAGCCAATAAGGAGGAAACACAAAAATCATTTAAAGAAATACAGGAGAACTTTGGTCAACAGGCTGAGGTCATGAAAGAGGAAACACAAAAATCTCTTAAAGAATTACAGGAAAACACAAACAAGCAAGTGAAGGAGCTGAGTAAAACCATCCAGGATCTAAAAACAGAAGTAGAAACAACTAAGACATCTCAAAGGGAGACAACTTTGGAGATAGAAAACCTTGGGAAGAAATCAGGGGCCATAGATGCAAATATCAACAACAGACTACAAGAAAGAGAAGAAAGAATCTCAGATGCCAAAGATACCATAGAAACCATGGATTCAACAGTCAAAGAAAATGCAAAATGCAAAAAGCTTATAACCCAAAACATCCAGGAAATCCAGGACACAATGAGAAGGCCAAACCTAAGGATCACAGGCATAGATGAGAGTGAAGATCTACAACTTAAAGGGCCAGCAAATATCTTTAATAAAATTATGGAAAAAAAACTTCTCTAACCTAAAGAGAGAGAGAGAGATACCCATGAATATACAAGAAGCCTACAGAACTCCAAACAGACTGGACCAGAACAGAAATATCTCCCGTCAAATAATAATCAAAATCCAAAATATACTAAACAAAGAAAGAATATTAAAGGCAGTAAGAGAAAAAGGCCAAGTAACATATAAAGGAAGACCTATCAGAATCACACCAGACTTCTCACCAGAGACTATGAAAGGTAGAAGATCCTGGGCAGATCTCATGCAGACTCTAAGAGAACACAAATGCCAGCCAAAACTACTATACCCAGCAAAACTCTCAATTATCATAGATGGAGAAACCAAGATATTCCATGACAAAACCAAGTTTAACCAATATCTTTCCACAAACCCAGCCCTACAAAAGATAGTAGGAGAAAAACACCAATACAAGGAGGGAAACTTCACCCTGGAAAAAGCAAGATAGTAATCTTCTTTCATCAAACCCAAAAGAAGGTAACCAATCAAATATAAAAAAACAACATAAAAAAAGACAGGAATTAATAATCACTATTCCTTAATATATCTTAACATCAATGGACTCAATTCCCCAATAAAAAGACATAGACTAACCGACTGGATACGTAAACAGGTTCCTACATTTTGCTGCATACAGGAAACACACCTCAATGGCAAAGAAAAACACAATCTTAGAGTAAAAGCTGGAAGACAATTTTACAAGCAAATGGTCTCAGGAAACAAGACAGAGTAGCCATTTTAATATCAGATAAAATTTACCTTCAACCTAAAGTCATCAAAAGAGAAAAGGAAGGACACTTCTTGCTGGTCAAAGGAAAAATCCTCCAAGAAGAACTCTCAATCCTGAACATCTATGCTCCAAATGCAAAGGCACCCTCATTCATAAAAGAAACTTTACTAAAACTCAAAGCACACATTACACCTAACACAATAATTGTGGGTGACTTCAACACTCCACTCTCTTCAATGGACCGATCAGGAAAACAGAAACTGAACACAATGAAACTAATTGAAGCTTTGGACCAATTAGAGTTAACAGATATATATATACATATATATATATATATATATATAGAGAGAGAGAGAGAGAGAGAGAGAACATTTCATCCTAAAGCAAAAGAATATACCTTTTTCTCAGCACCTCATGGTACCTTCTCCAAAAATTGATCATATAATTGGTCACAAGACAGACCTCAACAAATATAAGAAGATCGTAATAATCCCATGCCTCCTATCAGATCACTATGGAGTAAAAGCGGTCTTCATTGGCAACAAAAACAACAGAAAGCCCACATACACATGGATACTGAACAATACTCTACTCAATGATATCTTGGTCAAGGAAGAAATACAGAAAGAAATCAAAGACTTTTTAGAATTTAACGAAAATGAAGGCACAACATACCTACATCTATGGGACACAATGAAAGTAGTGCTAAAAGGAAAACTCATAGCCCTGAATTCCTCCAAATAGAAAATGGAAAGAGCATACACTAGAAGCCTAAAGGCACAACTGAAAGCCCTGGAACAAAAAGAAGCTGATTCACCAAGGAGGAGAAGAAGACAGGATATCATCAAATGCAGGGCTGAAATCAGTCAAGTAGAAACAAAGAGAACCATACAAAGAATCAACAAAACCAGGAGCTGTTTCTTTGAAAAAATAAACAAGATAGATATACCCTTAGCCAGACTAACCAAAGGGCACAGAGATAGTATCCAAATTAACAAAATTAGAAATGAAAAGGGAGATGTACCAACAGAAACTGAGGAAATTCAAAAATCATCAGATCCTACTACAAAAGCCTATACTCAACACAATTGGAGAATCTGGAAGATAGGACAATTTCTTAGACAGATGCCATATACCAAAATTAAATCAGGATCAAATAGATCATCTAAACAGTGCCATAACCCCTAAAGAAATAGGAGGGTTCATAGAAATCTTTTCAACCAAAAAAGCGCAGGACAAGATGGTTTTAATGCAGAATTCTATCAAACCTTCAAAGAAGACTTTACACTAATATTCTTCAAACTATTCCACAAAATAGAAATAGAAGGAAAACTACCTAATTAGTTCTATGAAGCCACAATTACACTGATATCAAAACCACACAAAGATCCAACAAAGAAAGAGAACTTCAGGCCAATTTCCCTTATGAATATCGATACAAAAATAGTCAATACAATTCTTGCCAACTAAATCCAGGAACACATCAAAATGATCATCCACTATGATCAAGTAGGCTTCATCCCAGGGATACATAGATGGTACTATATAAGGAAATCCTTCAATGCTATCCTCTACATAAACAAACTCAAAGAAAAAAAAAACACATGGTCATTTCCTTAGATGCTGAAAAAGCATTTGACAAAATTCAGCATTCTTTCATGCTAAAAGTCTTGGAAAGAACAGGAATGCAAGGCCCATACCTAAACATAGTAAAAGCAATATGCAGAAAACTCGTAGCCAACATCAAGCTAAATGGAGAGAAACTTGAAACAATCGCACTAAAATCAGGGATTAGACAAGGCTGACCTCTCTCTCCTTATCTTTTCAATATAGTACTTGAAGTCCTAGCTAGAGCAAGTAGAGAACATAAGGAAGTAAAGGGATACAAATTGGAAAGGAAGAAGTCAAACTATCACTATTTGCAGATGATATGATAGTATACTTAAGTGACCCGAAAACTTCCACCAGAGAACTCCTATCGCTGATGAACGACTTCAGCAAAGTGGCTGGTTACAAAATCAACTCAAGCAGATAAGCAGGCTGAGAAAGAAATTAGAGAACTGACACCCTTCACAATAGCCAAAAACATTATAAAGTATCTTGGTGTGACTCTAACCAAACAAGTGAAAGATCTGTATAAGAAGAACTTCAGGTCTCTGAAGAAGGCAATCGAAGAAGACCCCAGAAAATGGAAAAATCTTCCATGCTTGTGGATTGGCAGGACTAATATAGTTAAAATGGCCATCTTGCCAAAAGCAATCTACAGATTCAACATAATTCCCATCAAAATGCGAACTCAGTTCTTCATAGTGTTAGAAAGAGTAATTCTTAAATTCATCTGGAATAACATAAAACCCAGGATAGCTAAAACTATTCTCAACAGTAAAAGAACTTCTGGGGGAATCAATATCCCAGACCTCAAACATTACTACAGAGCAATAGTGTTAAAAACTGGGTATTGGTACAGTGACAGGCCAGTGGATTGATGGAATAGGATTGAAGACCCAGAAATGAACCCACACACCTCTGGTCACTTGATCTTCAACAAAGGAGCTGAAAATATCCAGTGGAAAAAAGATAGCCTTTTCAAAATATGGTGCTGGTTCAACTGGAGGTCAGCATGCAGAAGAATGCGAATTTATCCATTCTTATCTCCTTGTACTAAGCTCAACTCTAAGTGGATCAAGGACCTCCACATAAAATCTGATACACTGAAACTAATAGAAAAGAAACTGGGGAAGACCCTTGAGGACATGGGCACAGGGGAATAGTTCTTGAACAGAACACCAATAGCTTAGTTCTATGGTCAAGAATTGACACATGGGACCTCATAAAATTACAAAGTTTCTGTAAGGCAAAGGACACTATCAAAAGGAGAAAACGGCAACCAACAAATTGGGAAAGTATCTTCACCAACCCTACATCCAACAGAGGGCTAATATCCAATATATACAAAGAACTCAAGAAGTTAGACACCAGAGAACCAAATAACTCTATTAAAAGATGGGGTACCGAGGTATTTTCACCCGAAGAACTTCAGATGGCTGAGAAGCACCTTAAGAAATGTTCAACATCATTAATCATTAGGGAAATGCCAATCAAAATAACCCTGAGATTTCACCTCACACCAGTCAGAATGGCTAAGGTTAAAAACTCAGGAGACAGCAGGTGTTGGCAAGGATTGAAGAAAGAGGAAGACTCCTCTACTGCTGGTGGGATTGCAAGATGGTACAACCACTTTGGAAATCAGTCTGGTGGTTCCTCAGAATACTGGATATGACACTTTCTGGAGGACCCTGTTATACCTCTCATGGGCATATACCCAGAGGATTCCCCAGCATGCAATAAGGATACATGCTCCATTATGTTTATAGCAGCCTTATTTATAATAGCCAGAAGCTGGAAAGAACCCAGATGTTCCTCAATGGAGGAATGGACACAGAAATTGTGTCCATTGATTCAATGGAATACAATTAAAAACAATGAATTCATGAAATTCTTAGGCAAATAAATGGTTGGAACTGGAAAATATCATCCTAAGTGAGGTAACCCAATCACAAAAGAATACACATGGAATGCAATCACTGATAAGTGGATATTAATTAGCCCAGAAGCTCTGAATTCTCAAGACACAATTAGCATATCAAATGATTCCCAAGAAGGAAAGAGAGGGCCCTGGTTCCTGAAAGACTTGATCCAGCATTATAGGGGATTACCAGGACAGAGAAATGGAAGAGGGAAGAGGGCTTATGAGACCGATGGGGAGGGGAGAATCAGGAATGGGGAAAGCATTCCGAATGTAAACAAAGAACATAGAAAAAAAAAAAAAGAAATACTGGGAAACAAAAAAAGCTACATGTGCCAAAGCACTGTAAAATGATGTACATTGATACTGATTGATTGATTGATCAATTAATCATTGATTCATGATTAGTGATTGAATTTTGGTACCATATCTTACCTTGTAGTTCTCTGGTCTTAAGATGTAGATACATATTTTTTCCATTTCTTCATGGAAAATAGAATCATACACTATTGACTACTTAAGTCTGAGGGAAGATATAAACTAGATCAAATCTTGGAGCATGCTGCAATTAGGAACACCTGTCAGAAACACCCAGGATCATGATCTCTAGTCCTATTCTGGGAGATTTAGTACATAATTCTAAGCAATGTGATGAAAATAACAACCTGTCCTTAACTGAATATTATGTTAATTCTGAAACTAGGTTAGCACATATGTTTCAAACAAGGAATTGTCTAGTTAATATCTGAGCTATATGACTTATTATGAAAGACCAGTTCCACAAATTTTAAACCAACATTAAAGCAAACTTTAATTAAACAGTGATGAACTCTGGCAAGGTTCACTAGAGGGTTCTCAGAAAATGGCTGAGTCACATTTTACAGAGGCTTATAATGGCAAACCCACAAGGCCACTGCCATTAGGTCCAATCAGGGACTAGCACACATTCTGATATATTTTTTTGCCTATAAACCTCCTACCTACATATTATTAAGTACATTCAGTGCAGCTGAGTCAAACATATTTGTCTAGGGGAGTGAAAATATTATTATCTCCCATGAACAATAGCCTTCAGCATCTCAGGGAATATCTGTCCTTGAGCAAGTGGCTTACAGGTTAGAGGAATTTTGTTTCATTGATCTCATAAGCACAGTAATTAACACTTAAAACATAACTTTAGCTCTCACAGTTACTTACCCATATTCTAACTATAGTAGATAGTTAATTGGTGATTAAGGAAACTGCTCTTAATTATAAAAGAAAGAAACCTATAAGTCATTTTATTTAAATATAATTTATTACATTTGAAACTACAGTAATCCTAGAGAAGACAGTAGGAAAACATTTTTAAACATATGCTGGAATAAATATCAGGAATATTATAGTTTATAATGGTCAAGGAACTAAGATTGAAAAAGAAAACTATAATCATTCTTCTCAAGTTAGAAATAGTTAAGATAACTAAATAGCCAAGATGAGGAATATAAAATAGAATTCAACTAACATTTATGCCAGTTGTGTAACATACAAAAATCAGTGTCAAGTGCTTTGGTAACAAATCTTTTGGGTTCAAATTCCATCTTTGAGAACTTGACCTAAGGTTAACTAACAGATTCATTTCCTAACAACCACCAATTAGAAAAAAAAAACAGAAGTTAAGTTTATAGTTGGCTGCCAGCACCAGCAAATTATGTTAAAGGTCATAATGACCTCCCACCCCCGTCCCCAATCTGATGTGTACCAGGCTAGATACTCTCTTCTCTCTATAAATGCTTGCCTGAAACTGGGCTGGAGGCCCACTCCTGTTTTTCTGCTTCATAGATGGTTGTGGCTCAAGTTTGAGCTTGAGTAAAGAGACAGTAATGTGATTGCATTTGTTTTGGCTTCTTTAGTCTTTTCGGGGGTTCATGAACACTTCCTGGCACAACAAAAGAAGTGATTACTGTGCAACGGCACTCAACATACTGTGTCCACACTATTCATTACTACACATCCTAACTTTGTACACATATACACTGTGCTTTCTTCTCAGAGGCCTTAGGAAGAGAATTTATTGTGTTGTGGCTCTCTTTATCCACTACAACAGATATATTGATGTATAGCACTAGTTTATTGTGGTTCTTTCTCAATAGTTTCAAGCATATAAAGTATTAGCCACATGAGGTCACTGTTGTGCATGCATGAATTATAACTACTGTATAACTTTTGATTCTTCCTGTTGAAAGGTGTTAGGATTTGTGACTTGAATAAACTATGTATGTTTACAGAGACAAAGTATCCAGTAGCACATACCTTGGGTATTTGAGTGGCTTGAAGCTACCTCTTTACATTTTTAAGATGTATCATATCACTAAGCCAGTAATAATTCATAATAAGTGTAGTGTTTCATAGTTGAGGATAGTCAGATAAAGATGAAAAACAGTTATAAAATGATGCATTCAAAAGTTGGCTTTTTCCCTTTAGAGTCAATCTGAAATTATCTGCATATGAAGCTCTCATTTTTATAGGAGGTTTTAAAAATCATTATGAATTTCTTAGAGTGATAACCAGGCAATTATTATAGAATAAATTTGTGATGGTTTATATATGCTTGACACAATGAGTGGCACTTCTAGGAGGTGTGGCCCTGTTGGAGTTGGTGTGTCACTGAGTGTGGGTTTTAAGACCCTAGTCCTATCTTCCTGGAAGACAGTCCTCTCCTAACTGCCTTTGGAAAACAGGTGTAACTTGTTCCTACAGCACCATGTTCCCACCATGATGACTGAATCTCTAATCCTGTAAACCAGCCTCAATTAAATGTTTTTCTTTATAAGAGTTGTCTTCGTCATAGTGCCTGTTCACAGCAATAAAACCCTAACTAAAAAAACCTTTTATAAATTAAGGATTAGTTAACATTTATATCTGTTATTTTACATCTACAGGGTCAACTACAGACTGTGGGAAAACTACAATTGCTGATATGTACTATCTCATGCACAGATTCGCCTTGATTAAAGGTATTCAGTTTTGCATTAAATCTTTTTCTTTCCTTTGTTGGATACTTTATTTATATTTCAAATTTTATCCACTTTCCTGGCTTCATCTCTGGAACCACCCTATTTCATACTGCCTCTCCCTGCTTCTATAAGAGTTACTCCTTGTGCAATCCTTGATTGGTGGTTTAGTCCCTGGGCGCTCTGGCAGTTCTGTTTGGATGCTTTGTTGTTCTTACTATGGGGTTGCAAACCCCTTCAGCTCCTTCACTCCTTGTCTTAACTCCTCCATTGGGGATCTCATTCTCAGTCCAATGGTTGGCTGTAAGCATCCACCTTTGTATTTGTCAAACATTTGCAGAGCCTCTCAGGAGACAGCTATATCAGGCACCTATTAGAAAAAACTTTTGGCATCAACAATAGTGTCTGGGCTTGATGACTCTATATTGGATCAATCTCCAAGTGAGTCAGTCTCTGGTTGGCCTTTGTTTCAGTTTCTGCTCCACACTTGGTCTCCTTATTTCCTCCTTATTTCATTCCCCCTCTAAGAAGGACCTAAGCACCCACTCTTCGGTCTTCCTTCTTCTTGAGCTTCATATGATCTGTGAATTGTATCTTGGCTATTCCAAGTTTATGGGTTAATAGCCACTTATCAGTGAGTGAATACCATGTGTCCATTTGTGATTGGGTTACCTCACTCAGAATAATATTTTCTAGTTGCATGCATTTGACAAAGATTTTCATGAAGTCATTAATTTTAATAGCTAAGTAGTACTCCATTGTGTAAATGTACCACATTTTCTTTATCTATTCTTCTGTTCAAAGATATCTGGGTTGTTTCCAGCTTCTGGTTACTATAAGTAAAGCTGCTATGAACATAAAAGAGGATGTGTCCTTGTTATATGTTGGAACATCTTTGGGTATATGCCCAGGAGTGGTCTATCTAGGTCCTCAAGTAATACTGTCTCCAATTTTCTGAGGAACTGCAAGACTGATTTCCACAGTTTTTATACCAGCTTACAATCCCACCAAAAATGGGGGAGTGTTCCTCATTCTCCCCATCCTTGCCAGCATCTGCTGCCACCTGAGTTTTTTTTTTTTATCTCCATCATTCTGATTAGTGTGAGGTAGAATCTCAGGGTTGTTTTGATTTGGATTTCTAATGACTAGGATATTGAATACTTCTTTAGGTGCTTCTTGACCATGCACTATTCCTCAGTTGAGAATTCTTTGTTTAGCTCTATACCACATATTTTAATAGGGTTATTTGATTCTCTGGAGTCTAACTTCTTGAATTCTTTGTATATATTGGATATTAGCCACATATCAGATGTAGGATTGGTAAAGATTGTTTCCCAATCTGTTGGTTGTAGTTTTGTCCTATTGACAGTATTCTTTGCCCAATAGAACCTTTACAAGATTTTGAGGTCACATTTGTCTACTGTTGATCATGATATTTTATATTGTTCCTTAATTTTTATTAAATTCTAAAAAGTCCTTAATTTCTTTCTTTGTTTTTTTCCTTGACTAAGCTATCATTGCATAGAGCATTGTTCAGCCTCCATATTTACGTGGTTTCTCTGTTGTTTTTTGTTATTGAAGACCAGCCTTAGTCTGTGGTGATCTGATAGGATGCATGGATTATTTCAATCTTCTTGTATGTGTTGAAGCCTGTTTTGTGACCATATGGTCAATTTTTGGAGAAAATACCATAATCGCCTGAAGGTATATTCTTTTGTTTTAGGATGAAATATTCTATACATATCTGTTAAATCCATTTGGTCCATAAATTCTGCTAGCTTTACTCTGTCTCCATTTAGTTTGTTTCCATGATCTGTCCATTGTTGAGAGGAGGGTGCTGTAGTCTCCCTCTATTACTGTAGAAAGTGCCATGTGTGCTTTGAGCTTCAGTAAAGTTTCTTTTATGAATGTGGTTGCCATTGCATTTGAAGCACTGATGTTCAGAATTGATGTTTATCTTGGTAGATTTTTCCTTTGATGAGTTTGGAGTTTCCTTTCTTATCTTCTTGATAAGTTTTGGTTGAAAGTTGATTCTATTTGATATTAGAATGGCTACTCCAGATTGTTTCTTGGGACCATTCGCTTCAATTATTTTTCCTGTCTTTTATTCTGAGTTAGTGTCTGTCTTTGTCACTGAAGTGTGTTTCTTGTATGTAGCAAAATGCTGGGTCTTGTTTATGTGTGAAGTTGTTGAGAAATATTAAGGAAAAGTAATTGTTGCTTCCTTTTGTTTTTGTTGTTAGAGGTGGAATTATGTTAGTGTGGCTATTTTCTTTTGGGTTTGTTGAAAGAATTACTTTCTTGCTTTTTCTAGGGTGTAGCTTCCCTCCTTGTGTTGGAGTTTTCCCTTTATTATCCTTTGTAGAGCTAGATTTGTGGAAAGATATTATGTAAATTTGGTTTTGTTGTGGAATATCTTGTTTTCTCAATCTATGATAATGGAGAGTTTTGCTCAGTATGGAAACCTGGGGCTGGCATATTTTTTCCTTGTTCTGTGTATTTGGTGTTTTGATTTTTATGTGATGGGAAGAAGTTTTCTATTTGGAGTCTATTTTGAATTCTGTAGACCTCTTGTATGTTCATGGGCTTTTCTTTTTTTAGGGAAGTTTTCTGCTATAATTTTGTTGAAGATATTTATTGTCTCTCTTTTAATTTTGGAATTTCACTCTCTTCTAAACCTATTATCCTTATGTTTGTTCTTTTCATTGTGTCCTGGATTTCCTGGATGTTTTGGGTTAGTAGCTTTTTGCTTTTTGCATTTTCAGTGTTTTCTATGGTATCTTCTGTCCCTGAGATTCTCTCTTCTATCTCTTGTATTCTGTTGGTAATGTTTGCATCTATGTCTCCTGATCTCTTTCCTAGGTTTGCTATCTCCAGGGTTGTTTCCCTTTGTGATTTCTTTATTGTTTCTATTTTCATTTTTAGATCCTGGATGCTTTTATACAATTCCTTCACCTGTTTGTGTTTTCATGTAATTTTTTAAGGGGTTTTTGTGTTTCCTTTTTTTTTAAATTTTTTTTCTTCGATATAATTTATTTACATTTCAAATGATTTCACCTTTTCTAGCGCCCCCCACTCCCCGAAAGTCCCGTAAGCCCCCTTCTCTTTCCCTGTCCTCCCACCACCCCTTCCCACTTCCCTGTTCTGGTTTTGCCGCATACTGTTTCGTTGAGTCTTTCCAGAACCAGGGGACACTCCTACTTTCTTCTTGTACCTCATTTGATGTGTGGATTATGTTTTGGGTATTCCAGTTTTCTAGGTTAATAACCACTTATTAGTGAGTGCATACCATGATTCACCTTTTGAGTCTGGGTTACCTCACTTAGTATGATATTCTCTAGCTCCATCCATTTGCCTAAGAATTTCATGAATTCATTGTTTCTAATGGCTGAATAGTACTCCATTGTGTAGATATACCACATTTTTTGCATCCACTCTTCTGTTGAGGGATACCTGGGTTCTTTCCAGCATCTGGCAATTATAAATAGGGCTGCTATGAACATAGTAGAGCATGTATCCTTATTACATGGTGGGGAATCCTCTGGGTATATGCCCAGGAGTGGTATAGCAGGATCTTCTGGAAGTGAGGTGCCCAGTTTTCGGAGGAACCGCCAGACTGATTTACAGAGTGGTTGTACCAATTTGCAACCCCACCAGCAGTGGAGGAGTGCTCCTCTTTCTCCACACCCTCTCCAACACCTGCTGTCTCCTGAATTTTTAATCTTAGCCATTCTGACTGGTGTAAGATGAAATCTTAGGGTTGTTTTGATTTGCATTTCCCTAATGACTAATGAAGTTGAGCATTTTATAATGCTTCTCCGGCATCCGAAGTTCTTCAGGTGAGAATTCTTTGTTTAACTCTGTACCCCATTTTTTAATAGGGTTGTTTGGTTTTCTGGAGGCTAACTTCTTGAGTTCTTTATATATATTGGATATTAGCCCTCTATCTGATGTAGGATTGGGGAAGATATTTTCCCAATTTGTTGGTTGCCGATTTGTCCTTTTGATGGTGTCCTTTGCCTTACAGAAACTTTGTAATTTTATGAGGTCCCATTTGTCAATTCTTGCTCTTAGAGCATATGCTATTGGTGTTCTGTTCAGAAACTTTCTCCCTGTACCGATGTCCTCAAGGGTCTTCCCCAGTTTCTTTTCTATTAGCTTCAGAGTGTCTGGCTTTATGTGGAGGTCCTTGATCCATTTGGATTTGAGCTTAGTACAAGGAGACAAGGATGGATCAATTCACATTCTTCTGCATGCTGACCTCCAGTTGAACCAGCACCATTTGTTGAAAAGGCTATCTTTTTTCCATTGGATGTTTTCAGCCTCTTTGTCGAGGATCAAGTGGCCATAGGTGTGTGGGTTCATTTCTGGATCTTCAATCCTGTTCCATTGATCCTCCTGCCTGTCACTGTACCAATACCATGCAGTTTTTAACACTATTGCTCTGTAGTATTGCTTGAGGTCAGGGATACTGATTCCCCCAGATTTTCTTTTGTTGCTGAGAATAGTTTTAGCTATCCTGGGTTTTTTGTTGTTCCAGATGAATTTGATAATTGCTCTTTCTAACTCTGTGAAGAATTGGGTTGGGATTTTGATGGGTATCTTCTAACTGTTTACCAGTGTTCTCCTGTATTTCTTTAAAGGAGTTATTTAAGTCCTTCTTAATGTCCTCTATCATCATCATGAGATGTGTTTTTAAATCAGAGTCTTGCTTTTCTGGTATGACAGGTTTTCTAGGACTTGCTGTGCTGAGAGAACTGTGTTTTGATAATGCCAGATAGCTTTGGTTTCTGTTGCTCATGTTCTTGTTCTTTTCTCTTGCCATCTGGTTATCTCTAGTATTACCTGCCCTTGCTGTCTCTGAATAGAGCCTCTCCATCCTGTGATCCTGGTTGTGTCAGAACTTTGCAGAGTCCAGATGCTTCTGTGATCCTGTGATTCTGAGCTCCTGTGATCCTGAGAATCTGGGTGTGTCAGAGCTCCTCAGAATCAAGCTTCCTCTAGACTCCTGAAATCCTGGTGTGACCAAGCTCCTGAGATCCTGCTGTGTCAGAGCTCCTGGAAGTCTACCTTTCTCTGTGTTGCAGGGGTTGGTTGGGATCCAGAGCTCTGAGTCTCTTCTAGACACAAGTGCAAACTGGAAGGATCTTCTGACTCTGTCTAAGTGGGGGTTGTGTTTCCCCGGTTTCTGTTGGGGTGTCATAGCTATGTTGGGTGTTGGGAAAGATGTTGTAGCCTCACCTGTGATCTTCAGTATGTCAAAACTCCAGTGCTTCTTTGTGTGTCTGATATTCTGAGTGTTGAGCTTCCTCTGTGATCCTGTAATTCTGTGATTCTAGGTATTTCAGTGTTCCTGAGAGTCAGGCTCCCTCCTGGTGTTTTAGGAGTGAGTGCAGAGCCAGTGCCCCTGTTCTGCTCTGGGATCAAGTTCAGACCAGAAGGAACCATGTTACTGGCTGGGCAGTGCTTCCTGTGTCCTTGGATTCTGAGTGATCAAGTTACTCTGGATGTTGGGACATGTGGCTTCCTCACCTCTGATCCCAGGTGTGTTAGAGCACATGGGAGTTAAGCTTCCTCTAGCTGTTCTGGGACTGGGTGCAAAGCCAACACCCATGGTCTCAAGCTGTGCATTAATTAAAAGTCACTGAAATACAAGATTTCCAAAACAATGGAAAACTTTGGATTAGCATATAACATAGGGGACAGCATTATGACGTGTATGGGTGCTGTTGTGTAGTGTTTTAGTCATCCTATTAGAATTAATTTTATCAAGATGACTCCTCACCTTCTTAACATCAAGGCCACCAAGACACTGCTAAGTCTTTCTTATTATTGAATCTTGATTATGAACTGAGAAGTAGAATTAATGACAACCTGTACATTTCTTTTTGTTTTTAATGCTTTCAGTGATTCCACTTGTCTAATAGTCTCATCTTTTAGTATCATCTCTTTTATTTTTGATAAACAATTCTTAAATATTGGTGTGTTGATTTCCTCTATTAAATTCCTTCCTAAACTTTTTATTTCTCCAAGTAGACGGATAAGTTTCCACTTTAAAAATGCCAACTATAGGTGCAATATAAGCTTCCAAGAGTGAGAAGTAGCCAATAATTTTACTCAGCTGGTATATCTAGGAATCATATCCTTAGGGGTAAAACAATAACACTCATATCATATTTTGGTTGTAAGCAGCAGTTGTCAAGTTGAACTTAGGCCTCCTCAACAAGAAGGAAATGATGCTTGGTATCGGACATGTAACTAAGCAACTATGTCTAATGAGGACATGAATTTTAGAGGAGAATTTACTACCATCGTTTTACTAAACCACCGTAATTCTTAATCCATATTCATATACTCACAAAACTTTAATTCTTACCCCTCCTAAAAAAGTTCTACTTTTAATGAGTGGAGACCATTACATAAAACTACAACAAAGCAAAAATGCAGATATCATGGGTATTTAACAACAGGGGATATATTGACAAAGTAACTCTTGTACATAAGGCTCAAGGCTCATCATGAAAGAGGTGGTAGAAAGTTTGAAAGAGCCAGATGACTAGGAAGTCTGATGTGAGATTATGTCTCCTAGAAATCACAGGAAAGCTTCACCTCAACAATATGGCTGCATAAATAAGACCTGGACAAAGACAATACTAACAGAGGGGAGATTTTCATAGTCTCCACCCATGTAATACAGACAACTAAAAAGCACTGAGAAAGAAGTAGTTTTCTTTTCTTTTTCTTTTTTATCAGAAATGAGCTCCCTAACTGGTTATCTAATACTAAGTGGTCATCTCTGAATCATATATATATATATATATATATATATATATATCAACATCATATACATTATACATATATCATATACACAAACACACACACACACACACACACACACACATATATATATATATATATATACATGTAATACTAAAGAGACTCAGCAACTTACATTTAAGATACACTATGGGAAGGATTAGGGACAAAAGGCTAAGGGAAAATGATGTAATTATATTTTAATTAAAATTAAAATACCAACTATAATATATATACTTATATTTTGTATAAACTTCACTGTATATGATGTGACATTTCAACTCACCACCAAGTATAATCCCAGGCAACAGCATATATAACAGTATATTAGTTCACACATGGTTTAATTATGGAAGAGAATACATGCAAAATAAAACTAGCATGTGTGGAATACATTCCTCATTGGTTTCTATGCCAATACTTTTGAACACCTTAGTAAAGCACATAAGCTATATCATCATATCTCATAAAATATTAAAACACATAGAAAATGGGTATTGACTTTCTTTCTACTCTTGGTCACTATTTTCCATTCCAGTTCAAAATTTCTAGCATCGTTTCTTTACAGCTCTTTCAAGCTCATATTAGGAATAATAGTTATATTCAAAATTCAATTAAGTATTGTGTTAGTTTGTTAAAATTCTTATCATATGAGTTTACAATGAGTATTTGATTTTGAATACATTTTCAGGATACACATTTTAAAGACATCTTACTAGCCTGATCTAATGGTATCATGAAAGGTGGGATCCTTGTGAATGTTAATTATATACTTTAGGGAAAATTATTTTTAAGAGTCTCATCCATCCTTTTAGTAGTAGTACCCTGTGGATAATATTCACAGGTATTTTAAGTTAAATGAAATGGATTTAGTCTCTCTTCCGATATTGTAATATTTGTGAATCTATCCACCTATCCTTTCTATTTTTATGATCACTAGAAT